>NW_026902389.1:2500-369277 GCF_027409185.1 Cynocephalus volans
TGACCCTAACCCTGACCCTGACCCCCTAACCCTGACCCTGACCCTGACCCTAACCCTAACCCTGACCCTGACCCTAACCCTAACCCTGACCCTGACCCTGACACTGACCCTGACCCTGACCCTGACACTGACCCTGACCCTGACCCTGACCCTGACCCTGACCCTAACCCTAACCCGTTTCCAACGAAGGCGCCAATGGGCTTCCCCATAGAACTTGCCAACCTGAATTCCTACAGGCTAGATGTGAGAGGCACATTCTGCTGCTTCCTCCCTTAGAGTTAAGCTAGCTTCTGAAAGCTCAACCTCCGGGGAGTCTGTTTGGCAGAGATATAGAACACACTTTTCCCAGCCTGTTGGAAGGCCTTTGCAGTTTGATTTCGCATCTAATTTCCCAAACCAAACTGCTTGCAGCTCTAACTCCCTTCTAACAACCGCTTCTTCGGTTCAGTGAGATATGCTGGATTCTAAACGGAGAAGCTTCTCTGACGCTTTTTCACAGAGATTTTGAAACTGAAATCTCCCATGCCGTTTCCACCATAGGCAGCAATGGGCTTCCCCATAGAACTTGCCAACCTGAATTCCTACAGGCTAGATGTGAGAGGCACATTCTGCTGCTTCCACCCTGAGAGTTAAACTTGCTTCTGAAAGCTCAACCTCCGGGGAGTCTGTTTTGCAGAGATATAGAACACACTTTTCCAAGCCTGTTGGAAGGCCTTTGCAGTTTGATTTCGCATCTAATTTCCCAAACCAAACTGCTTGCAGCTCTAACTCCCTTCTAACTACCGCTTCTTCGGTTCAGTGAGATATGCTGGATTCTAAACGGAGAAGCTTCTCTGACGCTTTTTCACAGAGATTTTGAAACTGAAATCTCCCATGCCGTTTCCACCATAGGCAGCAATGGGCTTCCCCATAGGACTTGCCAACCTGAATTCCTACAGGGTAGATGTGAGAGGCACATTCTGCTGCTTTCACCCTGAGAGTTAAACTTGCTTCTGAAAGCTCAACCTCCGGGGAGTCTGTTTTGCAGAGATATAGAACACACTTTTCCAAGCCTGTTGGAAGGCCTTTGCAGTGTCATTTCGCATCTAATTTCCCAAACCAAACTGCTTGCAGCTCTAACTCCCTTCTAACTACCGCTTCTTCGGTTCAGTGAGATATGCTGGATTCTAAACGGAGAAGCTTCTCTGACGCTTTTTCACAGAGATTTTGAAACTGAAATCTCCCATGCCGTTTCCACCATAGGCAGCAATGGGCTTCCCCATAGAACTTGCCAACCTGAATTCCTACAGGCTAGATGTGAGAGGCACATTCTGCTGCTTCCACCCTAAGAGTTAAACTTGCTTCTGAAAGCTCAACCTCCGGGGAGTCTGTTTGGCAGAGATATAGAACACACTTTTCCAAGCCTGTTGGAAGGCCTTTGCAGTTTCATTTCGCGTCTGATTTCCCAAACCAAACTGCTTGCAGCTCTAACTCCCTTCTAACTACCACATCTTCGGTTCAGTGAGATATGCTGGATTCTAAACGGGGAAGCTTCTCTGACGCTTTTTCACAGAGATTTTGAAACTGAAATTTCGAAACCCGTTTCCAACGAAGGGGCCAATGGGCTTCCCCATAGAAGTTGCCAACCTGAATTCCTACAGGCTAGATGTGAGAGGCACATTCTGCTGCTTCCTCCCTTAGAGTTCACCTAGGTTCTGAAAGCTCAACCTCTGGGGAGTCTGTTTGGCAGAAATATAGAACACACTTTTCCAAGCCTGTTGGAAGGCATCTGCAGTTTCATTTCGCGTCTGATTTCCCAAACCAAACTGCTTGCAGCTCTAACTCCCTTCTAACTACCACTTCTTCGGTCAGTGAGATATGCTGGATTCTAAACGGAGAAGCTTCTCTGACGCTTTTTCACAGAGATTTTGAAACTGAAATCTCCCATGCCGTTTCCACCATAGGCAGCAATGGGCTTCCCCATAGAACTTGCCAACCTGAATTCCTACAGGCTAGATGTGAGAGGCACATTCTGCTGCTTCCACCCTAAGAGTTAAACTTGCTTCTGAAAGCTCAACCTCCGGGGAGTCTGTTTGGCAGAGATATAGAACACAATTTACCAAGCCTGTTGGAAGGCCTTTGCAGTTTGATTTCGCGTCTGATTTCCCAAACCAAATTGCTTGCAGCTCTAACTCCCTTCTAACTACCACTTCTTCGGTTCAGTGAGATATGCTGGATTCTAAACGGGGAAGCTTCTCCGACGCTTTTTCACAGAGATTTTGAAACTGAAATTTCCAAACCCGTTTCCAACCAAGGCGCCAATGGGCTTCCCCATAGAACTTGCCAACCTGAATTCCTACAGGCTAGATGTGAGAGGCACATTCTGCTGCTTCCACCCTTAGAGTTAAACTTGCTTCTGAAAGCTCAACCTCCGGGGAGTCTGTTTGGCAGAGATATAGAACACACTTTTCCCAGCCTGTTGGAAGGCCTTTGCAGTTTCATTTCGCGTCTAATTTCCCAAACCAAAGTGCTTGCAGCTCTAACTCCCTTCTAACTACCACTTCTTCGGTTCAGTGAGATATCCTGGATTCTAAACGGAGAAGCTTCCCTGACGCTTTTTCACAGAGATTTTGAAACTGAAATCTCCCATGCCGTTTCCACCATAGGCAGCAATGGGCTTCCCCATAGAACTTGCCAACCTGAATTCCTACAGGGTAGATGTGAGAGGCACATTCTGCTGCTTCCACCCTGAGAGTTAAACTTGCTTCTGAAAGCTCAACCTCCGGGGAGTCTGTTTGGCAGAGATATAGAACACACATTTCCAAGCCTGTTGGAAGGCCTTTGCAGTGTCATTTCGCGTCTCATTTCCCAAACCAAACTGCTTGCAGCTCTAACTCCCTTCTAACTACCACTTCTTCGGTTCAGTGAGATATGCTGGATTCTAAACGGAGAAGCTTCTCTGATGCTTTTTCACAGAGATTTTGAAACTGAAATCTCCCATGCCGTTTCCACCATAGGCAGCAATGGGCTTCCCCATAGAACTTGCCAACCTGAATTCCTACAGGGTAGATGTGAGAGGCACATTCTGCTGCTTCCACCCTGAGAGTTAAACTTGCTTCTGAAAGCTCAACCTCCGGGGAGTCTGTTTGGCAGAGATATAGAACACAATTTTCCAAGCCTGTTGGAAGGCCTTTGCAGTTTCATTTCGCGTCTCATTTCCCAAACCAAACTGCTTGCAGCTCTAACTCCCTTCTAACTACCACTTCTTCGGTTCAGTGAGATATGCTGGATTCTAAACGGAGAAGCTTCTCTGACGCTTTTTCACAGAGATTTTGAAACTGAAATCTCCCATGCCGTTTCCACCATAGGCAGCAATGGGCTTCCCCAAAGAACTTGCCAACCTGAATTCCTACAGGGTAGATGTGAGAGGCACATTCTGCTGCTTCCACCCTGAGAGTTAAACTTGCTTCTGAAAGCTCAACCTCCGGGGAGTCTGTTTGGCAGAGATATAGAACACACTTTTCCAAGCCTGTTGGAAGGCCTTTGCAGTGTCATTTCGCGTCTCATTTCCCAAACCAAACTGCTTGCAGCTCTAACTCCCTTCTAACTACCACTTCTTCGGTTCAGTGAGATATGCTGGATTCTAAACGGAGAAGCTTCTCTGACGCTTTTTCACAGAGATTTTGAAACTGAAATCTCTCATGCCCTTTCTACCGTAGGCAGCAATGGGCTTCCCCATAGAACTTGCCAACCTGAATTCCTACAGGCTAGATGTGAGAAGCACATTCTGCTGCTTCCTCCCTGAGAGTTAAACTTGCTTCTGAATGCTCAACCTCCGGGGAGTCTGTTTGGCAGAGATATACAACACACTTTTCCAAGCCTGTTGGAAGGCCTTTGCAGTTTGATTTCGCGTCTGATTTCCCAAACCAAACTGCTTGCAGCTCTAACTCCCTTCTAACTACCACATCTTCGGTTCAGTGAGATATGCTGGATTCTAAACGGGGAAGCTTCTCCGACGCTTTTTCACAGAGATTTTGAAACTGAAATTTCGAAACCCGTTTCCAACGAAGGCGCCAATGGGCTTCCCCATAGAACTTGCCAACCTGAATTTCTACAGGCTAGATGTGAGAGGTACATTCTGCTGCTTCCTCACTTAGCGTTAACCTAGCTTCTGAAAGCTCAACCTCCGGGCAGTCTGTTTGGCAGAGATATAGAACACACTTTTTCAAGCCTGTTGGAAGGCATTTGCAGTTTCATTTCGCGTCTAATTTCCCAAACCAAACTGCTTGCAGCTCTAACTCCCTTCTAACTACCACTTCTTCGGTTCAGTGAGATATGCTGGATTCTAAACGGAGAAGCTTCTCTGACGCTTTTTCACAGAGATTTTGAAACTGAAATCTCCCATGCCGTTTCCACCATAGGCAGCAATGGGCTTCCCCATAGAACTTGCCAACCTGAATTCCTACAGGCTAGATGTGAGAGGCACATTCTGCTGCTTCCTCCCTTAGAGTTAAACTAGCTTCAGAAAGCTCAACCTCCGGGGAGTCTGTTTGGCAGAGATATAGAACACACTTTTCCAAACCTGTTGGAAGGCATTTGCAGTTTCATTTCGCGTCTAATTTCCCAAACCAAACTGCTTGCAGCTCTAACTCCCTTCTAACTACCACTTCTTCGGTTCAGTGAGATATGCTGGATTCTAAAAGGAGAAGCTTCTCTGACGCTTTTTCACAGAGATTTTGAAACTGAAATCTCCCATGCCGTTTCCACCATAGGCAGCAATGGGCTTCCCCATAGAACTTGCCAACCTGAATTCCTACAGGCTAGATGTGAGAGGCACATTCTGCTGCTTCCACCCTAAGAGTTAAACTTGCTTCTGAAAGCTCAACCTCCGGGGAGTCTGTTTTGCAGAGATATAGAACACACTTTTCCAAGCCTGTTGGAAGGCCTTTGCAGTTTGATTTCGCATCTAATTTCCCAAACCAAACTGCTTGCAGCTCTAACTCCCTTCTAACTACCGCTTCTTCGGTTCAGTGAGATATGCTGGATTCTAAACGGAGAAGCTTCTCTGACGCTTTTTCACAGAGATTTTGAAACTGAAATCTCCCATGCCGTTTCCACCATAGGCAGCAATGGGCTTCCCCATAGAACTTGCCAACCTGAATTCCTACAAGGTAGATGTGAGAGGCACATTCTGCTGCTTCCACCCTGAGAGTTAAACTTGCTTCTGAAAGATCAACCTCCGGGGAGTCTGTTTGGCAGAGATATAGAACACAATTTACCAAGCCTGTTGGAAGGCCTTTGCAGTTTGATTTCGCGTCTGATTTCCCAAACCAAATTGCTTGCAGCTCTAACTCCCTTCTAACTACCACTTCTTCGGTTCAGTGAGATATGCTGGATTCTAAACGGGGAAGCTTCTCCGACGCTTTTTCACAGAGATTTTGAAACTGAAATTTCGAAACCCGTTTCCAACGAAGGCGCCAATGGGCTTCCCCATAGAACTTGCCAACCTGAATTCCTACAGGCTAGATGTGAGAGGCACATTCTGCTGCTTCCACCCTTAGAGTTAAACTTGCTTCTGAAAGCTCAACCTCCGGGGAGTCTGTTTGGCAGAGATATAGAACACACTTTTCCCAGCCTGTTGGAAGGCCTTTGCAGTTTCATTTCGCGTCTAATTTCCCAAACCAAAGTGCTTGCAGCTCTAACTCCCTTCTAACTACCACTTCTTCGGTTCAGTGAGATATCCTGGATTCTAAACGGAGAAGCTTCCCTGACGCTTTTTCACAGAGATTTTGAAACTGAAATCTCCCATGCCGTTTCCACCATAGGCAGCAATGGGCTTCCCCATAGAACTTGCCAACCTGAATTCCTACAGGGTAGATGTGAGAGGCACATTCTGCTGCTTCCACCCTGAGAGTTAAACTTGCTTCTGAAAGCTCAACCTCCGGGGAGTCTGTTTGGCAGAGATATAGAACACACATTTCCAAGCCTGTTGGAAGGCCTTTGCAGTGTCATTTCGCGTCTCATTTCCCAAACCAAACTGCTTGCAGCTCTAACTCCCTTCTAACTACCACTTCTTCGGTTCAGTGAGATATGCTGGATTCTAAACGGAGAAGCTTCTCTGACGCTTTTTCACAGAGATTTTGAAACTGAAATCTCCCATGCCGTTTCCACCATAGGCAGCAATGGGCTTCCCCATAGAACTTGCCAACCTGAATTCCTACAGGGTAGATGTGAGAGGCACATTCTGCTGCTTCCACCCTGAGAGTTAAACTTGCTTCTGAAAGCTCAACCTCCGGGGAGTCTGTTTGGCAGAGATATAGAACACAATTTTCCAAGCCTGTTGGAAGGCCTTTGCAGTTTCATTTCGCGTCTCATTTCCCAAACCAAACTGCTTGCAGCTCTAACTCCCTTCTAACTACCACTTCTTCGGTTCAGTGAGATATGCTGGATTCTAAACGGAGAAGCTTCTCTGACGCTTTTTCACAGAGATTTTGAAACTGAAATCTCCCATGCCGTTTCCACCATAGGCAGCAATGGGCTTCCCCAAAGAACTTGCCAACCTGAATTCCTACAGGGTAGATGTGAGAGGCACATTCTGCTGCTTCCACCCTGAGAGTTAAACTTGCTTCTGAAAGCTCAACCTCCGGGGAGTCTGTTTGGCAGAGATATAGAACACACTTTTCCAAGCCTGTTGGAAGGCCTTTGCAGTGTCATTTCGCGTCTCATTTCCCAAACCAAACTGCTTGCAGCTCTAACTCCCTTCTAACTACCACTTCTTCGGTTCAGTGAGATATGCTGGATTCTAAACGGAGAAGCTTCTCTGACGCTTTTTCACAGAGATTTTGAAACTGAAATCTCTCATGCCCTTTCTACCGTAGGCAGCAATGGGCTTCCCCATAGAACTTGCCAACCTGAATTCCTACAGGCTAGATGTGAGAAGCACATTCTGCTGCTTCCTCCCTGAGAGTTAAACTTGCTTCTGAAAGCTCAACCTCCGGGGAGTCTGTTTGGCAGAGATATACAACACACTTTTCCAAGCCTGTTGGAAGGCCTTTGCAGTTTGATTTCGCGTCTGATTTCCCAAACCAAACTGCTTGCAGCTCTAACTCCCTTCTAACTACCACATCTTCGGTTCAGTGAGATATGCTGGATTCTAAACGGGGAAGCTTCTCCGACGCTTTTTCACAGAGATTTTGAAACTGAAATTTCGAAACCCGTTTCCAACGAAGGCGCCAATGGGCTTCCCCATAGAACTTGCCAACCTGAATTTCTACAGGCTAGATGTGAGAGGTACATTCTGCTGCTTCCTCACTTAGCGTTAACCTAGCTTCTGAAAGCTCAACCTCCGGGCAGTCTGTTTGGCAGAGATATAGAACACACTTTTTCAAGCCTGTTGGAAGGCATTTGCAGTTTCATTTCGCGTCTAATTTCCCAAACCAAACTGCTTGCAGCTCTAACTCCCTTCTAACTACCACTTCTTCGGTTCAGTGAGATATGCTGGATTCTAAACGGAGAAGCTTCTCTGACGCTTTTTCACAGAGATTTTGAAACTGAAATCTCCCATGCCGTTTCCACCATAGGCAGCAATGGGCTTCCCCATAGAACTTGCCAACCTGAATTCCTACAGGCTAGATGTGAGAGGCACATTCTGCTGCTTCCTCCCTTAGAGTTAAACTAGCTTCAGAAAGCTCAACCTCCGGGGAGTCTGTTTGGCAGAGATATAGAACACACTTTTCCAAACCTGTTGGAAGGCATTTGCAGTTTCATTTCGCGTCTAATTTCCCAAACCAAACTGCTTGCAGCTCTAACTCCCTTCTAACTACCACTTCTTCGGTTCAGTGAGATATGCTGGATTCTAAAAGGAGAAGCTTCTCTGACGCTTTTTCACAGAGATTTTGAAACTGAAATCTCCCATGCCGTTTCCACCATAGGCAGCAATGGGCTTCCCCATAGAACTTGCCAACCTGAATTCCTACAGGCTAGATGTGAGAGGCACATTCTGCTGCTTCCACCCTAAGAGTTAAACTTGCTTCTGAAAGCTCAACCTCCGGGGAGTCTGTTTTGCAGAGATATAGAACACACTTTTCCAAGCCTGTTGGAAGGCCTTTGCAGTTTGATTTCGCATCTAATTTCCCAAACCAAACTGCTTGCAGCTCTAACTCCCTTCTAACTACCGCTTCTTTGGTTCAGTGAGATATGCTGGATTCTAAACGGAGAAGCTTCTCTGACGCTTTTTCACAGAGATTTTGAAACTGAAATCTCCCATGCCGTTTCCACCATAGGCAGCAATGGGCTTCCCCATAGAACTTGCCAACCTGAATTCCTACAAGGTAGATGTGAGAGGCACATTCTGCTGCTTCCACCCTGAGAGTTAAACTTGCTTCTGAAAGATCAACCTCCGGGGAGTCTGTTTGGCAGAGATATAGAACACACTTTTCCAAGCCTGTTGGAAGGCATTTGCAGTTTCATTTCGCGTCTGATTTCCCAAACCAAACTGCTTGCAGCTCTAACTCCCTTCTAACTACCACTTCTTCGGTTCAGTGAGATATGCTGGATTCTAAACGGAGAAGCTTCTCTGACGCTTTTTCACAGAGATTTTGAAACTGAAATCTCCCATGCCGTTTCCACCATAGGCAGCAATGGGCTTCCCCATAGAACTTGCCAACCTGAATTCCTACAGGCTAGATGTGAGAGGCACATTCTGCTGCTTCCACCCTAAGAGTTAAACTTGCTTCTAAAAGCTCAACCTCCGGGGAGTCTGTTTGGCAGAGATATAGAACACACTTTTCCAAGCCTGTTGGAAGGCCTTTGCAGTTTCATTTCGCGTCTGATTTCCCAAACCAAACTGCTTGCAGCTCTAACTCCCTTCTAACTACCACATCTTCGGTTCAGTGAGATATGCTGGATTCTAAACGGGCAAGCTTCTCTGACGCTTTTTCACAGAGATTTTGAAACTGAAATTTCGAAACCCGTTTCCAACGAAGGGGCCAATGGGCTTCCCCATAGAAGTTGCCAACCTGAATTCCTACAGGCTAGATGTGAGAGGCACATTCTGCTGCTTCCTCCCTTAGAGTTCACCTAGCTTCTGAAAGCTCAACCTCCGGGGAGTCTGTTTGGCAGAGATATAGAACACACTTTTCCAAGCCTGTTGGAAGGCATCTGCAGTTTCATTTCGCGTCTGATTTCCCAAACCAAACTGCTTGCAGCTCTAACTCCCTTCTAACTACCACTTCTTCGGTTCAGTGAGATATGCTGGATTCTAAACGGAGAAGCTTCTCTGACGCTTTTTCACAGAGATTTTGAAACTGAAATCTCCCATGCCGTTTCCACCATAGGCAGCAATGGGCTTCCCCATAGAACTTGCCAACCTGAATTCCTACAGGCTAGATGTGAGAGGCACATTCTGCTGCTTCCACCCTAAGAGTTAAACTTGCTTCTGAAAGCTCAACCTCCGGGGAGTCTGTTTGGCAGAGATATAGAACACAATTTACCAAGCCTGTTGGAAGGCCTTTGCAGTTTGATTTCGCGTCTGATTTCCCAAACCAAACTGCTTGCAGCTCTAACTCCCTTCTAACTACCACTTCTTCGGTTCAGTGAGATATGCTGGATTCTAAACGGGGAAGCTTCTCCGACGCTTTTTCACAGAGATTTTGAAACTGAAATTTCGAAACCCGTTTCCAACGAAGGCGCCAATGGGCTTCCCCATAGAACTTGCCAACCTGAATTCCTACAGGCTAGATGTGAGAGGCACATTCTGCTGCTTCCACCCTTAGAGTTAAACTTGCTTCTGAAAGCTCAACCTCCGGGGAGTCTGTTTGGCAGAGATATAGAACACACATTTCCCAGCCTGTTGGAAGGCCTTTGCAGTTTCATTTCGCGTCTAATTTCCCAAACCAAAGTGCTTGCAGCTCTAACTCCCTTCTAACTACCACTTCTTCGGTTCAGTGAGATATCCTGGATTCTAAACGGAGAAGCTTCCCTGACGCTTTTTCACAGAGATTTTGAAACTGAAATCTCCCATGCCGTTTCCACCATAGGCAGCAATGGGCTTCCCCATAGAACTTGCCAACCTGAATTCCTACAGGGTAGATGTGAGAGGCACATTCTGCTGCTTCCACCCTGAGAGTTAAACTTGCTTCTGAAAGCTCACCCTCCGGGGAGTCTGTTTGGCAGAGATATAGAACACACTTTTCCAAGCCTGTTGGAAGGCCTTTGCAGTGTCATTTCGCGTCTCATTTCCCAAACCAAACTGCTTGCAGCTCTAACTCCCTTCTAACTACCACTTCTTCGGTTCAGTGAGATATGCTGGATTCTAAACGGAGAAGCTTCTCTGACGCTTTTTCACAGAGATTTTGAAACTGAAATCTCCCATGCCGTTTCCACCATAGGCAGCAATGGGCTTCCCCATAGAACTTGCCAACCTGAATTCCTACAGGGTAGATGTGAGAGGCACATTCTGCTGCTTCCACCCTGAGAGTTAAACTTGGTTCTGAAAGCTCAACCTCCGGGGAGTCTGTTTGGCAGAGATATAGAACACACTTTTCCAAGCCTGTTGGAAGGCCTTTGCAGTTTCATTTCGCGTCTCATTTCCCAAACCAAACTGCTTGCAGCTCTAACTCCCTTCTAACTACCACTTCTTCGGTTCAGTGAGATATGCTGGATTCTAAACGGAGAAGCTTCTCTGACGCTTTTTCACAGAGATTTTCAAACTGAAATCTCCCATGCCGTTTCCACCATAGGCAGCAATGGGCTTCCCCAAAGAACTTGCCAACCTGAATTCCTACAGGGTAGATGTGAGAGGCACATTCTGCTGCTTCCACCCTGTGAGTTAAACTTGCTTCTGAAAGCTCAACCTCCGGGGAGTCTGTTTGGCAGAGATATAGAACACACTTTTCCAAGCCTGTTGGAAGGCCTTTGCAGTGTCATTTCGCGTCTCATTTCCCAAACCAAACTGCTTGCAGCTCTAACTCCCTTCTAACTACCACTTCTTCGGTTCAGTGAGATATGCTGGATTCTAAACGGAGAAGCTTCTCTGACGCTTTTTCACAGAGATTTTGAAACTGAAATCTCTCATGCCCTTTCTACCGTAGGCAGCAATGGGCTTCCCCATAGAACTTGCCAACCTGAATTCCTACAGGCTAGATGTGAGAAGCACATTCTGCTGCTTCCTCCCTGAGAGTTAAACTTGCTTCTGAAAGCTCAACCTCCGGGGAGTCTGTTTGGCAGAGATATACAACACACTTTTCCAAGCCTGTTGGAAGGCCTTTGCAGTTTGATTTCGCGTCTGATTTCCCAAACCAAACTGCTTGCAGCTCTAACTCCCTTCTAACTACCACATCTTCGGTTCAGTGAGATATGCTGGATTCTAAACGGGGAAGCTTCTCCGACGCTTTTTCACAGAGATTTTGAAACTGAAATTTCGAAACCCGTTTCCAACGAAGGCGCCAATGGGCTTCCCCATAGAACTTGCCAACCTGAATTTCTACAGGCTAGATGTGAGAGGTACATTCTGCTGCTTCCTCACTTAGCGTTAACCTAGCTTCTGAAAGCTCAACCTCCGGGCAGTCTGTTTGGCAGAGATATAGAACACACTTTTTCAAGCCTGTTGGAAGGCATTTGCAGTTTCATTTCGCGTCTAATTTCCCAAACCAAACTGCTTGCAGCTCTAACTCCCTTCTAACTACCACTTCTTCGGTTCAGTGAGATATGCTGGATTCTAAACGGAGAAGCTTCTCTGACGCTTTTTCACAGAGATTTTGAAACTGAAATCTCCCATGCCGTTTCCACCATAGGCAGCAATGGGCTTCCCCATAGAACTTGCCAACCTGAATTTCTACAGGCTAGATGTGAGAGGCACATTCTGCTGCTTCCTCCCTTAGAGTTAAGCTAGCTTCTGAAAGCTCAACCTCCGGGGAGTCTGTTTGGCAGAGATATAGAACACACTTTTCCAAGCCTGTTGGAAGGCATTTGCAGTTTCATTTCGCGTCTAATTTCCCAAACCAAACTGCTTGCAGCTCTAACTCCCTTCTATCTACCAATTCTCCGGTTCAGTGAGATATGCTGGATTCTAAACGGAGAAGCTTCTCTGACGCTTTTTCACAGAGATTTTGAAACTGAAATCTCCCATGCCGTTTCCACCATAGGCAGCAATGGGCTTCCCCATAGAACTTGCCAACCTGAATTCCTACAGGCTAGATGTGAGAGGCACATTCTGCTGCTTCCACCCTAAGAGGTAAACTTGCTTCTGAAAGCTCAACCTCCGGGGAGTCTGTTTGGCAGAGATATAGAACACAATTTACCAAGCCTGTTGGAAGGCCTTTGCAGTTTGATTTCGCGTCTGATTTCCCAAACCAAACTGCTTGCAGCTCTAACTCCCTTCTAACTACCACTTCTTCGGTTCAGTGAGATATGCTGGATTCCAAACGGGGAAGCTTCTCTGACGCTTTTTCACAGAGATTTTGAAACTGAAATCTCCCATGCCGTTTCCACCGTAGGCAGCAATGGGCTTCCCCATAGAACTTGCCAACCTGAATTCCTACAGGCTAGATGTGAGAGGCACATTCTGCTGCTTCCACCCTAAGAGTTAAACTAGCTTCTGAAAGCTCAACCTCCGGGGAGTCTGTTTGGCAGAGATATAGAACACACTTTTCCAAGCCTGTTGGAAGGCCTTTGCAGTTTGATTTCGCGTCTAATATCCCAAACCAAACTGCTTGCAGCTCTAACTCCCTTCTAACTACCACTTCTTCGGTTCAGTGAGATATGCTGGATTCTAAACGGGGAAGCTTCTCTGACGCTTTTTCACAGAGATTTTGAAACTGAAATCTCCCATGCCATTTCCACCATAGGCAGCAATGGGCTTCCCCATAGAACTTGCCAACCTGAATTCCTACAGGCTAGATGTGAGAGGCACATTCTGCTGCTTCCTCCCTTAGAGTTAAGCTAGCTTCTGAAAGCTCAACCTCCGGGGAGTCTGTTTGGCAGAGATATAGAACACACTTTTCCAAGCCTGTTGGAAGGCCTTTGCAGTTTCATTTCGCGTCTAATTTCCCAAACCAAACTGCTTGCAGCTCTAACTCCCTTCTAACTACCACTTCTTCGGTTCAGTGATATATGCTGGATTCTAAACGGAGAAGCGTCTCTGACGCTTTTTCACAGAGATTTTGAAACTGAAATCTCCCATGCCGTTTCCACCATAGGCAGCAATGGGCTTCCCCATAGAACTTGCCAACCTGAATTCCTACAGGCTAGATGTGAGAGGCACATTCTGCTGCTTCCTCCCTTAGAGTTAAACTAGCTTCTGAAAGCTCAACCTCCGGGGAGTCTGTTTGGCAGAGATATAGAACACACTTTTCCAAGCCTGTTGGAAGGCATTTGCATTTTCATTTCGCGTCTAATTTCCCAAACCAAACTGCTTGCAGCTCTAACTCCCTTATAACTACCACCTCTTCGGTTCAGTGAGATATGCTGGATTATAAACGGAGAAGCTTCTCTGACGCTTTTTCACAGAGATTTTGAAACTGAAATCTCCCATGCCGTTTCCACCATAGGCAGCAATGGGCTTCCCAATAGAACTTGCAAACCTGAATTCCGACAGGCTAGATGTGAGAGGCACATTCTGCTGCTTCCACCATAAGAGTTAAACTTGCTTCTGAAAGCTCAACCTCCGGGGAGTCTGTTTGGCAGAGATATAGAACACACTTTTCCAAGCCTGTTGGAAGGCCTTTGCAGTTTCATTTCGCGTCTGATTTCCCAAACCAAACTGCTTGCAGCTCTAACTCCCTTCTAACTACCACATCTTCGGTTCAGTGAGATATGCTGGATTCTAAACGGGGAAGCTTCTCTGACGCTTTTTCACAGAGATTTTGAAACTGAAATTTCGAAACCCGTTTCCAACGAAGGCGCCAATGGGCTTCCCCATAGAAGTTGCCAACCTGAATTCCTACAGGCTAGATGTGAGAGGCACATTCTGCTGCTTCCTCCCTTAGAGTTCACCTAGCTTCTGAAAGCTCAACCTCCGGGGAGTCTGTTTGGCAGAGATATAGAACACACTTTTCCAAGCCTGTTGGAAGGCATCTGCAGATTCATTTCGCGTCTGATTTCCCAAACCAAACTGCTTGCAGCTCTAACTCCCTTCTAACTACCACTTCTTCGGTTCAGTGAGATATGCTGGATTCTAAACGGAGAAGCTTCTCTGACGCTTTTTCACAGAGATTTTGAAACTGAAATCTCCCATGCCGTTTCCACCATAGGCAGCAATGGGCTTCCCCATAGAACTTGCCAACCTGAATTCCTACAGGCTAGATGTGAGAGGCACATTCTGCTGCTTCCTCCCTTAGAGGTAAGCTAGCTTCTGAAAGCTCAACCTCCGGGGAGTCTGTTTGGCAGAGATATAGAACACAATTTTCCCAGCCTGTTGGAAGGCCTTTGCAGTTTGATTTCGCATCTAATTTCCCAAACCAAAGGGCTTGCAGCTCTAACTCCCTTCTAACTACCACTTCTTCGGTTCAGTGAGATATGCTGGATTCTAAACGGGGAAGCTTCTGCGACGCTTTTTCACAGAGATTTTGAAACTGAAATTTCCAAACCCGTTTCCAACGAAGGCGCCAATGGGCTTCCCCATAGAACTTGCCAACCTGAATTCCTGCAGGCTAGATGTGAGAGGTACATTCTGCTGCTTCCTCACTTAGCGTTAACCTAGCTTCTGAAAGCTCAACCTCCGGGCAGTCTGTTTGGCAGAGATATAGAACACACTTTTCCAAGCCTGTTGGAAGACCTTTGCAGTTTGATTTCGCATCTAATTTCCCAAACCAAACTGCTTGCAGCTCTAACTCCCTTCTAACTACCACTTCTTCGGTTCAGTGAGATATGCTGGATTCTAAACGGAGAAGCTTCTCTGACGCTTTTTCACAGAGATTTTGAAACTGAAATCTCCCATGCCGTTTCCACCATAGGCAGCAATGGGCTTCCCCATAGAACTTGCCAACCTGAATTCCTACAGGCTAGATGTGAGAGGCACATTCTGCTGCTTCCACCCTGAGAGTTAAACTTGCTTCTGAAAGCTCAACCTCCGGGGAGTTTGTTTGGCAGAGATATAGAACACACTTTTCCAAGCCTGTTGGAAGGCATTTGCAGTTTCATTTCGCGTCTAATTTCCCAAACCAAACGGCTTGCAGCTCTAACTCCCTTCTAACTACCACTTCTTCGGTTCAGTGAGATATGCTGGATTCTAAACGGAGAAGCTTCTCTGACGCTTTTTCACAGAGATTTTGAAACTGAAATTTCCAATCCCGTTTCCAACGAAGGCGCCAATGGGCTTCCCCATAGAACTTGCCAACCTGAATTCCTACAGGCTAGATGTGAGAGGCACATTCTGCTGCTTCCTCCCTTAGAGTTAAACTAGCTTCTGAAAGCTCAACCTCCGGGGAGTTTGTTTGGCAGAGATATAGAACACACTTTTCCAAGCCTGTTGGAAGGCCTTTGCAGTTTCATTTCGCGTCTAATTTCCCAAACCAAACTGCTTGCAGCTCTAACTCCCTTCTAACTACCACTTCTTCGGTTCAGTGAGATATGCTGGATGCTAAACGGAGAAGCTTCTCTGACGCTTTTTCACAGAGATTTTGAAACTGAAATCTCCCATGCCGTTTCCACCATAGGCAGCAATGGGCTTCCCCATAGAACTTGCCAACCTGAATTCCTACAGGCTAGATGTGAGAGGCACATTGTGCTGCTTCCTCCCTTAGAGTTAAACTAGCTTCTGAAAGCTCAACCTCCGGGGGAGTTTGTTTGGCAGAGATATAGAACACACTTTTCCAAGCCTGTTGGAAGGCATTTGCAGTTTCATTTCGCGTCTAATTTCCCAAACCAAACTGCTTGCAGCTCTAACTGCTTTCTAACTACCACTTCTTCGGTTCAGTGTGATATGCTGGATTCTAAACGGAGAAGCTTCTCTGACGCTTTTTCACAGAGATTTTGAAACTGAAATCTCCCATGCTGTTTCCACCATAGCCAGCAATGGGCTTCCCCATAGAACTTGCCAACCTGAATTCCTACAGGCTAGATGTGAGAGGCACATTCTGCTGCTTCCTCCCTTAGAGTTAAACTAGCTTCTGAAAGCTCAACCTCCAGGGAGTCTGTTTGGCAGAGATATAGAACACACTTTTCCAAGCCTGTTGGAAGGCATTTGCAGTTTCATTTCGCGTCTAATTTCCCAAACCAAACTGCTTGCAGCTCTAACTGCCTTCTAACTACCACTTCTTCGGTTCAGTGAGATATGCTGGATTCTAAACGGAGAAGCTTCTCTGACGCTTTTTCACAGAGATTTTGAAACTGAAATCTCCCATGCCGTTTCCACCATAGGCAGCAATGGGCTTCCCCATAGAACTTGCCAACCTGAATTCCTACAGGCTAGATGTGAGAGGCACATTCTGCTGCTTCCTCCCTAAGAGTTAAGCTTGCTTCTGAAAGCTCAACCTCCGGGGAGTCTGTTTGCCAGAGATATAGAACACACTTTTCCAAGCCTGTTGGAAGGCCTTTGCAGTGTCATTTCGCATCTAATTTCCCAAACCAAACTGCTTGCAGCTCTAACTCCCTTCTAACTACCACTTCTTCGGTTCAGTGAGATATGCTGGATTCTAAACGGAGAAGCTTCTCTGACGCTTTTTCACAGAGATTTTGAAACTGAAATTTCCAAACCCGTTTCCAACGAAGGCGCCAATGGGCTTCCCCATAGAACTTGCCAACCTGAATTCCTACAGGCTAGATGTGAGAGGCACATTCTGCTGCTTCCTCCCTTAGAGTTAAACTAGCTTCTGAAAGCTCAACCTCCGGGGAGTTTGTTTGGCAGAGATATAGAACACACTTTTCCAAGCCTGTTGGAAGGCATTTGCAGTTTCATTTCGCGTCTAATTTCCCAAACCAAACTGCTTGCAGCTCTAACTCCCTTCTAACTACCACTTCTTCGGTTCAGTGAGATATGCTGGATTCTAAGCGGAGAAGCTTCTCTGACGCTTTTTCACAGAGATTTTGAAACTGAAATCTCCCATGCCGTTTCCACCATAGGCAGCAATGTGCTTCCCCATAGAACTTGCCAACCTGAATTCCTACAGGCTAGATGTGAGAGGCACATTCTGCTGCTTCCTCCCTAACAGTTAAGCTTGCTTCTGAAAGCTCAACCTCCGGGGACTCTGTTTGGCAGAGATATAGAACACACTTTTCCAAGCCTGTTGGAAGGCCTTTGCAGTGTCATTTCGCATCTAATTTCCCAAACCAAACTGCTTGCAGCTCTAACTCCCTTCTAACTACCACTTCTTCGGTTCAGTGAGATATGCTGGATTCTAAACGGAGAAGCTTCTCTGACGCTTTTTCACAGAGATTTTGAAACTGAAATCTCCCATGCCGTTTCCACCATAGGCAGCAATGGGCTTCCCCATAGAACTTGCCAACCTGAATTCCTAAAGTCTAGATGTGAGAGGCACATTCTGCTGCTTCCTCCCTTAGAGTTAAACTTGCTTCTGAAAGCTCAACCTCCGGGGAGTTTGTTTGGCAGAGATATAGAACACACTTTTCCAAGCCTGTTGGAAGGCATTTGCAGTTTCATTTCGCGTCTAATTTCCCAAACCAAACTGCTTGCAGCTCTAACTCCCTTCTAACTACCACTTCTTCGGTTCAGTGAGATATGCTGGATTCTAAACGGAGAAGCTTCTCTGACGCTTTTTCACAGAGATTTTGAAACTGAAATTTCCAAACCCGTTTCCAACGAAGGCGCCAATGGGCTTCCCCATAGAACTTGCCAACCTGAATTCCTACAGGCTAGATGTGAGAGGCACATTCTGCTGCTTCCTCCCTTAGAGTTAAACTAGCTTCTGAAAGCTCAACCTCCGGGGAGTTTGTTTGGCAGAGATATAGAACACACTTTTCCAAGCCTGTTGGAAGGCATTTGCAGTTTCATTTCGCGTCTAATTTCCCAAACCAAACTGCTTGCAGCTCTAACTCCCTTCTAACTACCACTTCTTCGGTTCAGTGAGATATGCTGGATTCTAAACGGAGAAGCTTCTCTGACGCTTTTTCACAGAGATTTTGAAACTGAAATCTCCCATGCCGTTTCCACCATAGGCAGCAATGGGCTTCCCCATAGAACTTGCCAACCTGAATTCCTACAGGCTAGATGTGAGAGGCACATTCTGCTGCTTCCTCCCTTAGAGTTAAACTTGCTTCTGAAAGCTCAACCTCCGGGGAGTTTGTTTGGCACAGATATAGAACACACTTTTCCAAGCCTGTTGGAAGGCATTTGCAGTTTCATTTCGCGTCTAATTTCCCAAACCAAACTGCTTGTAGCTCTAACTGCCTTCTAACTACCACTTCTTCGGTTCAGTGAGATATGCTGGATTCTAAACGGAGAAGCTTCTCTGACGCTTTTTCACAGAGATTTTGAAACTGAAATCTCCCATGCCGTTTCCACCATAGGCAGCAATGGGCTTCCCCATAGAACTTGCCAACCTGAATTCCTACAGGCTAGATGTGAGAGGCACATTCTGCTGCTTCCTCCCTAAGAGTTAAGCTTGCTTCTGAAAGCTCAACCTCCGGGGAGTCTGTTTGGCAGAGATATAGAACACACTTTTCCAAGCCTGTTGGAAGGCCTTTGCAGTGTCATTTCGCATCTAATTTCCCAAACCAAACTGCTTGCAGCTCTAACTCCCTTCTAACTACCACTTCTTCGGTTCAGTGAGATATGCTGGATTCTAAACGGAGAAGCTTCTCTGACGCTTTTTCACAGAGATTTTGAAACTGAAATTTCCAAACCCGTTTCCAACGAAGGCGCCAATGGGCTTCCCCATAGAACTTGCCAACCTGAATTCCTACAGGCTAGATGTGAGAGGCACATTCTGCTGCTTCCTCCCTTAGAGTTAAACTAGCTTCTGAAAGCTCAACCTCCGGGGAGTTTGTTTGGCAGAGATATAGAACACACTTTTCCAAGCCTGTTGGAAGGCATTTGCAGTTTCATTTCGCATCTAATTTCCCAAACCAAACTGCTTGCAGCTCTAACTCCCTTGTAACTACCACTTCTTCGGTTCAGTGAGATATGCTGGATTCTAAACGGAGAAGCTTCTCTGACGCTTTTTCACAGAGATTTTGAAACTGAAATTTCCAAACCCGTTTCCAACGAAGGCGCCAATGGGCTTCCCCATAGAACTTGCCAACCTGAATTCCTACAGGCTAGATGTGAGAGGCACATTCTGCTGCTTCCTCCCTTAGAGTTAAACTAGCTTCTGAAAGCTCAACCTCCGGGGAGTTTGTTTGGCAGAGATATAGAACACACTTTTCCAAGCCTGTTGGAAGGCATTTGCAGTTTCATTTCGCGTCTAATTTCCCAAACCAAACTGCTTGCAGCTCTAACTCCCTTCTAACTACCACTTCTTCGGTTCAGTGAGATATGCTGGATTCTAAACGGAGAAGCTTCTCTGACGCTTTTTCACAGAGATTTTGAAACTGAAATCTCCCATGCCGTTTCCACCATAGGCAGCAATGGGCTTCCCCATAGAACTTGCCAACCTGAATTCCTACAGGCTAGATGTGAGAGGCACATTCTGCTGCTTCCTCCCTTAGAGTTAAACTAGCTTGGGAAAGCTCAACCTCCGGGGAGTTTGTTTGGCAGAGATATAGAACACACTTTTCCAAGCCTGTTGGAAGGCATTTGCAGTTTCATTTCGCGTCTAATTTCCCAAACCAAACTGCTTGCAGCTCTAACTGCCTTCTAACTACCACTTCTTCTGTTCAGTGAGATATGCTGGATTCTAAACGGAGAAGCTTCTCTGACGCTTTTTCACAGAGATTTTGAAACTGAAATCTCCCATGCCGTTTCCACCATAGGCAGCAATGGGCTTCCCCATAGAACTTGCCAACCTGAATTCCTACAGGCTAGATGTGAGAGGCACATTCTGCTGCTTCCTCCCTAAGAGTTAAGCTTGCTTCTGAAAGCTCAACCTCCGGGGAGTCTGTTTGGCAGAGATATAGAACACACTTTTCCAAGCCTGTTGGAAGGCCTTTGCATTGTCATTTCGCATCTAATTTCCCAAACCAAACTGCTTGCAGCTCTAACTCCCTTCTAACTACCACTTCTTCGGTTCAGTGAGATATGCTGGATTCTAAACGGAGAAGCTTCTCTGACGCTTTTTCACAGAGATTTTGAAACTGAAATCTCCCATGCCGTTTTCACCATAGGCAGCAATGGGCTTCCCCATAGAACTTGCCAACCTGAATTCCTACAGGCTAGATGTGAGAGGCACATTCTGCTGCTTCCTCCCTTAGAGTTAAACTTGCTTCTGAAAGCTCAACCTCCGGGGAGTTTGTTTGGCAGAGATATAGAACACACTTTTCCAAGCCTGTTGGAAGGCATTTGCAGTTTCATTTCGCGTCTAATTTCCCAAACCAAACTGCTTGCAGCTCTAACTGCCTTCTAACTACCACTTCTTCGGTTCAGTGAGATATGCTGGATTCTAAACGGAGAAGCTTCTCTGACGCTTTTTCACAGAGATTTTGAAACTGAAATCTCCCATGCCGTTTCCACCATAGGCAGCAATGGGCTTCCCCATAGAACTTGCCAACCTGAATTCCTACAGGCTAGATGTGAGAGGCACATTCTGCTGCTTCCTCCCTAAGAGTTAAGCTTGCTTCTGAAAGCTCAAGCTCCGGGGAGTCTGTTTGGCAGAGATATAGAACACACTTTTCCAAGCCTGTTGGAAGGCCTTTGCAGTGTCATTTCGCATCTAATTTCCCAAACCAAACTGCTTGCAGCTCTAACTCCCTTCTAACTACCACTTCTTCGGTTCAGTGAGATATGCTGGATTCTAAACGGAGAAGCTTCTCTGACGCTTTTTCACAGAGATTTTGAAACTGAAATTTCCAAACCCGTTTCCAACGAAGGCGCCAATGGGCTTCCCCATAGAACTTGCCAACCTGAATTCCTACAGGCTAGATGTGAGAGGCACATTCTGCTGCTTCCTCCCTTAGAGTTAAACTAGCTTCTGAAAGCTCAACCTCCGGGGAGTTTGTTTGGCAGAGATATAGAACACACTTTTCCAAGCCTGTTGGAAGGCATTTGCAGTTTCATTTCGCGTCTAATTTCCCAAACCAAACTGCTTGCAGCTCTAACTCCCTTCTAACTACCACTTCTTCGGTTCAGTGAGATATGCTGGATTCTAAGCGGAGAAGCTTCTCTGACGCTTTTTCACAGAGATTTTGAAACTGAAATCTCCCATGCCGTTTCCACCATAGGCAGCAATGTGCTTCCCCATAGAACTTGCCAACCTGAATTCCTACAGGCTAGATGTGAGAGGCACATTC
Organism: Cynocephalus volans; assembly: GCF_027409185.1. Lineage (NCBI taxonomy): Eukaryota > Metazoa > Chordata > Mammalia > Dermoptera > Cynocephalidae > Cynocephalus > Cynocephalus volans. The sequence goes on from NW_026902389.1 coordinate 23,819, forward strand.
TGCTGCTTCCTCCCTAACAGTTAAGCTTGCTTCTGAAAGCTCAACCTCCGGGGACTCTGTTTGGCAGAGATATAGAACACACTTTTCCAAGCCTGTTGGAAGGCCTTTGCAGTGTCATTTCGCATCTAATTTCCCAAACCAAACTGCTTGCAGCTCTAACTCCCTTCTAACTACCACTTCTTCGGTTCAGTGAGATATGCTGGATTCTAAACGGAGAAGCTTCTCTGACGCTTTTTCACAGAGATTTTGAAACTGAAATCTCCCATGCCGTTTCCACCATAGGCAGCAATGGGCTTCCCCATAGAACTTGCCAACCTGAATTCCTAAAGTCTAGATGTGAGAGGCACATTCTGCTGCTTCCTCCCTTAGAGTTAAACTTGCTTCTGAAAGCTCAACCTCCGGGGAGTTTGTTTGGCAGAGATATAGAACACACTTTTCCAAGCCTGTTGGAAGGCATTTGCAGTTTCATTTCGCGTCTAATTTCCCAAACCAAACTGCTTGCAGCTCTAACTCCCTTCTAACTACCACTTCTTCGGTTCAGTGAGATATGCTGGATTCTAAACGGAGAAGCTTCTCTGACGCTTTTTCACAGAGATTTTGAAACTGAAATTTCCAAACCCGTTTCCAACGAAGGCGCCAATGGGCTTCCCCATAGAACTTGCCAACCTGAATTCCTACAGGCTAGATGTGAGAGGCACATTCTGCTGCTTCCTCCCTAAGAGTTAAGCTTGCTTCTGAAAGCTCAACCTCCGGGGAGTCTGTTTGGCAGAGATATAGAACACACTTTTCCAAGCCTGTTGGAAGGCCTTTGCAGTGTCATTTCGCATCTAATTTCCCAAACCAAACTGCTTGCAGCTCTAACTCCCTTCTAACTACCACTTCTTCGGTTCAGTGAGATATGCTGGATTCTAAACGGAGAAGCTTCTCTGACGCTTTTTCACAGAGATTTTGAAACTGAAATCTCCCATGCCGTTTCCACCATAGGCAGCAATGGGCTTCCCCATAGAACTTGCCAACCTGAATTCCTACAGGCTAGATGTGAGAGGCACATTCTGCTACTTCCTCCCTTAGAGTTAAACTTGCTTCTGAAAGCTCAACCTCCGGGGAGTTTGTTTGGCAGAGATATAGAACACACTTTTCCAAGCCTGTTGGAAGGCATTTGCATTTTCATTTCGCGTCTAATTTCCCAAACCAAACTGCTTGCAGCTCTAACTCCCTTCTAACTACCACTTCTTCGGTTCAGTGAGATATGCTGGATTCTAAACGGAGAAGCTTCTCTGACGCTTTTTCACAGAGATTTTGAAACTGAAATTTCCAAACCCGTTTCCAACCAAGGCGCCAATGGGCTTCCCCATAGAACTTGCCAACCTGAATTCCTACAGGCTAGATGTGAGAGGCACATTCTGCTGCTTCCTCCCTTAGAGTTAAACTAGCTTCTGAAAGCTCAACCTCCTGGGAGTTTGTTTGGCAGAGATATAGAACACACTTTTCCAAGCCTGTTGGAAGGCATTTGCAGTTTCATTTCGCGTCTAATTTCCCAAACCAAACTGCTTGCAGCTCTAACTGCCTTCTAACTACCACTTCTTCTGTTCAGTGAGATATGCTGGATTCTAAACGGAGAAGCTTCTCTGACGCTTTTTCACAGAGATTTTGAAACTGAAATCTCCCATGCCGTTTCCACCATAGGCAGCAATGGGCTTCACCATAGAACTTGCCAACCTGAATTCCTACAGGCTAGATGTGAGAGGCACATTGTGCTGCTTCCTCCCTAAGAGTTAAGCTTGCTTCTGAAAGCTCAACCTCCGGGGACTCTGTTTGGCACAGATATAGAACACACTTTTCCAAGCCTGTTGGAAGGCCTTTGCAGTGTCATTTCGCATCTAATTTCCCAAACCAAACTGCTTGCAGCTCTAACTCCCTTCTAACTACCACTTCTTCGGTTCAGTGAGATATGCTGGATTCTAAACGGAGAAGCTTCTCTGACGCTTTTTCACAGAGATTTTGAAACTGAAATCTCCCATGCCGTTTCCACCATAGGCAGCAATGGGCTTCCCCATAGAACTTGCCAACCTGAATTCCTACAGGCTAGATGTGAGAGGCACATTCTGCTGCTTCCTCCCTAAGAGTTAAGCTTGCTTCTGAAAGCTCAACCTCCGGGGAGTCTGTTTGGCAGAGATATAGAACACACTTTTCCAAGCCTGTTGGAAGGCCTTTGCAGTGTCATTTCGCATCTAATTTCCCAAACCAAACTGCTTGCAGCTCTAACTCCCTTCTAACTACCACTTCTTCGGTTCAGTGAGATATGCTGGATTCTAAACGGAGAAGCTTCTCTGACGCTTTTTCACAGAGATTTTGAAACTGAAATTTCCAAACCCGTTTCCAACGAAGGCGCCAATGGGCTTCCCCATAGAACTTGCCAACCTGAATTCCTACAGGCTAGATGTGAGAGGCACATTCTGCTGCTTCCTCCCTTAGAGTTAAACTAGCTTCTGAAAGCTCAACCTCCGGGGAGTTTGTTTGGCAGAGATATAGAACACACTTTTCCAAGCCTGTTGGAAGGCATTTGCAGTTTCATTTCGCGTCTAATTTCCCAAACCAAACTGCTTGCAGCTCTAACTCCCTTGTAACTACCACTTCTTCGGTTCAGTGAGATATGCTGGATTCTAAACGGAGAAGCTTCTCTGACGCTTTTTCACAGAGATTTTGAAACTGAAATCTCCCATGCCGTTTCCACCATAGGCAGCAATGGGCTTCCCCATAGAACTTGCCAACCTGAATTCCTACAGGCTAGATGTGAGAGGCACATTCTGCTGCTTCCGCCCTAAGAGTTAAGCTTGCTTCTGAAAGCTCAACCTCCGGGGAGTCTGTTTGGCAGAGATATAGAACACACTTTTCCAAGCCTGTTGGAAGGCCTTTGCAGTGTCATTTCGCATCTAATTTCCCAAACCAAACTGCTTGCAGCTCTAACTCCCTTCTAACTACCACTTCTTCGGTTCAGTGAGATATGCTGGATTCTAAACGGAGAAGCTTCTCTGACGCTTTTTCACAGAGATTTTGAAACTGAAATCTCCCATGCCGTTTCCACCATAGGCAGCAATGGGCTTCCCCATAGAACTTGCCAACCTGAATTCCTACAGGCTAGATGTGAGAGGCACATTCTGCTACTTCCTCCCTTAGAGTTAAACTTGCTTCTGAAAGCTCAACCTCCGGGGAGTTTGTTTGGCAGAGATATAGAACACACTTTTCCAAGCCTGTTGGAAGGCATTTGCATTTTCATTTCGCGTCTAATTTCCCAAACCAAACTGCTTGCAGCTCTAACTCCCTTCTAACTACCACTTCTTCGGTTCAGTGAGATATGCTGGATTCTAAACGGAGAAGCTTCTCTGACGCTTTTTCACAGAGATTTTGAAACTGAAATTTCCAAACCCGTTTCCAACGAAGGCGCCAATGGGCTTCCCCATAGAACTTGCCAACCTGAATTCCTACAGGCTAGATGTGAGAGGCACATTCTGCTGCTTCCTCCCTTAGAGTTAAACTAGCTTCTGAAAGCTCAACCTCCTGGGAGTTTGTTTGGCAGAGATATAGAACACACTTTTCCAAGCCTGTTGGAAGGCATTTGCAGTTTCATTTCGCGTCTAATTTCCCAAACCAAACTGCTTGCAGCTCTAACAGCCTTCTAACTACCACTTCTTCTGTTCAGTGAGATATGCTGGATTCTAAACGGAGAAGCTTCTCTGACGCTTTTTCACAGAGATTTTGAAACTGAAATCTCCCATGCCGTTTCCACCATAGGCAGCAATGGGCTTCCCCATAGAACTTGCCAACCTGAATTCCTACAGGCTAGATGTGAGAGGCACATTCTGCTGCTTCCTCCCTAAGAGTTAAGCTTGCTTCTGAAAGCTCAACCTCCGGGGACTCTGTTTGGCACAGATATAGAACACACTTTTCCAAGCCTGTTGGAAGGCCTTTGCAGTGTCATTTCGCATCTAATTTCCCAAACCAAACTGCTTGCAGCTCTAACTCCCTTCTAACTACCACTTCTTCGGTTCAGTGAGATATGCTGGATTCTAAACGGAGAAGCTTCTCTGACGCTTTTTCACAGAGATTTTGAAACTGAAATCTCCCATGCCGTTTCCACCATAGGCAGCAATGGGCTTCCCCATAGAACTTGCCAACCTGAATTCCTAAAGGCTAGATGTGAGAGGCACATTCTGCTGCTTCCTCCCTTAGAGTTAAACTTGCTTCTGAAAGCTCAACCTCCGGGGAGTTTGTTTGGCAGAGATATAGAACACACTTTTCCAAGCCTGTTGGAAGGCATTTGCAGTTTCATTTCGCGTCTAATTTCCCAAACCAAACTGCTTGCAGCTCTAACTCCCTTCTAACTACCACTTCTTCGGTCCAGTGAGATATGCTGGATTCTAAACGGAGAAGCTTCTCTGACGCTTTTTCACAGAGATTTTGAAACTGAAATTTCCAAACCCGTTTCCAACGAAGGCGCCAATTGGCTTCCCCATAGAACTTGCCAACCTGAATTCCTACAGGCTAGATGTGAGAGGCACATTCTGCTGCTTCCTCCCTTAGAGTTAAACTAGCTTCTGAAAGCTCAACCTCCGGGGAGTTTGTTTGGCAGAGATATAGAACACACTTTTCCAAGCCTGTTGGAAGGCATTTGCAGTTTCATTTCGCGTCTAATTTCCCAAACCAAACTGCTTGCAGCTCTAACTGCCTTCTAACTACCACTTCTTCGGTTCAGTGAGATATGCTGGATTCTAAACGGAGAAGCTTCTCTGACGCTTTTTCACAGAGATTTTGAAACTGAAATCTCCCATGCCGTTTCCACCATAGGCAGCAATGGGCTTCCCCATAGAACTTGCCAACCTGAATTCCTACAGGCTAGATGTGAGAGGCACATTCTGCTGCTTCCTCCCTTAGAGTTAAACTTGCTTCTGAAAGCTCAACCTCCGGGGAGTTTGTTTGGCAGAGATATAGAACACACTTTTCCAAGCCTGTTGGAAGGCATTTGCAGTTTCATTTCGCGTCTAATTTCCCAAACCAAACTGCTTGCAGCTCTAACTGCCTTCTAACTACCACTTCTTCGGTTCAGTGAGATATGCTGGATTCTAAACGGAGAAGCTTCTCTGACGCTTTTTCACAGTGATTTTGAAACTGAAATTTCCAAACCCGTTTCCAACGAAGGCGACAATGGGCTTCCCCATAGAACTTGCCAACCTGAATTCCTACAGGCTAGATGTGAGAGGCACATTCTGCTGCTTCCTCCCTTAGAGTTAAACTAGCTTCTGAAAGCTCAACCTCCAGGGAGTCTGTTTGGCAGAGATATAGAACACACTTTTCCAAGCTTGTTGGAAGGCATTTGCAGTTTCATTTCGCGTCTAATTTCCCAAACCAAACTGCTTGCAGCTCTAACTGCCTTCTAACTACCACTTCTTCGGTTCAGTGAGATATGCTGGATTCTAAACGGAGAAGCTTCTCTGACGCTTTTTCACAGAGATTTTGAAACTGAAATCTCCCATGCTGTTTCCACCATAGCCAGCAATGGGCTTCCCCATAGAACTTGCCAACCTGAATTCCTACAGGCTAGATGTGAGAGGAACATTCTGCTGCTTCCTCCCTTAGAGTTAAACTAGCTTCTGAAAGCTCAACCTCCAGGGAGTCTGTTTGGCAGAGATATAGAACACACTTTTCCAAGCCTGTTGGAAGGCATTTGCAGTTTCATTTCGCGTCTAATTTCCCAAACCAAACTGTTTGCAGCTCTAACTGCCTTCTAACTACCACTTCTTCGGTTCAGTGAGATATGCTGGATTCTAAACGGAGAAGCTTCTCTGACGCTTTTTCACAGAGATTTTGAAACTGAAATCTCCCATGCCGTTTCCACCATAGGCAGCAATGGGCTTCCCCGTAGAACTTGCCAACCTGAATTCCTACAGGCTAGATGTGAGAGGCACATTCTGCTGCTTCCTCCCTAAGAGTTAAGCTTGCTTCTGAAAGCTCCACCTCCGGGGACTCTGTTTGGCACAGATATAGAACACACTTTTCCAAGCCTGTTGGAAGGCCTTTGCAGTGTCATTTCGCATCTAATTTCCCAAACCAAACTGCTTGCAGCTCTAACTCCCTTCTAACTACCACTTCTTCGGTTCAGTGAGATATGCTGGATTCTAAACGGAGAAGCTTCTCTGACGCTTTTTCACAGAGATTTTGAAACTGAAATTTCCAAACCCGTTTCCAACGAAGGCGCCAATGGGCTTCCCCATAGAACTTGCCAACCTGAATTCCTACAGGCTAGATGTGAGAGGCACATTCTGCTGCTTCCTCCCTTAGAGTTAAACTAGCTTCTGAAAGCTCAACCTCCGGGGAGTTTGTTTGGCAGAGATATAGAACACACTTTTCCAAGCCTGTTGGAAGGCATTTGCAGTTTCATTTCGCGTCTAATTTCCCAAACCAAACTGCTTGCAGCTCTAACTCCCTTCTAACTACCACTTCTTCGGTTCAGTGAGATATGCTGGATTCTAAACGGAGAAGCTTCTCTGACGCTTTTTCACAGAGATTTTGAAACTGAAATCTCCCATGCCGTTTCCACCATAGGCAGCAATGGGCTTCCCCATAGAACTTGCCAACCTGAATTCCTAAAGGCTAGATGTGAGAGGCACATTCTGCTGCTTCCTCCCTTAGAGTTAAACTTGCTTCTGAAAGCTCAACCTCCGGGGAGTTTGTTTGGCAGGGATATAGAACACACTTTTCCAAGCCTGTTGGAAGGCATTTGCAGGTTCATTTCGCGTCTAATTTCCCAAACCAAACTGCTTGCAGCTCTAACTCCCTTCTAACTACCACTTCTTCGGTTCAGTGAAATATGCTGGATTCTAAACGGAGAAGCTTCTCTGACGCTTTTTCACAGAGATTTTGAAACTGAAATTTCCAAACCCGTTTCCAACGAAGGCGCCAATGGGCTTCCCCATAGAACTTGCCAACCTGAATTCCTACACGCTAGATGTGAGAGGCACATTCTGCTGCTTCCTCCCTTAGAGTTAAACTAGCTTCTGAAAGCTCAACCTCCGGGGAGTTTGTTTGGCAGAGATATAGAACACACTTTTCCAAGCCTGTTGGAAGGCATTTGCAGTTTCATTTCGCGTCTAATTTCCCAAACCAAACTGCTTGCAGCTCTAACTGCCTTCTAACTACCACTTCTTCGGTTCAGTAAGATATGCTGGATTCTAAACGGAGAAGCTTCTCTGACGCTTTTTCACAGAGATTTTGAAACTGAAATCTCCCATGCCGTTTCCACCATAGGCAGCAATGGGCTTCCCCATAGAACTTGCCAACCTGAATTCCTACAGGCTAGATGTGAGAGGCACATTCTGCTGCTTCCTCCCTAAGAGTTAAGCTTGCTTCTGAAAGCTCAACCTCCGGGGAGTCTGTTTGGCAGAGATATAGAACACACTTTTCCAAGCCTGTTGGAAGGCCTTTGCAGTGTCATTTCGCATCTAATTTCCCAAACCAAACTGCTTGCAGCTCTAACTCCCTTCTAACTACCACTTCTTCGGTTCAGTGAGATATGCTGGATTCTAAACGGAGAAGCTTCTCTGACGCTTTTTCACAGAGATTTTGAAACTGAAATTTCCAAACCCGTTTCCAACGAAGGCGCCAATGGGCTTCCCCATAGAACTTGCCAACCTGAATTCCTACAGGCTAGATGTGAGAGGCACATTCTGCTGCTTCCTCCCTTAGAGTTAAACTAGCTTCTGAAAGCTCAACCTCCGGGGAGTTTGTTTGGCAGAGATATAGAACACACTTTTCCAAGCCTGTTGGAAGGCATTTGCAGTTTCATTTCGCGTCTAATTTCCCAAACCAAACTGCTTGCAGCTCTAACTCCCTTGTAACTACCACTTCTTCGGTTCAGTGAGATATGCTGGATTCTAAACGGAGAAGCTTCTCTGACGCTTTTTCACAGAGATTTTGAAACTGAAATCTCCCATGCCGTTTCCACCATAGGCAGCAATGGGCTTCCCCATAGAACTTGCCAACCTGAATTCCTACAGGCTAGATGTGAGAGGCACATTCTGCTGCTTCCTCCCTAAGAGTTAAGCTTGCTTCTGAAAGCTCAACCTCCGGGGAGTCTGTTTGGCAGAGATATAGAACACACTTTTCCAAGCCTGTTGGAAGGCCTTTGCAGTGTCATTTCGCATCTAATTTCCCAAACCAAACTGCTTGCAGCTCTAACTCCCTTCTAACTACCACTTCTTCGGTTCAGTGAGATATGCTGGATTCTAAACGGAGAAGCTTCTCTGACGCTTTTTCACAGAGATTTTGAAACTGAAATCTCCCATGCCGTTTCCACCATAGGCAGCAATGGGCTTCCCCATAGAACTTGCCAACCTGAATTCCTACAGGCTAGATGTGAGAGGCACATTCTGCTGCTTCCTCCCTTAGAGTTAAACTTGCTTCTGAAAGCTCAACCTCCGGGGAGTTTGTTTGGCAGAGATATAGAACACACTTTTCCAAGCCTGTTGGAAGGCATTTGCATTTTCATTTCGCGTCTAATTTCCCAAACCAAACTGCTTGCAGCTCTAACTCCCTTCTAACTACCACTTCTTCGGTTCAGTGAGATATGCTGGATTCTAAACGGAGAAGGTTCTCTGACGCTTTTTCAAAGAGATTTTGAAACTGAAATTTCCAAACCCGTTTCCAACGAAGGCGCCAATGGGCTTCCCCATAGAACTTGCCAACCTGAATTCCTACAGGCTAGATGTGAGAGGCACATTCTGCTGCTTCCTCCCTTAGAGTTAAACTAGCTTCTGAAAGCTCAACCTCCGGGGAGTTTGTTTGGCAGAGATATAGAACACACTTTTCCAAGCCTGTTGGAAGGCATTTGCAGTTTCATTTCGCGTCTAATTTCCCAAACCAAACTGCTTGCAGCTCTAACTCCCTTCTAACTACCACTTCTTCGGTTCAGTGAGATATGCTGGATTCTAAACGGAGAAGCTTCTCTGACGCTTTTTCACAGAGATTTTGAAACTGAAATCTCCCATGCCGTTTCCACCATAGGCAGCAATGGGCTTCCCCATAGAACTTGCCAACCTGAATTCCTACAGGCTAGATGTGAGAGGCACATTCTGCTGCTTCCTCCCTTAGAGTTAAACTAGCTTCTGAAAGCTCAACCTCCGGGGAGTTTGTTTGGCAGAGATATAGAACACACTTTTCCAAGCCTGTTGGAAGGCATTTGCAGTTTCATTTCGCGTCTAATTTCCCAAACCAAACTGCTTGCAGCTCTAACTGCCTTCTAACTACCACTTCTTCTGTTCAGTGAGATATGCTGGATTCTAAACGGAGAAGCTTCTCTGACGCTTTTTCACAGAGATTTTGAAACTGAAATCTCCCATGCCGTTTCCACCATAGGCAGCAATGGGCTTCCCCATAGAACTTGCCAACCTGAATTCCTACAGGCTAGATGTGAGAGGCACATTCTGCTGCTTCCTCCCTAAGAGTTAAGCTTGCTTCTGAAAGCTCAACCTCCGGGGACTCTGTTTGGCACAGATATAGAACACACTTTTCCAAGCCTGTTGGAAGGCCTTTGCAGTGTCATTTCGCATCTAATTTCCCAAACCAAACTGCTTGCAGCTCTAACTCCCTTCTAACTACCACTTCTTCGGTTCAGTGAGATATGCTGGATTCTAAACGGAGAAGCTTCTCTGACGCTTTTTCACAGAGATTTTGAAACTGAAATCTCCCATGCCGTTTCCACCATAGGCAGCAATGGGCTTCCCCATAGAACTTGCCAACCTGAATTCCTAAAGGCTAGATGTGAGAGGCACATTCTGCTGCTTCCTCCCTTAGAGTTAAACTTGCTTCTGAAAGCTCAACCTCCGGGGAGTTTGTTTGGCAGAGATATAGAACACACTTTTCCAAGCCTGTTGGAAGGCATTTGCAGTTTCATTTCGCGTCTAATTTCCCAAACCAAACTGCTTGCAGCTCTAACTCCCTTCTAACTACCACTTCTTCGGTTCAGTGAGATATGCTGGATTCTAAACGGAGAAGCTTCTCTGACGCTTTTTCACAGAGATTTTGAAACTGAAATTTCCAAACCCGTTTCCAACGAAGGCGCCAATGGGCTTCCCCATAGAACTTGCCAACCTGAATTCCTACACGCTAGATGTGAGAGGCACATTCTGCTGCTTCCTCCCTTAGAGTTAAACTAGCTTCTGAAAGCTCAACCTCCGGGGAGTTTGTTTGGCAGAGATATAGAACACACTTTTCCAAGCCTGTTGGAAGGCATTTGCAGTTTCATTTCGCGTCTAATTTCCCAAACCAAACTGCTTGCAGCTCTAACTGCCTTCTAACTACCACTTCTTCGGTTCAGTGAGATATGCTGGATTCTAAACGGAGAAGCTTCTCTGACGCTTTTTCACAGAGATTTTGAAACTGAAATCTCCCATGCCGTTTCCACCATAGGCAGCAATGGGCTTCCCCATAGAACTTGCCAACCTGAATTCCTACAGGCTAGATGTGAGAGGCACATTCTGCTGCTTCCTCCCTTAGAGTTAAACTTGCTTCTGAAAGCTCAACCTCCGGGGAGTTTGTTTGGCAGAGATATAGAACACACTTTTCCAAGCCTGTTGGAAGGCATTTGCAGTTTCATTTCGCGTCTAATTTCCCAAACCAAACTGCTTGCAGCTCTAACTGCCTTCTAACTACCACTTCTTCGGTTCAGTGAGATATGCTGGATTCTAAACGGAGAAGCTTCTCTGACGCTTTTTCACAGAGATTTTGAAACTGAAATCTCCCATGCCGTTTCCACCATAGGCAGCAATGGGCTTCCCCATAGAACTTGCCAACCTGAATTCCTACAGGCTAGATGTGAGAGGCACATTCTGCTGCTTCCTCCCTTAGAGTTAAACTTGCTTCTGAAAGCTCAACCTCCGGGGAGTTTGTTTGGCAGAGATATAGAACACACTTTTCCAAGCCTGTTGGGAGGCATTTGCACTTTCATTTCGCGTCTAATTTCCCAAACCAAACTGCTTGCAGCTCTAACTCCCTTCTAACTACCACTTCTTCGGTTCAGTGAGATATGCTGGATTCTAAACGGAGAAGCTTCTCTGACGCTTTTTCACAGTGATTTTGAAACTGAAATTTCCAAACCCGTTTCCAACGAAGGCGACAATGGGCTTCCCAATAGAACTTGCCAACCTGAATTCCTACAGGCTAGATGTGAGAGGCACATTCTGCTGCTTCCTCCCTTAGAGTTAAACTAGCTTCTGAAAGCTCAACCTCCAGGGAGTCTGTTTGGCAGAGATATAGAACACACTTTTCCAAGCTTGTTGGAAGGCATTTGCAGTTTCATTTCGCGTCTAATTTCCCAAACCAAACTGCTTGCAGCTCTAACTGCCTTCTAACTACCACTTCTTCGGTTCAGTGAGATATGCTGGATTCTAAACGGAGAAGCTTCTCTGACGCTTTTTCACAGAGATTTTGAAACTGAAATCTCCCATGCCGTTTCCACCATAGGCAGCAATGGGCTTCCCCGTAGAACTTGCCAACCTGAATTCCTACAGGCTAGATGTGAGAGGCACATTCTGCTGCTTCCTCCCTAAGAGTTAAGCTTGCTTCTGAAAGCTCCACCTCCGGGGACTCTGTTTGGCACAGATATAGAACACACTTTTCCAAGCCTGTTGGAAGGCCTTTGCAGTGTCATTTCGCATCTAATTTCCCAAACCAAACTGCTTGCAGCTCTAACTCCCTTCTAACTACCACTTCTTCGGTTCAGTGAGATATGCTGGATTCTAAACGGAGAAGCTTCTCTGACGCTTTTTCACAGAGATTTTGAAACTGAAATTTCCAAACCCGTTTCCAACGAAGGCGCCAATGGGCTTCCCCATAGAACTTGCCAACCTGAATTCCTACAGGCTAGATGTGAGAGGCACATTCTGCTGCTTCCTCCCTTAGAGTTAAACTAGCTTCTGAAAGCTCAACCTCCGGGGAGTTTGTTTGGCAGAGATATAGAACACACTTTTCCAAGCCTGTTGGAAGGCATTTGCAGTTTCATTTCGCGTCTAATTTCCCAAACCAAACTGCTTGCAGCTCTAACTCCCTTCTAACTACCACTTCTTCGGTTCAGTGAGATATGCTGGATTCTAAACGGAGAAGCTTCTCTGACGCTTTTTCACAGAGATTTTGAAACTGAAATCTCCCATGCCGTTTCCACCATAGGCAGCAATGGGCTTCCCCATAGAACTTGCCAACCTGAATTCCTAAAGGCTAGATGTGAGAGGCACATTCTGCTGCTTCCTCCCTTAGAGTTAAACTTGCTTCTGAAAGCTCAACCTCCGGGGAGTTTGTTTGGCAGAGATATAGAACACACTTTTCCAAGCCTGTTGGAAGGCATTTGCAGGTTCATTTCGCGTCTAATTTCCCAAACCAAACTGCTTGCAGCTCTAACTCCCTTCTAACTACCACTTCTTCGGTTCAGTGAAATATGCTGGATTCTAAACGGAGAAGCTTCTCTGACGCTTTTTCACAGAGATTTTGAAACTGAAATTTCCAAACCCGTTTCCAACGAAGGCGCCAATGGGCTTCCCCATAGAACTTGCCAACCTGAATTCCTACAGGCTAGATGTGAGAGGCACATTCTGCTGCTTCCTCCCTTAGAGTTAAACTAGCTTCTGAAAGCTCAACCTCCGGGGAGTTTGTTTGGCAGAGATATAGAACACACTTTTCCAAGCCTGTTGGAAGGCATTTGCAGTTTCATTTCGCGTCTAATTTCCCAAACCAAACTGCTTGCAGCTCTAACTGCCTTCTAACTACCAGTTCTTCGGTTCAGTGAGATATGCTGGATTCTAAACGGAGAAGCTTCTCTGACGCTTTTTCACAGAGATTTTGAAACTGAAATCTCCCATGCCGTTTCCACCATAGGCAGCAATGGGCTTCCCCATAGAACTTGCCAACCTGAATTCCTACAGGCTAGATGTGAGAGGCACATTCTGCTGCTTCCTCCCTTAGAGTTAAACTTGCTTCTGAAAGCTCAACCTCCGGGGAGTTTGTTTGGCAGAGATATAGAACACACTTTTCCAAGCCTGTTGGAAGGCATTTGCACTTTCATTTCGCGTCTAATTTCCCAAACCAAACTGCTTGCAGCTCTAACTCCCTTCTAACTACCACTTCTTCGGTTCAGTGAGATATGCTGGATTCTAAACGGAGAAGCTTCTCTGACGCTTTTTCACAGTGATTTTGAAACTGAAATTTCCAAACCCGTTTCCAACGAAGGCGACAATGGGCTTCCCAATAGAACTTGCCAACCTGAATTCCTACAGGCTAGATGTGAGAGGCACATTCTGCTGCTTCCTCCCTTAGAGTTAAACTAGCTTCTGAAAGCTCAACCTCCAGGGAGTCTGTTTGGCAGAGATATAGAACACACTTTTCCAAGCTTGTTGGAAGGCATTTGCAGTTTCATTTCGCGTCTAATTTCCCAAACCAAACTGCTTGCAGCTCTAACTGCCTTCTAACTACCACTTCTTCGGTTCAGTGAGATATGCTGGATTCTAAACGGAGAAGCTTCTCTGACGCTTTTTCACAGAGATTTTGAAACTGAAATCTCCCATGCCGTTTCCACCATAGGCAGCAATGGGCTTCCCCGTAGAACTTGCCAACCTGAATTCCTACAGGCTAGATGTGAGAGGCACATTCTGCTGCTTCCTCCCTAAGAGTTAAGCTTGCTTCTGAAAGCTCCACCTCCGGGGACTCTGTTTGGCACAGATATAGAACACACTTTTCCAAGCCTGTTGGAAGGCCTTTGCAGTGTCATTTCGCATCTAATTTCCCAAACCAAACTGCTTGCAGCTCTAACTCCCTTCTAACTACCACTTCTTCGGTTCAGTGAGATATGCTGGATTCTAAACGGAGAAGCTTCTCTGACGCTTTTTCACAGAGATTTTGAAACTGAAATTTCCAAACCCGTTTCCAACGAAGGCGCCAATGGGCTTCCCCATAGAACTTGCCAACCTGAATTCCTACAGGCTAGATGTGAGAGGCACATTCTGCTGCTTCCTCCCTTAGAGTTAAACTAGCTTCTGAAAGCTCAACCTCCGGGGAGTTTGTTTGGCAGAGATATAGAACACACTTTTCCAAGCCTGTTGGAAGGCATTTGCAGTTTCATTTCGCGTCTAATTTCCCAAACCAAACTGCTTGCAGCTCTAACTCCCTTCTAACTACCACTTCTTCGGTTCAGTGAGATATGCTGGATTCTAAACGGAGAAGCTTCTCTGACGCTTTTTCACAGAGATTTTGAAACTGAAATCTCCCATGCCGTTTCCACCATAGGCAGCAATGGGCTTCCCCATAGAACTTGCCAACCTGAATTCCTAAAGGCTAGATGTGAGAGGCACATTCTGCTGCTTCCTCCCTTAGAGTTAAACTTGCTTCTGAAAGCTCAACCTCCGGGGAGTTTGTTTGGCAGAGATATAGAACACACTTTTCCAAGCCTGTTGGAAGGCATTTGCAGTTTCATTTCGCGTCTAATTTCCCAAACCAAACTGCTTGCAGCTCTAACTCCCTTCTAACTACCACTTCTTCGGTTCAGTGAGATATGCTGGATTCTAAACGGAGAAGCTTCTCTGACGCTTTTTCACAGAGATTTTGAAACTGAAATTTCCAAACCCGTTTCCAACGAAGGCGCCAATGGGCTTCCCCATAGAACTTGCCAACCTGAATTCCTACACGCTAGATGTGAGAGGCACATTCTGCTGCTTCCTCCCTTAGAGTTAAACTAGCTTCTGAAAGCTCAACCTCCGGGGAGTTTGTTTGGCAGAGATATAGAACACACTTTTCCAAGCCTGTTGGAAGGCATTTGCAGTTTCATTTCGCGTCTAATTTCCCAAACCAAACTGCTTGCAGCTCTAACTCCCTTCTAACTACCACTTCTTCGGTTCAGTGAGATATGCTGGATTCTAAACGGAGAAGCTTCTCTGACGCTTTTTCACAGAGATTTTGAAACTGAAATCTCCCATGCCGTTTCCACCATAGGCAGCAATGGGCTTCCCCATAGAACTTGCCAACCTGAATTCCTACAGGCTAGATGTGAGAGGCACATTCTGCTGCTTCCTCCCTTAGAGTTAAACTTGCTTCTGAAAGCTCAACCTCCGGGGAGTTTGTTTGGCAGAGATATAGAACACACTTTTCCAAGCCTGTTGGAAGGCATTTGCAGTTTCATTTCGCGTCTAATTTCCCAAACCAAACTGCTTGCAGCTCTAACTGCCTTCTAACTACCACTTCTTCGGTTCAGTGAGATATGCTGGATTCTAAACGGAGAAGCTTCTCTGACGCTTTTTCACAGAGATTTTGAAACTGAAATCTCCCATGCCGTTTCCACCATAGGCAGCAATGGGCTTCCCCGTAGAACTTGCCAACCTGAATTCCTACAGGCTAGATGTGAGAGGCACATTCTGCTGCTTCCTCCCTAAGAGTTAAGCTTGCTTCTTAAAGCTCCACCTCCGGGGACTCTGTTTGGCACAGATATAGAACACACTTTTCCAAGCCTGTTGGAAGGCCTTTGCAGTGTCATTTCGCATCTAATTTCCCAAACCAAACTGCTTGCAGCTCTAACTCCCTTCTAACTACCACTTCTTCGGTTCAGTGAGATATGCTGGATTCTAAACGGAGAAGCTTCTCTGACGCTTTTTCACAGAGATTTTGAAACTGAAATTTCCAAACCCGTTTCCAACGAAGGCGCCAATGGGCTTCCCCATAGAACTTGCCAACCTGAATTCCTACAGGCTAGATGTGAGAGGCACATTCTGCTGCTTCCTCCCTTAGAGTTAAACTAGCTTCTGAAAGCTCAACCTCCGGGGAGTTTGTTTGGCAGAGATATAGAACACACTTTTCCAAGCCTGTTGGAAGGCATTTGCAGTTTCATTTCGCGTCTAATTTCCCAAACCAAACTGCTTGCAGCTCTAACTCCCTTCTAACTACCACTTCTTCGGTTCAGTGAGATATGCTGGATTCTAAACGGAGAAGCTTCTCTGACGCTTTTTCACAGAGATTTTGAAACTGAAATCTCCCATGCCGTTTCCACCATAGGCAGCAATGGGCTTCCCCATAGAACTTGCCAACCTGAATTCCTAAAGGCTAGATGTGAGAGGCACATTCTGCTGCTTCCTCCCTTAGAGTTAAACTTGCTTCTGAAAGCTCAACCTCCGGGGAGTTTGTTTGGCAGAGATATAGAACACACTTTTCCAAGCCTGTTGGAAGGCATTTGCAGGTTCATTTCGCGTCTAATTTCCCAAACCAAACTGCTTGCAGCTCTAACTCCCTTCTAACTACCACTTCTTCGGTTCAGTGAAATATGCTGGATTCTAAACGGAGAAGCTTCTCTGACGCTTTTTCACAGAGATTTTGAAACTGAAATTTCCAAACCCGTTTCCAACGAAGGCGCCAATGGGCTTCCCCATAGAACTTGCCAACCTGAATTCCTACAGGCTAGATGTGAGAGGCACATTCTGCTGCTTCCTCCCTTAGAGTTAAACTAGCTTCTGAAAGCTCAACCTCCGGGGAGTTTGTTTGGCAGAGATATAGAACACACTTTTCCAAGCCTGTTGGAAGGCATTTGCAGTTTCATTTCGCGTCTAATTTCCCAAACCAAACTGCTTGCAGCTCTAACTGCCTTCTAACTACCACTTCTTCGGTTCAGTGAGATATGCTGGATTCTAAACGGAGAAGCTTCTCTGACGCTTTTTCACAGAGATTTTGAAACTGAAATCTCCCATGCCGTTTCCACCATAGGCAGCAAAGGGGTTCCCCATAGAACTTGCCAACCTGAATTCCTACAGGCTAGATGTGAGAGGCACATTCTGCTGCTTCCTCCCTAAGAGTTAAGCTTGCTTCTGAAAGCTCAACCTCCGGGGACTCTGTTTGGCACAGATATAGAACACACTTTTCCAAGCCTGTTGGAAGGCCTTTGCAGTGTCATTTCGCATCTAATTTCCCAAACCAAACTGCTTGCAGCTCTAACTCCCTTCTAACTACCACTTCTTCGGTTCAGTGAGATATGCTGGATTCTAAACGGAGAAGCTTCTCTGACGCTTTTTCACAGAGATTTTGAAACTGAAATTTCCAAACCCGTTTCCAACGAAGGCGTCAATTGGCTTCCCCATAGAACTTGCCAACCTGAATTCCTACAGGCTAGATGTGAGAGGCACATTCTGCTGCTTCCTCCCTTAGAGTTAAACTAGCTTCTGAAAGCTCAACCTCCGGGGAGTTTGTTTGGCAGAGATATAGAACACACTTTTCCAAGCCTGTTGGAAGGCATTTGCAGTTTCATTTCGCGTCTAATTTCCCAAACCAAACTGCTTGCAGCTCTAACTGCCTTCTAACTACCAGTTCTTCGGTTCAGTGAGATATGCTGGATTCTAAACGGAGAAGCTTCTCTGACGCTTTTTCACAGAGATTTTGAAACTGAAATCTCCCATGCCGTTTCCACCATAGGCAGCAATGGGCTTCCCCATAGAACTTGCCAACCTGAATTCCTACAGGCTAGATGTGAGAGGCACATTCTGCTGCTTCCTCCCTTAGAGTTAAACTTGCTTCTGAAAGCTCAACCTCCGGGGAGTTTGTTTGGCAGAGATATAGAACACACTTTTCCAAGCCTGTTGGAAGGCATTTGCACTTTCATTTCGCGTCTAATTTCCCAAACCAAACTGCTTGCAGCTCTAACTCCCTTCTAACTACCACTTCTTCGGTTCAGTGAGATATGCTGGATTCTAAACGGAGAAGCTTCTCTGACGCTTTTTCACAGTGATTTTGAAACTGAAATTTCCAAACCCGTTTCCAACGAAGGCGACAATGGGCTTCCCAATAGAACTTGCCAACCTGAATTCCTACAGGCTAGATGTGAGAGGCACATTCTGCTGCTTCCTCCCTTAGAGTTAAACTAGCTTCTGAAAGCTCAACCTCCAGGGAGTCTGTTTGGCAGAGATATAGAACACACTTTTCCAAGCTTGTTGGAAGGCATTTGCAGTTTCATTTCGCGTCTAATTTCCCAAACCAAACTGCTTGCAGCTCTAACTGCCTTCTAACTACCACTTCTTCGGTTCAGTGAGATATGCTGGATTCTAAACGGAGAAGCTTCTCTGACGCTTTTTCACAGAGATTTTGAAACTGAAATCTCCCATGCCGTTTCCACCATAGGCAGCAATGGGCTTCCCCGTAGAACTTGCCAACCTGAATTCCTACAGGCTAGATGTGAGAGGCACATTCTGCTGCTTCCTCCCTAAGAGTTAAGCTTGCTTCTGAAAGCTCCACCTCCGGGGACTCTGTTTGGCACAGATATAGAACACACTTTTCCAAGCCTGTTGGAAGGCCTTTGCAGTGTCATTTCGCATCTAATTTCCCAAACCAAACTGCTTGCAGCTCTAACTCCCTTCTAACTACCACTTCTTCGGTTCAGTGAGATATGCTGGATTCTAAACGGAGAAGCTTCTCTGACGCTTTTTCACAGAGATTTTGAAACTGAAATTTCCAAACCCGTTTCCAACGAAGGCGCCAATGGGCTTCCCCATAGAACTTGCCAACCTGAACTCCTACAGGCTAGATGTGAGAGGCACATTCTGCTGCTTCCTCCCTTAGAGTTAAACTAGCTTCTGAAAGCTCAACCTCCGGGGAGTTTGTTTGGCAGAGATATAGAACACACTTTTCCAAGCCTGTTGGAAGGCATTTGCAGTTTCATTTCGCGTCTAATTTCCCAAACCAAACTGCTTGCAGCTCTAACTGCCTTCTAACTACCAGTTCTTCGGTTCAGTGAGATATGCTGGATTCTAAACGGAGAAGCTTCTCTGACGCTTTTTCACAGAGATTTTGAAACTGAAATCTCCCATGCCGTTTCCACCATAGGCAGCAATGGGCTTCCCCATAGAACTTGCCAACCTGAATTCCTACAGGCTAGATGTGAGAGGCACATTCTGCTGCTTCCTCCCTTAGAGTTAAACTTGCTTCTGAAAGCTCAACCTCCGGGGAGTTTGTTTGGCAGAGATATAGAACACACTTTTCCAAGCCTGTTGGAAGGCATTTGCACTTTCATTTCGCGTCTAATTTCCCAAACCAAACTGCTTGCAGCTCTAACTCCCTTCTAACTACCACTTCTTCGGTTCAGTGAGATATGCTGGATTCTAAACGGAGAAGCTTCTCTGACGCTTTTTCACAGTGATTTTGAAACTGAAATTTCCAAACCCGTTTCCAACGAAGGCGACAATGGGCTTCCCAATAGAACTTGCCAACCTGAATTCCTACAGGCTAGATGTGAGAGGCACATTCTGCTGCTTCCTCCCTTAGAGTTAAACTAGCTTCTGAAAGCTCAACCTCCAGGGAGTCTGTTTGGCAGAGATATAGAACACACTTTTCCAAGCTTGTTGGAAGGCATTTGCAGTTTCATTTCGCGTCTAATTTCCCAAACCAAACTGCTTGCAGCTCTAACTGCCTTCTAACTACCACTTCTTCGGTTCAGTGAGATATGCTGGATTCTAAACGGAGAAGCTTCTCTGACGCTTTTTCACAGAGATTTTGAAACTGAAATCTCCCATGCCGTTTCCACCATAGGCAGCAATGGGCTTCCCCGTAGAACTTGCCAACCTGAATTCCTACAGGCTAGATGTGAGAGGCACATTCTGCTGCTTCCTCCCTAAGAGTTAAGCTTGCTTCTGAAAGCTCCACCTCCGGGGACTCTGTTTGGCACAGATATAGAACACACTTTTCCAAGCCTGTTGGAAGGCCTTTGCAGTGTCATTTCGCATCTAATTTCCCAAACCAAACTGCTTGCAGCTCTAACTCCCTTCTAACTACCACTTCTTCGGTTCAGTGAGATATGCTGGATTCTAAACGGAGAAGCTTCTCTGACGCTTTTTCACAGAGATTTTGAAACTGAAATTTCCAAACCCGTTTCCAACGAAGGCGCCAATGGGCTTCCCCATAGAACTTGCCAACCTGAACTCCTACAGGCTAGATGTGAGAGGCACATTCTGCTGCTTCCTCCCTTAGAGTTAAACTAGCTTCTGAAAGCTCAACCTCCGGGGAGTTTGTTTGGCAGAGATATAGAACACACTTTTCCAAGCCTGTTGGAAGGCATTTGCAGTTTCATTTCGCGTCTAATTTCCCAAACCAAACTGCTTGCAGCTCTAACTCCCTTCTAACTACCACTTCTTCGGTTCAGTGAGATATGCTGGATTCTAAACGGAGAAGCTTCTCTGACGCTTTTTCACAGAGATTTTGAAACTGAAATCTCCCATGCCGTTTCCACCATAGGCAGCAATGGGCTTCCCCATAGAACTTGCCAACCTGAATTCCTAAAGGCTAGATGTGAGAGGCACATTCTGCTGCTTCCTCCCTTAGAGTTAAACTTGCTTCTGAAAGCTCAACCTCCGGGGAGTTTGTTTGGCAGAGATATAGAACACACTTTTCCAAGCCTGTTGGAAGGCATTTGCAGGTTCATTTCGCGTCTAATTTCCCAAACCAAACTGCTTGCAGCTCTAACTCCCTTCTAACTACCACTTCTTCGGTTCAGTGAAATATGCTGGATTCTAAACGGAGAAGCTTCTCTGACGCTTTTTCACAGAGATTTTGAAACTGAAATTTCCAAACCCGTTTCCAACGAAGGCGCCAATGGGCTTCCCCATAGAACTTGCCAACCTGAATTCCTACAGGCTAGATGTGAGAGGCACATTCTGCTGCTTCCTCCCTTAGAGTTAAACTAGCTTCTGAAAGCTCAACCTCCGGGGAGTTTGTTTGGCAGAGATATAGAACACACTTTTCCAAGCCTGTTGGAAGGCATTTGCAGTTTCATTTCGCGTCTAATTTCCCAAACCAAACTGCTTGCAGCTCTAACTGCCTTCTAACTACCACTTCTTCGGTTCAGTGAGATATGCTGGATTCTAAACGGAGAAGCTTCTCTGACGCTTTTTCACAGAGATTTTGAAACTGAAATCTCCCATGCCGTTTCCACCATAGGCAGCAATGGGCTTCCCCATAGAACTTGCCAACCTGAATTCCTACAGGCTAGATGTGAGAGGCACATTCTGCTGCTTCCTCCCTAAGAGTTAAGCTTGCTTCTGAAAGCTCAACCTCCGGGGACTCTGTTTGGCACAGATATAGAACACACTTTTCCAAGCCTGTTGGAAGGCCTTTGCAGTGTCATTTCGCATCTAATTTCCCAAACCAAACTGCTTGCAGCTCTAACTCCCTTCTAACTACCACTTCTTCGGTTCAGTGAGATATGCTGGATTCTAAACGGAGAAGCTTCTCTGACGCTTTTTCACAGAGATTTTGAAACTGAAATTTCCAAACCCGTTTCCAACGAAGGCGTCAATTGGCTTCCCCATAGAACTTGCCAACCTGAATTCCTACAGGCTAGATGTGAGAGGCACATTCTGCTGCTTCCTCCCTTAGAGTTAAACTTGCTTCTGAAAGCTCAACCTCCGGGGAGTTTGTTTGGCAGAGATATAGAACACACTTTTCCAAGCCTGTTGGAAGGCATTTGCAGTTTCATTTCGCGTCTAAATTCCCAAACCAAACTGCTTGCAGCTCTAACTCCCTTCTAACTACCACTTCTTCGGTTCAGTGAGATATGCTGGATTCTAAACGGAGAAGCTTCTCTGACGCTTTTTCACAGAGATTTTGAAACTGAAATCTCCCATGCCGTTTCCACCATAGGCAGCAATGGGCTTCCCCATAGAACTTGCCAACCTGAATTCCTACAGGCTAGATGTGAGAGGCACATTCTGCTGCTTCCTCCCTAAGAGATAAGCTTGCTTCTGAAAGCTCAACCTCCGGGGAGTCTGTTTGGCAGAGATATAGAACACACTTTTCCAAGCCTGTTGGAAGGCCTTTGCATTGTCATTTCGCATCTAATTTCCCAAACCAAACTGCTTGCAGCTCTAACTCCCTTCTAACTACCACTTCTTCGGTTCAGTGAGATATGCTGGATTCTAAACGGAGAAGCTTCTCTGACGCTTTTTCACAGAGATTTTGAAACTGAAATCTCCCATGCCGTTTCCACCATAGGCAGCAATGGGCTTCCCCATAGAACTTGCCAACCTGAATTCCTACAGGCTAGATGTGAGAGGCACATTCTGCTGCTTCCTCCCTTAGAGTTAAACTTGCTTCTGAAAGCTCAACCTCCGGGGAGTTTGTTTGGCAGAGATATAGAACACACTTTTCCAAGCCTGTTGGAAGGCATTTGCAGTTTCATTTCGCGTCTAATTTCCCAAACCAAACTGCTTGCAGCTCTAACTCCCTTCTAACTACCACTTCTTCGGTTCAGTGAGATATGCTGGATTCTAAACGGAGAAGCTTCTCTGACGCTTTTTCACAGAGATTTTGAAACTGAAATCTCCCATGCCGTTTCCACCATAGGCAGCAATGGGCTTCCCCGTAGAACTTGCCAACCTGAATTCCTACAGGCTAGATGTGAGAGGCACATTCTGCTGCTTCCTCCCTAAGAGTTAAGCTTGCTTCTGAAAGCTCCACCTCCGGGGACTCTGTTTGGCACAGATATAGAACACACTTTTCCAAGCCTGTTGGAAGGCCTTTGCAGTGTCATTTCGCATCTAATTTCCCAAACCAAACTGCTTGCAGCTCTAACTCCCTTCTAACTACCACTTCTTCGGTTCAGTGAGATATGCTGGATTCTAAACGGAGAAGCTTCTCTGACGCTTTTTCACAGAGATTTTGAAACTGAAATTTCCAAACCCGTTTCCAACGAAGGCGCCAATGGGCTTCCCCATAGAACTTGCCAACCTGAATTCCTACAGGCTAGATGTGAGAGGCACATTCTGCTGCTTCCTCCCTTAGAGTTAAACTAGCTTCTGAAAGCTCAACCTCCGGGGAGTTTGTTTGGCAGAGATATAGAACACACTTTTCCAAGCCTGTTGGAAGGCATTTGCAGTTTCATTTCGCGTCTAATTTCCCAAACCAAACTGCTTGCAGCTCTAACTCCCTTCTAACTACCACTTCTTCGGTTCAGTGAGATATGCTGGATTCTAAACGGAGAAGCTTCTCTGACGCTTTTTCACAGAGATTTTGAAACTGAAATCTCCCATGCCGTTTCCACCATAGGCAGCAATGGGCTTCCCCATAGAACTTGCCAACCTGAATTCCTAAAGGCTAGATGTGAGAGGCACATTCTGCTGCTTCCTCCCTTAGAGTTAAACTTGCTTCTGAAAGCTCAACCTCCGGGGAGTTTGTTTGGCAGGGATATAGAACACACTTTTCCAAGCCTGTTGGAAGGCATTTGCAGGTTCATTTCGCGTCTAATTTCCCAAACCAAACTGCTTGCAGCTCTAACTCCCTTCTAACTACCACTTCTTCGGTTCAGTGAAATATGCTGGATTCTAAACGGAGAAGCTTCTCTGACGCTTTTTCACAGAGATTTTGAAACTGAAATTTCCAAACCCGTTTCCAACGAAGGCGCCAATGGGCTTCCCCATAGAACTTGCCAACCTGAATTCCTACAGGCTAGATGTGAGAGGCACATTCTGCTGCTTCCTCCCTTAGAGTTAAACTAGCTTCTGAAAGCTCAACCTCCGGGGAGTTTGTTTGGCAGAGATATAGAACACACTTTTCCAAGCCTGTTGGAAGGCATTTGCAGTTTCATTTCGCGTCTAATTTCCCAAACCAAACTGCTTGCAGCTCTAACTGCCTTCTAACTACCACTTCTTCGGTTCAGTGAGATATGCTGGATTCTAAACGGAGAAGCTTCTCTGACGCTTTTTCACAGAGATTTTGAAACTGAAATCTCCCATGCCGTTTCCACCATAGGCAGCAATGGGCTTCCCCATAGAACTTGCCAACCTGAATTCCTACAGGCTAGATGTGAGAGGCACATTCTGCTGCTTCCTCCCTAAGAGTTAAGCTTGCTTCTGAAAGCTCAACCTCCGGGGAGTCTGTTTGGCAGAGATATAGAACACACTTTTCCAAGCCTGTTGGAAGGCCTTTGCAGTGTCATTTCGCATCTAATTTCCCAAACCAAACTGCTTGCAGCTCTAACTCCCTTCTAACTACCACTTCTTCGGTTCAGTGAGATATGCTGGATTCTAAACGGAGAAGCTTCTCTGACGCTTTTTCACAGAGATTTTGAAACTGAAATTTCCAAACCCGTTTCCAACGAAGGCGCCAATGGGCTTCCCCATAGAACTTGCCAACCTGAATTCCTACAGGCTAGATGTGAGAGGCACATTCTGCTGCTTCCTCCCTTAGAGTTAAACTAGCTTCTGAAAGCTCAACCTCCGGGGAGTTTGTTTGGCAGAGATATAGAACACACTTTTCCAAGCCTGTTGGAAGGCATTTGCAGTTTCATTTCGCGTCTAATTTCCCAAACCAAACTGCTTGCAGCTCTAACTCCCTTGTAACTACCACTTCTTCGGTTCAGTGAGATATGCTGGATTCTAAACGGAGAAGCTTCTCTGACGCTTTTTCACAGAGATTTTGAAACTGAAATCTCCCATGCCGTTTCCACCATAGGCAGCAATGGGCTTCCCCATAGAACTTGCCAACCTGAATTCCTACAGGCTAGATGTGAGAGGCACATTCTGCTGCTTCCTCCCTAAGAGTTAAGCTTGCTTCTGAAAGCTCAACCTCCGGGGAGTCTGTTTGGCAGAGATATAGAACACACTTTTCCAAGCCTGTTGGAAGGCCTTTGCAGTGTCATTTCGCATCTAATTTCCCAAACCAAACTGCTTGCAGCTCTAACTCCCTTCTAACTACCACTTCTTCGGTTCAGTGAGATATGCTGGATTCTAAACGGAGAAGCTTCTCTGACGCTTTTTCACAGAGATTTTGAAACTGAAATCTCCCATGCCGTTTCCACCATAGGCAGCAATGGGCTTCCCCATAGAACTTGCCAACCTGAATTCCTACAGGCTAGATGTGAGAGGCACATTCTGCTGCTTCCTCCCTTAGAGTTAAACTTGCTTCTGAAAGCTCAACCTCCGGGGAGTTTGTTTGGCAGAGATATAGAACACACTTTTCCAAGCCTGTTGGAAGGCATTTGCATTTTCATTTCGCGTCTAATTTCCCAAACCAAACTGCTTGCAGCTCTAACTCCCTTCTAACTACCACTTCTTCGGTTCAGTGAGATATGCTGGATTCTAAACGGAGAAGGTTCTCTGACGCTTTTTCAAAGAGATTTTGAAACTGAAATTTCCAAACCCGTTTCCAACGAAGGCGCCAATGGGCTTCCCCATAGAACTTGCCAACCTGAATTCCTACAGGCTAGATGTGAGAGGCACATTCTGCTGCTTCCTCCCTTAGAGTTAAACTAGCTTCTGAAAGCTCAACCTCCGGGGAGTTTGTTTGGCAGAGATATAGAACACACTTTTCCAAGCCTGTTGGAAGGCATTTGCAGTTTCATTTCGCGTCTAATTTCCCAAACCAAACTGCTTGCAGCTCTAACTCCCTTCTAACTACCACTTCTTCGGTTCAGTGAGATATGCTGGATTCTAAACGGAGAAGCTTCTCTGACGCTTTTTCACAGAGATTTTGAAACTGAAATCTCCCATGCCGTTTCCACCATAGGCAGCAATGGGCTTCCCCATAGAACTTGCCAACCTGAATTCCTACAGGCTAGATGTGAGAGGCACATTCTGCTGCTTCCTCCCTTAGAGTTAAACTAGCTTCTGAAAGCTCAACCTCCGGGGAGTTTGTTTGGCAGAGATATAGAACACACTTTTCCAAGCCTGTTGGAAGGCATTTGCAGTTTCATTTCGCGTCTAATTTCCCAAACCAAACTGCTTGCAGCTCTAACTGCCTTCTAACTACCACTTCTTCTGTTCAGTGAGATATGCTGGATTCTAAACGGAGAAGCTTCTCTGACGCTTTTTCACAGAGATTTTGAAACTGAAATCTCCCATGCCGTTTCCACCATAGGCAGCAATGGGCTTCCCCATAGAACTTGCCAACCTGAATTCCTACAGGCTAGATGTGAGAGGCACATTCTGCTGCTTCCTCCCTAAGAGTTAAGCTTGCTTCTGAAAGCTCAACCTCCGGGGACTCTGTTTGGCACAGATATAGAACACACTTTTCCAAGCCTGTTGGAAGGCCTTTGCAGTGTCATTTCGCATCTAATTTCCCAAACCAAACTGCTTGCAGCTCTAACTCCCTTCTAACTACCACTTCTTCGGTTCAGTGAGATATGCTGGATTCTAAACGGAGAAGCTTCTCTGACGCTTTTTCACAGAGATTTTGAAACTGAAATCTCCCATGCCGTTTCCACCATAGGCAGCAATGGGCTTCCCCATAGAACTTGCCAACCTGAATTCCTAAAGGCTAGATGTGAGAGGCACATTCTGCTGCTTCCTCCCTTAGAGTTAAACTTGCTTCTGAAAGCTCAACCTCCGGGGAGTTTGTTTGGCAGAGATATAGAACACACTTTTCCAAGCCTGTTGGAAGGCATTTGCAGTTTCATTTCGCGTCTAATTTCCCAAACCAAACTGCTTGCAGCTCTAACTCCCTTCTAACTACCACTTCTTCGGTTCAGTGAGATATGCTGGATTCTAAACGGAGAAGCTTCTCTGACGCTTTTTCACAGAGATTTTGAAACTGAAATTTCCAAACCCGTTTCCAACGAAGGCGCCAATGGGCTTCCCCATAGAACTTGCCAACCTGAATTCCTACACGCTAGATGTGAGAGGCACATTCTGCTGCTTCCTCCCTTAGAGTTAAACTAGCTTCTGAAAGCTCAACCTCCGGGGAGTTTGTTTGGCAGAGATATAGAACACACTTTTCCAAGCCTGTTGGAAGGCATTTGCAGTTTCATTTCGCGTCTAATTTCCCAAACCAAACTGCTTGCAGCTCTAACTGCCTTCTAACTACCACTTCTTCGGTTCAGTGAGATATGCTGGATTCTAAACGGAGAAGCTTCTCTGACGCTTTTTCACAGAGATTTTGAAACTGAAATCTCCCATGCCGTTTCCACCATAGGCAGCAATGGGCTTCCCCATAGAACTTGCCAACCTGAATTCCTACAGGCTAGATGTGAGAGGCACATTCTGCTGCTTCCTCCCTTAGAGTTAAACTTGCTTCTGAAAGCTCAACCTCCGGGGAGTTTGTTTGGCAGAGATATAGAACACACTTTTCCAAGCCTGTTGGGAGGCATTTGCACTTTCATTTCGCGTCTAATTTCCCAAACCAAACTGCTTGCAGCTCTAACTCCCTTCTAACTACCACTTCTTCGGTTCAGTGAGATATGCTGGATTCTAAACGGAGAAGCTTCTCTGACGCTTTTTCACAGTGATTTTGAAACTGAAATTTCCAAACCCGTTTCCAACGAAGGCGACAATGGGCTTCCCAATAGAACTTGCCAACCTGAATTCCTACAGGCTAGATGTGAGAGGCACATTCTGCTGCTTCCTCCCTTAGAGTTAAACTAGCTTCTGAAAGCTCAACCTCCAGGGAGTCTGTTTGGCAGAGATATAGAACACACTTTTCCAAGCTTGTTGGAAGGCATTTGCAGTTTCATTTCGCGTCTAATTTCCCAAACCAAACTGCTTGCAGCTCTAACTGCCTTCTAACTACCACTTCTTCGGTTCAGTGAGATATGCTGGATTCTAAACGGAGAAGCTTCTCTGACGCTTTTTCACAGAGATTTTGAAACTGAAATCTCCCATGCCGTTTCCACCATAGGCAGCAATGGGCTTCCCCGTAGAACTTGCCAACCTGAATTCCTACAGGCTAGATGTGAGAGGCACATTCTGCTGCTTCCTCCCTAAGAGTTAAGCTTGCTTCTGAAAGCTCCACCTCCGGGGACTCTGTTTGGCACAGATATAGAACACACTTTTCCAAGCCTGTTGGAAGGCCTTTGCAGTGTCATTTCGCATCTAATTTCCCAAACCAAACTGCTTGCAGCTCTAACTCCCTTCTAACTACCACTTCTTCGGTTCAGTGAGATATGCTGGATTCTAAACGGAGAAGCTTCTCTGACGCTTTTTCACAGAGATTTTGAAACTGAAATTTCCAAACCCGTTTCCAACGAAGGCGCCAATGGGCTTCCCCATAGAACTTGCCAACCTGAATTCCTACAGGCTAGATGTGAGAGGCACATTCTGCTGCTTCCTCCCTTAGAGTTAAACTAGCTTCTGAAAGCTCAACCTCCGGGGAGTTTGTTTGGCAGAGATATAGAACACACTTTTCCAAGCCTGTTGGAAGGCATTTGCAGTTTCATTTCGCGTCTAATTTCCCAAACCAAACTGCTTGCAGCTCTAACTCCCTTCTAACTACCACTTCTTCGGTTCAGTGAGATATGCTGGATTCTAAACGGAGAAGCTTCTCTGACGCTTTTTCACAGAGATTTTGAAACTGAAATCTCCCATGCCGTTTCCACCATAGGCAGCAATGGGCTTCCCCATAGAACTTGCCAACCTGAATTCCTAAAGGCTAGATGTGAGAGGCACATTCTGCTGCTTCCTCCCTTAGAGTTAAACTTGCTTCTGAAAGCTCAACCTCCGGGGAGTTTGTTTGGCAGAGATATAGAACACACTTTTCCAAGCCTGTTGGAAGGCATTTGCAGGTTCATTTCGCGTCTAATTTCCCAAACCAAACTGCTTGCAGCTCTAACTCCCTTCTAACTACCACTTCTTCGGTTCAGTGAAATATGCTGGATTCTAAACGGAGAAGCTTCTCTGACGCTTTTTCACAGAGATTTTGAAACTGAAATTTCCAAACCCGTTTCCAACGAAGGCGCCAATGGGCTTCCCCATAGAACTTGCCAACCTGAATTCCTACAGGCTAGATGTGAGAGGCACATTCTGCTGCTTCCTCCCTTAGAGTTAAACTAGCTTCTGAAAGCTCAACCTCCGGGGAGTTTGTTTGGCAGAGATATAGAACACACTTTTCCAAGCCTGTTGGAAGGCATTTGCAGTTTCATTTCGCGTCTAATTTCCCAAACCAAACTGCTTGCAGCTCTAACTGCCTTCTAACTACCAGTTCTTCGGTTCAGTGAGATATGCTGGATTCTAAACGGAGAAGCTTCTCTGACGCTTTTTCACAGAGATTTTGAAACTGAAATCTCCCATGCCGTTTCCACCATAGGCAGCAATGGGCTTCCCCATAGAACTTGCCAACCTGAATTCCTACAGGCTAGATGTGAGAGGCACATTCTGCTGCTTCCTCCCTTAGAGTTAAACTTGCTTCTGAAAGCTCAACCTCCGGGGAGTTTGTTTGGCAGAGATATAGAACACACTTTTCCAAGCCTGTTGGAAGGCATTTGCACTTTCATTTCGCGTCTAATTTCCCAAACCAAACTGCTTGCAGCTCTAACTCCCTTCTAACTACCACTTCTTCGGTTCAGTGAGATATGCTGGATTCTAAACGGAGAAGCTTCTCTGACGCTTTTTCACAGTGATTTTGAAACTGAAATTTCCAAACCCGTTTCCAACGAAGGCGACAATGGGCTTCCCAATAGAACTTGCCAACCTGAATTCCTACAGGCTAGATGTGAGAGGCACATTCTGCTGCTTCCTCCCTTAGAGTTAAACTAGCTTCTGAAAGCTCAACCTCCAGGGAGTCTGTTTGGCAGAGATATAGAACACACTTTTCCAAGCTTGTTGGAAGGCATTTGCAGTTTCATTTCGCGTCTAATTTCCCAAACCAAACTGCTTGCAGCTCTAACTGCCTTCTAACTACCACTTCTTCGGTTCAGTGAGATATGCTGGATTCTAAACGGAGAAGCTTCTCTGACGCTTTTTCACAGAGATTTTGAAACTGAAATCTCCCATGCCGTTTCCACCATAGGCAGCAATGGGCTTCCCCGTAGAACTTGCCAACCTGAATTCCTACAGGCTAGATGTGAGAGGCACATTCTGCTGCTTCCTCCCTAAGAGTTAAGCTTGCTTCTGAAAGCTCCACCTCCGGGGACTCTGTTTGGCACAGATATAGAACACACTTTTCCAAGCCTGTTGGAAGGCCTTTGCAGTGTCATTTCGCATCTAATTTCCCAAACCAAACTGCTTGCAGCTCTAACTCCCTTCTAACTACCACTTCTTCGGTTCAGTGAGATATGCTGGATTCTAAACGGAGAAGCTTCTCTGACGCTTTTTCACAGAGATTTTGAAACTGAAATTTCCAAACCCGTTTCCAACGAAGGCGCCAATGGGCTTCCCCATAGAACTTGCCAACCTGAATTCCTACAGGCTAGATGTGAGAGGCACATTCTGCTGCTTCCTCCCTTAGAGTTAAACTAGCTTCTGAAAGCTCAACCTCCGGGGAGTTTGTTTGGCAGAGATATAGAACACACTTTTCCAAGCCTGTTGGAAGGCATTTGCAGTTTCATTTCGCGTCTAATTTCCCAAACCAAACTGCTTGCAGCTCTAACTCCCTTCTAACTACCACTTCTTCGGTTCAGTGAGATATGCTGGATTCTAAACGGAGAAGCTTCTCTGACGCTTTTTCACAGAGATTTTGAAACTGAAATCTCCCATGCCGTTTCCACCATAGGCAGCAATGGGCTTCCCCATAGAACTTGCCAACCTGAATTCCTAAAGGCTAGATGTGAGAGGCACATTCTGCTGCTTCCTCCCTTAGAGTTAAACTTGCTTCTGAAAGCTCAACCTCCGGGGAGTTTGTTTGGCAGAGATATAGAACACACTTTTCCAAGCCTGTTGGAAGGCATTTGCAGTTTCATTTCGCGTCTAATTTCCCAAACCAAACTGCTTGCAGCTCTAACTCCCTTCTAACTACCACTTCTTCGGTTCAGTGAGATATGCTGGATTCTAAACGGAGAAGCTTCTCTGACGCTTTTTCACAGAGATTTTGAAACTGAAATTTCCAAACCCGTTTCCAACGAAGGCGCCAATGGGCTTCCCCATAGAACTTGCCAACCTGAATTCCTACACGCTAGATGTGAGAGGCACATTCTGCTGCTTCCTCCCTTAGAGTTAAACTAGCTTCTGAAAGCTCAACCTCCGGGGAGTTTGTTTGGCAGAGATATAGAACACACTTTTCCAAGCCTGTTGGAAGGCATTTGCAGTTTCATTTCGCGTCTAATTTCCCAAACCAAACTGCTTGCAGCTCTAACTCCCTTCTAACTACCACTTCTTCGGTTCAGTGAGATATGCTGGATTCTAAACGGAGAAGCTTCTCTGACGCTTTTTCACAGAGATTTTGAAACTGAAATCTCCCATGCCGTTTCCACCATAGGCAGCAATGGGCTTCCCCATAGAACTTGCCAACCTGAATTCCTACAGGCTAGATGTGAGAGGCACATTCTGCTGCTTCCTCCCTTAGAGTTAAACTTGCTTCTGAAAGCTCAACCTCCGGGGAGTTTGTTTGGCAGAGATATAGAACACACTTTTCCAAGCCTGTTGGAAGGCATTTGCAGTTTCATTTCGCGTCTAATTTCCCAAACCAAACTGCTTGCAGCTCTAACTGCCTTCTAACTACCACTTCTTCGGTTCAGTGAGATATGCTGGATTCTAAACGGAGAAGCTTCTCTGACGCTTTTTCACAGAGATTTTGAAACTGAAATCTCCCATGCCGTTTCCACCATAGGCAGCAATGGGCTTCCCCATAGAACTTGCCAACCTGAATTCCTACAGGCTAGATGTGAGAGGCACATTCTGCTGCTTCCTCCCTTAGAGTTAAACTTGCTTCTGAAAGCTCAACCTCCGGGGAGTTTGTTTGGCAGAGATATAGAACACACTTTTCCAAGCCTGTTGGGAGGCATTTGCACTTTCATTTCGCGTCTAATTTCCCAAACCAAACTGCTTGCAGCTCTAACTCCCTTCTAACTACCACTTCTTCGGTTCAGTGAGATATGCTGGATTCTAAACGGAGAAGCTTCTCTGACGCTTTTTCACAGAGATTTTGAAACTGAAATTTCCAAACCCGTTTCCAACGAAGGCGACAATGGGCTTCCCAATAGAACTTGCCAACCTGAATTCCTACAGGCTAGATGTGAGAGGCACATTCTGCTGCTTCCTCCCTTAGAGTTAAACTAGCTTCTGAAAGCTCAACCTCCAGGGAGTCTGTTTGGCAGAGATATAGAACACACTTTTCCAAGCTTGTTGGAAGGCATTTGCAGTTTCATTTCGCGTCTAATTTCCCAAACCAAACTGCTTGCAGCTCTAACTGCCTTCTAACTACCACTTCTTCGGTTCAGTGAGATATGCTGGATTCTAAACGGAGAAGCTTCTCTGACGCTTTTTCACAGAGATTTTGAAACTGAAATCTCCCATGCCGTTTCCACCATAGGCAGCAATGGGCTTCCCCGTAGAACTTGCCAACCTGAATTCCTACAGGCTAGATGTGAGAGGCACATTCTGCTGCTTCCTCCCTAAGAGTTAAGCTTGCTTCTTAAAGCTCCACCTCCGGGGACTCTGTTTGGCACAGATATAGAACACACTTTTCCAAGCCTGTTGGAAGGCCTTTGCAGTGTCATTTCGCATCTAATTTCCCAAACCAAACTGCTTGCAGCTCTAACTCCCTTCTAACTACCACTTCTTCGGTTCAGTGAGATATGCTGGATTCTAAACGGAGAAGCTTCTCTGACGCTTTTTCACAGAGATTTTGAAACTGAAATTTCCAAACCCGTTTCCAACGAAGGCGCCAATGGGCTTCCCCATAGAACTTGCCAACCTGAATTCCTACAGGCTAGATGTGAGAGGCACATTCTGCTGCTTCCTCCCTTAGAGTTAAACTAGCTTCTGAAAGCTCAACCTCCGGGGAGTTTGTTTGGCAGAGATATAGAACACACTTTTCCAAGCCTGTTGGAAGGCATTTGCAGTTTCATTTCGCGTCTAATTTCCCAAACCAAACTGCTTGCAGCTCTAACTCCCTTCTAACTACCACTTCTTCGGTTCAGTGAGATATGCTGGATTCTAAACGGAGAAGCTTCTCTGACGCTTTTTCACAGAGATTTTGAAACTGAAATCTCCCATGCCGTTTCCACCATAGGCAGCAATGGGCTTCCCCATAGAACTTGCCAACCTGAATTCCTAAAGGCTAGATGTGAGAGGCACATTCTGCTGCTTCCTCCCTTAGAGTTAAACTTGCTTCTGAAAGCTCAACCTCCGGGGAGTTTGTTTGGCAGAGATATAGAACACACTTTTCCAAGCCTGTTGGAAGGCATTTGCAGGTTCATTTCGCGTCTAATTTCCCAAACCAAACTGCTTGCAGCTCTAACTCCCTTCTAACTACCACTTCTTCGGTTCAGTGAAATATGCTGGATTCTAAACGGAGAAGCTTCTCTGACGCTTTTTCACAGAGATTTTGAAACTGAAATTTCCAAACCCGTTTCCAACGAAGGCGCCAATGGGCTTCCCCATAGAACTTGCCAACCTGAATTCCTACAGGCTAGATGTGAGAGGCACATTCTGCTGCTTCCTCCCTTAGAGTTAAACTAGCTTCTGAAAGCTCAACCTCCGGGGAGTTTGTTTGGCAGAGATATAGAACACACTTTTCCAAGCCTGTTGGAAGGCATTTGCAGTTTCATTTCGCGTCTAATTTCCCAAACCAAACTGCTTGCAGCTCTAACTGCCTTCTAACTACCACTTCTTCGGTTCAGTGAGATATGCTGGATTCTAAACGGAGAAGCTTCTCTGACGCTTTTTCACAGAGATTTTGAAACTGAAATCTCCCATGCCGTTTCCACCATAGGCAGCAAAGGGGTTCCCCATAGAACTTGCCAACCTGAATTCCTACAGGCTAGATGTGAGAGGCACATTCTGCTGCTTCCTCCCTAAGAGTTAAGCTTGCTTCTGAAAGCTCAACCTCCGGGGACTCTGTTTGGCACAGATATAGAACACACTTTTCCAAGCCTGTTGGAAGGCCTTTGCAGTGTCATTTCGCATCTAATTTCCCAAACCAAACTGCTTGCAGCTCTAACTCCCTTCTAACTACCACTTCTTCGGTTCAGTGAGATATGCTGGATTCTAAACGGAGAAGCTTCTCTGACGCTTTTTCACAGAGATTTTGAAACTGAAATTTCCAAACCCGTTTCCAACGAAGGCGTCAATTGGCTTCCCCATAGAACTTGCCAACCTGAATTCCTACAGGCTAGATGTGAGAGGCACATTCTGCTGCTTCCTCCCTTAGAGTTAAACTAGCTTCTGAAAGCTCAACCTCCGGGGAGTTTGTTTGGCAGAGATATAGAACACACTTTTCCAAGCCTGTTGGAAGGCATTTGCAGTTTCATTTCGCGTCTAATTTCCCAAACCAAACTGCTTGCAGCTCTAACTGCCTTCTAACTACCAGTTCTTCGGTTCAGTGAGATATGCTGGATTCTAAACGGAGAAGCTTCTCTGACGCTTTTTCACAGAGATTTTGAAACTGAAATCTCCCATGCCGTTTCCACCATAGGCAGCAATGGGCTTCCCCATAGAACTTGCCAACCTGAATTCCTACAGGCTAGATGTGAGAGGCACATTCTGCTGCTTCCTCCCTTAGAGTTAAACTTGCTTCTGAAAGCTCAACCTCCGGGGAGTTTGTTTGGCAGAGATATAGAACACACTTTTCCAAGCCTGTTGGAAGGCATTTGCACTTTCATTTCGCGTCTAATTTCCCAAACCAAACTGCTTGCAGCTCTAACTCCCTTCTAACTACCACTTCTTCGGTTCAGTGAGATATGCTGGATTCTAAACGGAGAAGCTTCTCTGACGCTTTTTCACAGTGATTTTGAAACTGAAATTTCCAAACCCGTTTCCAACGAAGGCGACAATGGGCTTCCCAATAGAACTTGCCAACCTGAATTCCTACAGGCTAGATGTGAGAGGCACATTCTGCTGCTTCCTCCCTTAGAGTTAAACTAGCTTCTGAAAGCTCAACCTCCAGGGAGTCTGTTTGGCAGAGATATAGAACACACTTTTCCAAGCTTGTTGGAAGGCATTTGCAGTTTCATTTCGCGTCTAATTTCCCAAACCAAACTGCTTGCAGCTCTAACTGCCTTCTAACTACCACTTCTTCGGTTCAGTGAGATATGCTGGATTCTAAACGGAGAAGCTTCTCTGACGCTTTTTCACAGAGATTTTGAAACTGAAATCTCCCATGCCGTTTCCACCATAGGCAGCAATGGGCTTCCCCGTAGAACTTGCCAACCTGAATTCCTACAGGCTAGATGTGAGAGGCACATTCTGCTGCTTCCTCCCTAAGAGTTAAGCTTGCTTCTGAAAGCTCCACCTCCGGGGACTCTGTTTGGCACAGATATAGAACACACTTTTCCAAGCCTGTTGGAAGGCCTTTGCAGTGTCATTTCGCATCTAATTTCCCAAACCAAACTGCTTGCAGCTCTAACTCCCTTCTAACTACCACTTCTTCGGTTCAGTGAGATATGCTGGATTCTAAACGGAGAAGCTTCTCTGACGCTTTTTCACAGAGATTTTGAAACTGAAATTTCCAAACCCGTTTCCAACGAAGGCGCCAATGGGCTTCCCCATAGAACTTGCCAACCTGAACTCCTACAGGCTAGATGTGAGAGGCACATTCTGCTGCTTCCTCCCTTAGAGTTAAACTAGCTTCTGAAAGCTCAACCTCCGGGGAGTTTGTTTGGCAGAGATATAGAACACACTTTTCCAAGCCTGTTGGAAGGCATTTGCAGTTTCATTTCGCGTCTAATTTCCCAAACCAAACTGCTTGCAGCTCTAACTGCCTTCTAACTACCAGTTCTTCGGTTCAGTGAGATATGCTGGATTCTAAACGGAGAAGCTTCTCTGACGCTTTTTCACAGAGATTTTGAAACTGAAATCTCCCATGCCGTTTCCACCATAGGCAGCAATGGGCTTCCCCATAGAACTTGCCAACCTGAATTCCTACAGGCTAGATGTGAGAGGCACATTCTGCTGCTTCCTCCCTTAGAGTTAAACTTGCTTCTGAAAGCTCAACCTCCGGGGAGTTTGTTTGGCAGAGATATAGAACACACTTTTCCAAGCCTGTTGGAAGGCATTTGCACTTTCATTTCGCGTCTAATTTCCCAAACCAAACTGCTTGCAGCTCTAACTCCCTTCTAACTACCACTTCTTCGGTTCAGTGAGATATGCTGGATTCTAAACGGAGAAGCTTCTCTGACGCTTTTTCACAGTGATTTTGAAACTGAAATTTCCAAACCCGTTTCCAACGAAGGCGACAATGGGCTTCCCAATAGAACTTGCCAACCTGAATTCCTACAGGCTAGATGTGAGAGGCACATTCTGCTGCTTCCTCCCTTAGAGTTAAACTAGCTTCTGAAAGCTCAACCTCCAGGGAGTCTGTTTGGCAGAGATATAGAACACACTTTTCCAAGCTTGTTGGAAGGCATTTGCAGTTTCATTTCGCGTCTAATTTCCCAAACCAAACTGCTTGCAGCTCTAACTGCCTTCTAACTACCACTTCTTCGGTTCAGTGAGATATGCTGGATTCTAAACGGAGAAGCTTCTCTGACGCTTTTTCACAGAGATTTTGAAACTGAAATCTCCCATGCCGTTTCCACCATAGGCAGCAATGGGCTTCCCCGTAGAACTTGCCAACCTGAATTCCTACAGGCTAGATGTGAGAGGCACATTCTGCTGCTTCCTCCCTAAGAGTTAAGCTTGCTTCTGAAAGCTCCACCTCCGGGGACTCTGTTTGGCACAGATATAGAACACACTTTTCCAAGCCTGTTGGAAGGCCTTTGCAGTGTCATTTCGCATCTAATTTCCCAAACCAAACTGCTTGCAGCTCTAACTCCCTTCTAACTACCACTTCTTCGGTTCAGTGAGATATGCTGGATTCTAAACGGAGAAGCTTCTCTGACGCTTTTTCACAGAGATTTTGAAACTGAAATTTCCAAACCCGTTTCCAACGAAGGCGCCAATGGGCTTCCCCATAGAACTTGCCAACCTGAACTCCTACAGGCTAGATGTGAGAGGCACATTCTGCTGCTTCCTCCCTTAGAGTTAAACTAGCTTCTGAAAGCTCAACCTCCGGGGAGTTTGTTTGGCAGAGATATAGAACACACTTTTCCAAGCCTGTTGGAAGGCATTTGCAGTTTCATTTCGCGTCTAATTTCCCAAACCAAACTGCTTGCAGCTCTAACTCCCTTCTAACTACCACTTCTTCGGTTCAGTGAGATATGCTGGATTCTAAACGGAGAAGCTTCTCTGACGCTTTTTCACAGAGATTTTGAAACTGAAATCTCCCATGCCGTTTCCACCATAGGCATCAATGGGCTTCCCCATAGAACTTGCCAACCTGAATTCCTAAAGGCTAGATGTGAGAGGCACATTCTGCTGCTTCCTCCCTTAGAGTTAAACTTGCTTCTGAAAGCTCAACCTCCGGGGAGTTTGTTTGGCAGAGATATAGAACACACTTTTCCAAGCCTGTTGGAAGGCATTTGCAGGTTCATTTCGCGTCTAATTTCCCAAACCAAACTGCTTGCAGCTCTAACTCCCTTCTAACTACCACTTCTTCGGTTCAGTGAAATATGCTGGATTCTAAACGGAGAAGCTTCTCTGACGCTTTTTCACAGAGATTTTGAAACTGAAATTTCCAAACCCGTTTCCAACGAAGGCGCCAATGGGCTTCCCCATAGAACTTGCCAACCTGAATTCCTACAGGCTAGATGTGAGAGGCACATTCTGCTGCTTCCTCCCTTAGAGTTAAACTAGCTTCTGAAAGCTCAACCTCCGGGGAGTTTGTTTGGCAGAGATATAGAACACACTTTTCCAAGCCTGTTGGAAGGCATTTGCAGTTTCATTTCGCGTCTAATTTCCCAAACCAAACTGCTTGCAGCTCTAACTGCCTTCTAACTACCACTTCTTCGGTTCAGTGAGATATGCTGGATTCTAAACGGAGAAGCTTCTCTGACGCTTTTTCACAGAGATTTTGAAACTGAAATCTCCCATGCCGTTTCCACCATAGGCAGCAATGGGCTTCCCCATAGAACTTGCCAACCTGAATTCCTACAGGCTAGATGTGAGAGGCACATTCTGCTGCTTCCTCCCTAAGAGTTAAGCTTGCTTCTGAAAGCTCAACCTCCGGGGACTCTGTTTGGCACAGATATAGAACACACTTTTCCAAGCCTGTTGGAAGGCCTTTGCAGTGTCATTTCGCATCTAATTTCCCAAACCAAACTGCTTGCAGCTCTAACTCCCTTCTAACTACCACTTCTTCGGTTCAGTGAGATATGCTGGATTCTAAACGGAGAAGCTTCTCTGACGCTTTTTCACAGAGATTTTGAAACTGAAATTTCCAAACCCGTTTCCAACGAAGGCGTCAATTGGCTTCCCCATAGAACTTGCCAACCTGAATTCCTACAGGCTAGATGTGAGAGGCACATTCTGCTGCTTCCTCCCTTAGAGTTAAACTTGCTTCTGAAAGCTCAACCTCCGGGGAGTTTGTTTGGCAGAGATATAGAACACACTTTTCCAAGCCTGTTGGAAGGCATTTGCAGTTTCATTTCGCGTCTAAATTCCCAAACCAAACTGCTTGCAGCTCTAACTCCCTTCTAACTACCACTTCTTCGGTTCAGTGAGATATGCTGGATTCTAAACGGAGAAGCTTCTCTGACGCTTTTTCACAGAGATTTTGAAACTGAAATCTCCCATGCCGTTTCCACCATAGGCAGCAATGGGCTTCCCCATAGAACTTGCCAACCTGAATTCCTACAGGCTAGATGTGAGAGGCACATTCTGCTGCTTCCTCCCTAAGAGATAAGCTTGCTTCTGAAAGCTCAACCTCCGGGGAGTCTGTTTGGCAGAGATATAGAACACACTTTTCCAAGCCTGTTGGAAGGCCTTTGCATTGTCATTTCGCATCTAATTTCCCAAACCAAACTGCTTGCAGCTCTAACTCCCTTCTAACTACCACTTCTTCGGTTCAGTGAGATATGCTGGATTCTAAACGGAGAAGCTTCTCTGACGCTTTTTCACAGAGATTTTGAAACTGAAATCTCCCATGCCGTTTCCACCATAGGCAGCAATGGGCTTCCCCATAGAACTTGCCAACCTGAATTCCTACAGGCTAGATGTGAGAGGCACATTCTGCTGCTTCCTCCCTTAGAGTTAAACTTGCTTCTGAAAGCTCAACCTCCGGGGAGTTTGTTTGGCAGAGATATAGAACACACTTTTCCAAGCCTGTTGGAAGGCATTTGCAGTTTCATTTCGCGTCTAATTTCCCAAACCAAACTGCTTGCAGCTCTAACTCCCTTCTAACTACCACTTCTTCGGTTCAGTGAGATATGCTGGATTCTAAACGGAGAAGCTTCTCTGACGCTTTTTCACAGAGATTTTGAAACTGAAATCTCCCATGCCGTTTCCACCATAGGCAGCAATGGGCTTCCCCGTAGAACTTGCCAACCTGAATTCCTACAGGCTAGATGTGAGAGGCACATTCTGCTGCTTCCTCCCTAAGAGTTAAGCTTGCTTCTGAAAGCTCCACCTCCGGGGACTCTGTTTGGCACAGATATAGAACACACTTTTCCAAGCCTGTTGGAAGGCCTTTGCAGTGTCATTTCGCATCTAATTTCCCAAACCAAACTGCTTGCAGCTCTAACTCCCTTCTAACTACCACTTCTTCGGTTCAGTGAGATATGCTGGATTCTAAACGGAGAAGCTTCTCTGACGCTTTTTCACAGAGATTTTGAAACTGAAATTTCCAAACCCGTTTCCAACGAAGGCGCCAATGGGCTTCCCCATAGAACTTGCCAACCTGAATTCCTACAGGCTAGATGTGAGAGGCACATTCTGCTGCTTCCTCCCTTAGAGTTAAACTAGCTTCTGAAAGCTCAACCTCCGGGGAGTTTGTTTGGCAGAGATATAGAACACACTTTTCCAAGCCTGTTGGAAGGCATTTGCAGTTTCATTTCGCGTCTAATTTCCCAAACCAAACTGCTTGCAGCTCTAACTCCCTTCTAACTACCACTTCTTCGGTTCAGTGAGATATGCTGGATTCTAAACGGAGAAGCTTCTCTGACGCTTTTTCACAGAGATTTTGAAACTGAAATCTCCCATGCCGTTTCCACCATAGGCAGCAATGGGCTTCCCCATAGAACTTGCCAACCTGAATTCCTAAAGGCTAGATGTGAGAGGCACATTCTGCTGCTTCCTCCCTTAGAGTTAAACTTGCTTCTGAAAGCTCAACCTCCGGGGAGTTTGTTTGGCAGGGATATAGAACACACTTTTCCAAGCCTGTTGGAAGGCATTTGCAGGTTCATTTCGCGTCTAATTTCCCAAACCAAACTGCTTGCAGCTCTAACTCCCTTCTAACTACCACTTCTTCGGTTCAGTGAAATATGCTGGATTCTAAACGGAGAAGCTTCTCTGACGCTTTTTCACAGAGATTTTGAAACTGAAATTTCCAAACCCGTTTCCAACGAAGGCGCCAATGGGCTTCCCCATAGAACTTGCCAACCTGAATTCCTACAGGCTAGATGTGAGAGGCACATTCTGCTGCTTCCTCCCTTAGAGTTAAACTAGCTTCTGAAAGCTCAACCTCCGGGGAGTTTGTTTGGCAGAGATATAGAACACACTTTTCCAAGCCTGTTGGAAGGCATTTGCAGTTTCATTTCGCGTCTAATTTCCCAAACCAAACTGCTTGCAGCTCTAACTGCCTTCTAACTACCACTTCTTCGGTTCAGTGAGATATGCTGGATTCTAAACGGAGAAGCTTCTCTGACGCTTTTTCACAGAGATTTTGAAACTGAAATCTCCCATGCCGTTTCCACCATAGGCAGCAATGGGCTTCCCC
This sequence comes from Cynocephalus volans, assembly GCF_027409185.1. Taxonomy (NCBI): domain Eukaryota; kingdom Metazoa; phylum Chordata; class Mammalia; order Dermoptera; family Cynocephalidae; genus Cynocephalus; species Cynocephalus volans. The sequence continues at coordinate 64,484 of NW_026902389.1, forward strand.
ATAGAACTTGCCAACCTGAATTCCTACAGGCTAGATGTGAGAGGCACATTCTGCTGCTTCCTCCCTAAGAGTTAAGCTTGCTTCTGAAAGCTCAACCTCCGGGGAGTCTGTTTGGCAGAGATATAGAACACACTTTTCCAAGCCTGTTGGAAGGCCTTTGCAGTGTCATTTCGCATCTAATTTCCCAAACCAAACTGCTTGCAGCTCTAACTCCCTTCTAACTACCACTTCTTCGGTTCAGTGAGATATGCTGGATTCTAAACGGAGAAGCTTCTCTGACGCTTTTTCACAGAGATTTTGAAACTGAAATTTCCAAACCCGTTTCCAACGAAGGCGCCAATGGGCTTCCCCATAGAACTTGCCAACCTGAATTCCTACAGGCTAGATGTGAGAGGCACATTCTGCTGCTTCCTCCCTTAGAGTTAAACTAGCTTCTGAAAGCTCAACCTCCGGGGAGTTTGTTTGGCAGAGATATAGAACACACTTTTCCAAGCCTGTTGGAAGGCATTTGCAGTTTCATTTCGCGTCTAATTTCCCAAACCAAACTGCTTGCAGCTCTAACTCCCTTGTAACTACCACTTCTTCGGTTCAGTGAGATATGCTGGATTCTAAACGGAGAAGCTTCTCTGACGCTTTTTCACAGAGATTTTGAAACTGAAATCTCCCATGCCGTTTCCACCATAGGCAGCAATGGGCTTCCCCATAGAACTTGCCAACCTGAATTCCTACAGGCTAGATGTGAGAGGCACATTCTGCTGCTTCCTCCCTAAGAGTTAAGGTTGCTTCTGAAAGCTCAACCTCCGGGGAGTCTGTTTGGCAGAGATATAGAACACACTTTTCCAAGCCTGTTGGAAGGCCTTTGCAGTGTCATTTCGCATCTAATTTCCCAAACCAAACTGCTTGCAGCTCTAACTCCCTTCTAACTACCACTTCTTCGGTTCAGTGAGATATGCTGGATTCTAAACGGAGAAGCTTCTCTGACGCTTTTTCACAGAGATTTTGAAACTGAAATCTCCCATGCCGTTTCCACCATAGGCAGCAATGGGCTTCCCCATAGAACTTGCCAACCTGAATTCCTACAGGCTAGATGTGAGAGGCACATTCTGCTGCTTCCTCCCTTAGAGTTAAACTTGCTTCTGAAAGCTCAACCTCCGGGGAGTTTGTTTGGCAGAGATATAGAACACACTTTTCCAAGCCTGTTGGAAGGCATTTGCATTTTCATTTCGCGTCTAATTTCCCAAACCAAACTGCTTGCAGCTCTAACTCCCTTCTAACTACCACTTCTTCGGTTCAGTGAGATATGCTGGATTCTAAACGGAGAAGCTTCTCTGACGCTTTTTCAAAGAGATTTTGAAACTGAAATTTCCAAACCCGTTTCCAACGAAGGCGCCAATGGGCTTCCCCATAGAACTTGCCAACCTGAATTCCTACAGGCTAGATGTGAGAGGCACATTCTGCTGCTTCCTCCCTTAGAGTTAAACTAGCTTCTGAAAGCTCAACCTCCGGGGAGTTTGTTTGGCAGAGATATAGAACACACTTTTCCAAGCCTGTTGGAAGGCATTTGCAGTTTCATTTCGCGTCTAATTTCCCAAACCAAACTGCTTGCAGCTCTAACTCCCTTCTAACTACCACTTCTTCGGTTCAGTGAGATATGCTGGATTCTAAACGGAGAAGCTTCTCTGACGCTTTTTCACAGAGATTTTGAAACTGAAATCTCCCATGCCGTTTCCACCATAGGCAGCAATGGGCTTCCCCATAGAACTTGCCAACCTGAATTCCTACAGGCTAGATGTGAGAGGCACATTCTGCTGCTTCCTCCCTTAGAGTTAAACTAGCTTCTGAAAGCTCAACCTCCGGGGAGTTTGTTTGGCAGAGATATAGAACACACTTTTCCAAGCCTGTTGGAAGGCATTTGCAGTTTCATTTCGCGTCTAATTTCCCAAACCAAACTGCTTGCAGCTCTAACTGCCTTCTAACTACCACTTCTTCTGTTCAGTGAGATATGCTGGATTCTAAACGGAGAAGCTTCTCTGACGCTTTTTCACAGAGATTTTGAAACTGAAATCTCCCATGCCGTTTCCACCATAGGCAGCAATGGGCTTCCCCATAGAACTTGCCAACCTGAATTCCTACAGGCTAGATGTGAGAGGCACATTCTGCTGCTTCCTCCCTAAGAGTTAAGCTTGCTTCTGAAAGCTCAACCTCCGGGGACTCTGTTTGGCACAGATATAGAACACACTTTTCCAAGCCTGTTGGAAGGCCTTTGCAGTGTCATTTCGCATCTAATTTCCCAAACCAAACTGCTTGCAGCTCTAACTCCCTTCTAACTACCACTTCTTCGGTTCAGTGAGATATGCTGGATTCTAAACGGAGAAGCTTCTCTGACGCTTTTTCACAGAGATTTTGAAACTGAAATCTCCCATGCCGTTTCCACCATAGGCAGCAATGGGCTTCCCCATAGAACTTGCCAACCTGAATTCCTACAGGCTAGATGTGAGAGGCACATTCTGCTGCTTCCTCCCTTAGAGTTAAACTTGCTTCTGAAAGCTCAACCTCCGGGGAGTTTGTTTGGCAGAGATATAGAACACACTTTTCCAAGCCTGTTGGAAGGCATTTGCAGTTTCATTTCGCGTCTAATTTCCCAAACCAAACTGCTTGCAGCTCTAACTCCCTTCTAACTACCACTTCTTCGGTTCAGTGAGATATGCTGGATTCTAAACGGAGAAGCTTCTCTGACGCTTTTTCACAGAGATTTTGAAACTGAAATTTCCAAACCCGTTTCCAACGAAGGCGCCAATGGGCTTCCCCATAGAACTTGCCAACCTGAATTCCTACAGGCTAGATGTGAGAGGCACATTCTGCTGCTTCCTCCCTTAGAGTTAAACTAGCTTCTGAAAGCTCAACCTCCGGGGAGTTTGTTTGGCAGAGATATAGAACACACTTTTCCAAGCCTGTTGGAAGGCATTTGCAGTTTCATTTCGCGTCTAATTTCCCAAACCAAACTGCTTGCAGCTCTAACTCCCTTGTAACTACCACTTCTTCGGTTCAGTGAGATATGCTGGATTCTAAACGGAGAAGCTTCTCTGACGCTTTTTCACAGAGATTTTGAAACTGAAATCTCCCATGCCGTTTCCACCATAGGCAGCAATGGGCTTCCCCATAGAACTTGCCAACCTGAATTCCTACAGGCTAGATGTGAGAGGCACATTCTGCTGCTTCCTCCCTAAGAGTTAAGCTTGCTTCTGAAAGCTCAACCTCCGGGGAGTCTGTTTGGCAGAGATATAGAACACACTTTTCCAAGCCTGTTGGAAGGCCTTTGCAGTGTCATTTCGCATCTAATTTCCCAAACCAAACTGCTTGCAGCTCTAACTCCCTTCTAACTACCACTTCTTCGGTTCAGTGAGATATGCTGGATTCTAAACGGAGAAGCTTCTCTGACGCTTTTTCACAGAGATTTTGAAACTGAAATCTCCCATGCCGTTTCCACCATAGGCAGCAATGGGCTTCCCCATAGAACTTGCCAACCTGAATTCCTACAGGCTAGATGTGAGAGGCACATTCTGCTGCTTCCTCCCTTAGAGTTAAACTTGCTTCTGAAAGCTCAACCTCCGGGGAGTTTGTTTGGCAGAGATATAGAACACACTTTTCCAAGCCTGTTGGAAGGCATTTGCATTTTCATTTCGCGTCTAATTTCCCAAACCAAACTGCTTGCAGCTCTAACTCCCTTCTAACTACCACTTCTTCGGTTCAGTGAGATATGCTGGATTCTAAACGGAGAAGCTTCTCTGACGCTTTTTCAAAGAGATTTTGAAACTGAAATTTCCAAACCCGTTTCCAACGAAGGCGCCAATGGGCTTCCCCATAGAACTTGCCAACCTGAATTCCTACAGGCTAGATGTGAGAGGCACATTCTGCTGCTTCCTCCCTTAGAGTTAAACTAGCTTCTGAAAGCTCAACCTCCGGGGAGTTTGTTTGGCAGAGATATAGAACACACTTTTCCAAGCCTGTTGGAAGGCATTTGCAGTTTCATTTCGCGTCTAGTTTCCCAAACCAAACTGCTTGCAGCTCTAACTCCCTTCTAACTACCACTTCTTCGGTTCAGTGAGATATGCTGGATTCTAAACGGAGAAGCTTCTCTGACGCTTTTTCACAGAGATTTTGAAACTGAAATCTCCCATGCCGTTTCCACCATAGGCAGCAATGGGCTTCCCCATAGAACTTGCCAACCTGAATTCCTACAGGCTAGATGTGAGAGGCACATTCTGCTGCTTCCTCCCTTAGAGTTAAACTAGCTTCTGAAAGCTCAACCTCCGGGGAGTTTGTTTGGCAGAGATATAGAACACACTTTTCCAAGCCTGTTGGAAGGCATTTGCAGTTTCATTTCGCGTCTAATTTCCCAAACCAAACTGCTTGCAGCTCTAACTGCCTTCTAACTACCACTTCTTCTGTTCAGTGAGATATGCTGGATTCTAAACGGAGAAGCTTCTCTGACGCTTTTTCACAGAGATTTTGAAACTGAAATCTCCCATGCCGTTTCCACCATAGGCAGCAATGGGCTTCCCCATAGAACTTGCCAACCTGAATTCCTACAGGCTAGATGTGAGAGGCACATTCTGCTGCTTCCTCCCTAAGAGTTAAGCTTGCTTCTGAAAGCTCAACCTCCGGGGACTCTGTTTGGCACAGATATAGAACACACTTTTCCAAGCCTGTTGGAAGGCCTTTGCAGTGTCATTTCGCATCTAATTTCCCAAACCAAACTGCTTGCAGCTCTAACTCCCTTCTAACTACCACTTCTTCGGTTCAGTGAGATATGCTGGATTCTAAACGGAGAAGCTTCTCTGACGCTTTTTCACAGAGATTTTGAAACTGAAATCTCCCATGCCGTTTCCACCATAGGCAGCAATGGGCTTCCCCATAGAACTTGCCAACCTGAATTCCTACAGGCTAGATGTGAGAGGCACATTCTGCTGCTTCCTCCCTTAGAGTTAAACTTGCTTCTGAAAGCTCAACCTCCGGGGAGTTTGTTTGGCAGAGATATAGAACACACTTTTCCAAGCCTGTTGGAAGGCATTTGCAGTTTCATTTCGCGTCTAATTTCCCAAACCAAACTGCTTGCAGCTCTAACTCCCTTCTAACTACCACTTCTTCGGTTCAGTGAGATATGCTGGATTCTAAACGGAGAAGCTTCTCTGACGCTTTTTCACAGAGATTTTGAAACTGAAATTTCCAAACCCGTTTCCAACGAAGGCGCCAATTGGCTTCCCCATAGAACTTGCCAACCTGAATTCCTACAGGCTAGATGTGAGAGGCACATTCTGCTGCTTCCTCCCTTAGAGTTAAACTAGCTTCTGAAAGCTCAACCTCCGGGGAGTTTGTTTGGCAGAGATATAGAACACACTTTTCCAAGCCTGTTGGAAGGCATTTGCAGTTTCATTTCGCGTCTAATTTCCCAAACCAAACTGCTTGCAGCTCTAACTGCCTTCTAACTACCACTTCTTCGGTTCAGTGAGATATGCTGGATTCTAAACGGAGAAGCTTCTCTGACGCTTTTTCACAGAGATTTTGAAACTGAAATCTCCCATGCCGTTTCCACCATAGGCAGCAATGGGCTTCCCCATAGAACTTGCCAACCTGAATTCCTACAGGCTAGATGTGAGAGGCACATTCTGCTGCTTCCTCCCTTAGAGTTAAACTTGCTTCTGAAAGCTCAACCTCCGGGGAGTTTGTTTGGCAGAGATATAGAACACACTTTTCCAAGCCTGTTGGAAGGCATTTGCAGTTTCATTTCGCGTCTAATTTCCCAAACCAAACTGCTTGCAGCTCTAACTGCCTTCTAACTACCACTTCTTCGGTTCAGTGAGATATGCTGGATTCTAAACGGAGAAGCTTCTCTGACGCTTTTTCACAGAGATTTTGAAACTGAAATCTCCCATGCCGTTTCCACCATAGGCAGCAATGGGCTTCCCCATAGAACTTGCCAACCTGAATTCCTACAGGCTAGATGTGAGAGGCACATTCTGCTGCTTCCTCCCTTAGAGTTAAACTTGCTTCTGAAAGCTCAACCTCCGGGGAGTTTGTTTGGCAGAGATATAGAACACACTTTTCCAAGCCTGTTGGGAGGCATTTGCACTTTCATTTCGCGTCTAATTTCCCAAACCAAACTGCTTGCAGCTCTAACTCCCTTCTAACTACCACTTCTTCGGTTCAGTGAGATATGCTGGATTCTAAACGGAGAAGCTTCTCTGACGCTTTTTCACAGTGATTTTGAAACTGAAATTTCCAAACCCGTTTCCAACGAAGGCGACAATGGGCTTCCCAATAGAACTTGCCAACCTGAATTCCTACAGGCTAGATGTGAGAGGCACATTCTGCTGCTTCCTCCCTTAGAGTTAAACTAGCTTCTGAAAGCTCAACCTCCAGGGAGTCTGTTTGGCAGAGATATAGAACACACTTTTCCAAGCTTGTTGGAAGGCATTTGCAGTTTCATTTCGCGTCTAATTTCCCAAACCAAACTGCTTGCAGCTCTAACTGCCTTCTAACTACCACTTCTTCGGTTCAGTGAGATATGCTGGATTCTAAACGGAGAAGCTTCTCTGACGCTTTTTCACAGAGATTTTGAAACTGAAATCTCCCATGCCGTTTCCACCATAGGCAGCAATGGGCTTCCCCGTAGAACTTGCCAACCTGAATTCCTACAGGCTAGATGTGAGAGGCACATTCTGCTGCTTCCTCCCTAAGAGTTAAGCTTGCTTCTGAAAGCTCCACCTCCGGGGACTCTGTTTGGCACAGATATAGAACACACTTTTCCAAGCCTGTTGGAAGGCCTTTGCAGTGTCATTTCGCATCTAATTTCCCAAACCAAACTGCTTGCAGCTCTAACTCCCTTCTAACTACCACTTCTTCGGTTCAGTGAGATATGCTGGATTCTAAACGGAGAAGCTTCTCTGACGCTTTTTCACAGAGATTTTGAAACTGAAATTTCCAAACCCGTTTCCAACGAAGGCGCCAATGGGCTTCCCCATAGAACTTGCCAACCTGAATTCCTACAGGCTAGATGTGAGAGGCACATTCTGCTGCTTCCTCCCTTAGAGTTAAACTAGCTTCTGAAAGCTCAACCTCCGGGGAGTTTGTTTGGCAGAGATATAGAACACACTTTTCCAAGCCTGTTGGAAGGCATTTGCAGTTTCATTTCGCGTCTAATTTCCCAAACCAAACTGCTTGCAGCTCTAACTCCCTTGTAACTACCACTTCTTCGGTTCAGTGAGATATGCTGGATTCTAAACGGAGAAGCTTCTCTGACGCTTTTTCACAGAGATTTTGAAACTGAAATCTCCCATGCCGTTTCCACCATAGGCAGCAATGGGCTTCCCCATAGAACTTGCCAACCTGAATTCCTACAGGCTAGATGTGAGAGGCACATTCTGCTGCTTCCTCCCTAAGAGTTAAGCTTGCTTCTGAAAGCTCAACCTCCGGGGAGTCTGTTTGGCAGAGATATAGAACACACTTTTCCAAGCCTGTTGGAAGGCCTTTGCAGTGTCATTTCGCATCTAATTTCCCAAACCAAACTGCTTGCAGCTCTAACTCCCTTCTAACTACCACTTCTTCGGTTCAGTGAGATATGCTGGATTCTAAACGGAGAAGCTTCTCTGACGCTTTTTCACAGAGATTTTGAAACTGAAATCTCCCATGCCGTTTCCACCATAGGCAGCAATGGGCTTCCCCATAGAACTTGCCAACCTGAATTCCTACAGGCTAGATGTGAGAGGCACATTCTGCTGCTTCCTCCCTTAGAGTTAAACTTGCTTCTGAAAGCTCAACCTCCGGGGAGTTTGTTTGGCAGAGATATAGAACACACTTTTCCAAGCCTGTTGGAAGGCATTTGCATTTTCATTTCGCGTCTAATTTCCCAAACCAAACTGCTTGCAGCTCTAACTCCCTTCTAACTACCACTTCTTCGGTTCAGTGAGATATGCTGGATTCTAAACGGAGAAGCTTCTCTGACGCTTTTTCAAAGAGATTTTGAAACTGAAATTTCCAAACCCGTTTCCAACGAAGGCGCCAATGGGCTTCCCCATAGAACTTGCCAACCTGAATTCCTACAGGCTAGATGTGAGAGGCACATTCTGCTGCTTCCTCCCTTAGAGTTAAACTAGCTTCTGAAAGCTCAACCTCCGGGGAGTTTGTTTGGCAGAGATATAGAACACACTTTTCCAAGCCTGTTGGAAGGCATTTGCAGTTTCATTTCGCGTCTAATTTCCCAAACCAAACTGCTTGCAGCTCTAACTCCCTTCTAACTACCACTTCTTCGGTTCAGTGAGATATGCTGGATTCTAAACGGAGAAGCTTCTCTGACGCTTTTTCACAGAGATTTTGAAACTGAAATCTCCCATGCCGTTTCCACCATAGGCAGCAATGGGCTTCCCCATAGAACTTGCCAACCTGAATTCCTACAGGCTAGATGTGAGAGGCACATTCTGCTGCTTCCTCCCTTAGAGTTAAACTAGCTTCTGAAAGCTCAACCTCCGGGGAGTTTGTTTGGCAGAGATATAGAACACACTTTTCCAAGCCTGTTGGAAGGCATTTGCAGTTTCATTTCGCGTCTAATTTCCCAAACCAAACTGCTTGCAGCTCTAACTGCCTTCTAACTACCACTTCTTCTGTTCAGTGAGATATGCTGGATTCTAAACGGAGAAGCTTCTCTGACGCTTTTTCACAGAGATTTTGAAACTGAAATCTCCCATGCCGTTTCCACCATAGGCAGCAATGGGCTTCCCCATAGAACTTGCCAACCTGAATTCCTACAGGCTAGATGTGAGAGGCACATTCTGCTGCTTCCTCCCTAAGAGTTAAGCTTGCTTCTGAAAGCTCAACCTCCGGGGACTCTGTTTGGCACAGATATAGAACACACTTTTCCAAGCCTGTTGGAAGGCCTTTGCAGTGTCATTTCGCATCTAATTTCCCAAACCAAACTGCTTGCAGCTCTAACTCCCTTCTAACTACCACTTCTTCGGTTCAGTGAGATATGCTGGATTCTAAACGGAGAAGCTTCTCTGACGCTTTTTCACAGAGATTTTGAAACTGAAATCTCCCATGCCGTTTCCACCATAGGCAGCAATGGGCTTCCCCATAGAACTTGCCAACCTGAATTCCTACAGGCTAGATGTGAGAGGCACATTCTGCTGCTTCCTCCCTTAGAGTTAAACTTGCTTCTGAAAGCTCAACCTCCGGGGAGTTTGTTTGGCAGAGATATAGAACACACTTTTCCAAGCCTGTTGGAAGGCATTTGCAGTTTCATTTCGCGTCTAATTTCCCAAACCAAACTGCTTGCAGCTCTAACTCCCTTCTAACTACCACTTCTTCGGTTCAGTGAGATATGCTGGATTCTAAACGGAGAAGCTTCTCTGACGCTTTTTCACAGAGATTTTGAAACTGAAATTTCCAAACCCGTTTCCAACGAAGGCGCCAATTGGCTTCCCCATAGAACTTGCCAACCTGAATTCCTACAGGCTAGATGTGAGAGGCACATTCTGCTGCTTCCTCCCTTAGAGTTAAACTAGCTTCTGAAAGCTCAACCTCCGGGGAGTTTGTTTGGCAGAGATATAGAACACACTTTTCCAAGCCTGTTGGAAGGCATTTGCAGTTTCATTTCGCGTCTAATTTCCCAAACCAAACTGCTTGCAGCTCTAACTGCCTTCTAACTACCACTTCTTCGGTTCAGTGAGATATGCTGGATTCTAAACGGAGAAGCTTCTCTGACGCTTTTTCACAGAGATTTTGAAACTGAAATCTCCCATGCTGTTTCCACCATAGGCAGCAATGGGCTTCCCCATAGAACTTGCCAACCTGAATTCCTACAGGCTAGATGTGAGAGGCACATTCTGCTGCTTCCTCCCTTAGAGTTAAACTTGCTTCTGAAAGCTCAACCTCCGGGGAGTTTGTTTGGCAGAGATATAGAACACACTTTTCCAAGCCTGTTGGAAGGCATTTGCAGTTTCATTTCGCGTCTAATTTCCCAAACCAAACTGCTTGCAGCTCTAACTGCCTTCTAACTACCACTTCTTCGGTTCAGTGAGATATGCTGGATTCTAAACGGAGAAGCTTCTCTGACGCTTTTTCACAGAGATTTTGAAACTGAAATCTCCCATGCCGTTTCCACCATAGGCAGCAATGGGCTTCCCCATAGAACTTGCCAACCTGAATTCCTACAGGCTAGATGTGAGAGGCACATTCTGCTGCTTCCTCCCTTAGAGTTAAACTTGCTTCTGAAAGCTCAACCTCCGGGGAGTTTGTTTGGCAGAGATATAGAACACACTTTTCCAAGCCTGTTGGGAGGCATTTGCACTTTCATTTCGCGTCTAATTTCCCAAACCAAACTGCTTGCAGCTCTAACTCCCTTCTAACTACCACTTCTTCGGTTCAGTGAGATATGCTGGATTCTAAACGGAGAAGCTTCTCTGACGCTTTTTCACAGTGATTTTGAAACTGAAATTTCCAAACCCGTTTCCAACGAAGGCGACAATGGGCTTCCCAATAGAACTTGCCAACCTGAATTCCTACAGGCTAGATGTGAGAGGCACATTCTGCTGCTTCCTCCCTTAGAGTTAAACTAGCTTCTGAAAGCTCAACCTCCAGGGAGTCTGTTTGGCAGAGATATAGAACACACTTTTCCAAGCTTGTTGGAAGGCATTTGCAGTTTCATTTCGCGTCTAATTTCCCAAACCAAACTGCTTGCAGCTCTAACTGCCTTCTAACTACCACTTCTTCGGTTCAGTGAGATATGCTGGATTCTAAACGGAGAAGCTTCTCTGACGCTTTTTCACAGAGATTTTGAAACTGAAATCTCCCATGCCGTTTCCACCATAGGCAGCAATGGGCTTCCCCGTAGAACTTGCCAACCTGAATTCCTACAGGCTAGATGTGAGAGGCACATTCTGCTGCTTCCTCCCTAAGAGTTAAGCTTGCTTCTGAAAGCTCCACCTCCGGGGACTCTGTTTGGCACAGATATAGAACACACTTTTCCAAGCCTGTTGGAAGGCCTTTGCAGTGTCATTTCGCATCTAATTTCCCAAACCAAACTGCTTGCAGCTCTAACTCCCTTCTAACTACCACTTCTTCGGTTCAGTGAGATATGCTGGATTCTAAACGGAGAAGCTTCTCTGACGCTTTTTCACAGAGATTTTGAAACTGAAATTTCCAAACCCGTTTCCAACGAAGGCGCCAATGGGCTTCCCCATAGAACTTGCCAACCTGAATTCCTACAGGCTAGATGTGAGAGGCACATTCTGCTGCTTCCTCCCTTAGAGTTAAACTAGCTTCTGAAAGCTCAACCTCCGGGGAGTTTGTTTGGCAGAGATATAGAACACACTTTTCCAAGCCTGTTGGAAGGCATTTGCAGTTTCATTTCGCGTCTAATTTCCCAAACCAAACTGCTTGCAGCTCTAACTCCCTTCTAACTACCACTTCTTCGGTTCAGTGAAATATGCTGGATTCTAAACGGAGAAGCTTCTCTGACGCTTTTTCACAGAGATTTTGAAACTGAAATTTCCAAACCCGTTTCCAACGAAGGCGCCAATGGGCTTCCCCATAGAACTTGCCAACCTGAATTCCTACAGGCTAGATGTGAGAGGCACATTCTGCTGCTTCCTCCCTTAGAGTTAAACTAGCTTCTGAAAGCTCAACCTCCGGGGAGTTTGTTTGGCAGAGATATAGAACACACTTTTCCAAGCCTGTTGGAAGGCATTTGCAGTTTCATTTCGCGTCTAATTTCCCAAACCAAACTGCTTGCAGCTCTAACTGCCTTCTAACTACCACTTCTTCGGTTCAGTGAGATATGCTGGATTCTAAACGGAGAAGCTTCTCTGACGCTTTTTCACAGAGATTTTGAAACTGAAATCTCCCATGCCGTTTCCACCATAGGCAGCAATGGGCTTCCCCATAGAACTTGCCAACCTGAATTCCTACAGGCTAGATGTGAGAGGCACATTCTGCTGCTTCCTCCCTAAGAGTTAAGCTTGCTTCTGAAAGCTCAACCTCCGGGGACTCTGTTTGGCACAGATATAGAACACACTTTTCCAAGCCTGTTGGAAGGCCTTTGCAGTGTCATTTCGCATCTAATTTCCCAAACCAAACTGCTTGCAGCTCTAACTCCCTTCTAACTACCACTTCTTCGGTTCAGTGAGATATGCTGGATTCTAAACGGAGAAGCTTCTCTGACGCTTTTTCACAGAGATTTTGAAACTGAAATTTCCAAACCCGTTTCCAACGAAGGCGTCAATTGGCTTCCCCATAGAACTTGCCAACCTGAATTCCTACAGGCTAGATGTGAGAGGCACATTCTGCTGCTTCCTCCCTTAGAGTTAAACTAGCTTCTGAAAGCTCAACCTCCGGGGAGTTTGTTTGGCAGAGATATAGAACACACTTTTCCAAGCCTGTTGGAAGGCATTTGCAGTTTCATTTCGCGTCTAATTTCCCAAACCAAACTGCTTGCAGCTCTAACTGCCTTCTAACTACCAGTTCTTCGGTTCAGTGAGATATGCTGGATTCTAAACGGAGAAGCTTCTCTGACGCTTTTTCACAGAGATTTTGAAACTGAAATCTCCCATGCCGTTTCCACCATAGGCAGCAATGGGCTTCCCCATAGAACTTGCCAACCTGAATTCCTACAGGCTAGATGTGAGAGGCACATTCTGCTGCTTCCTCCCTTAGAGTTAAACTTGCTTCTGAAAGCTCAACCTCCGGGGAGTTTGTTTGGCAGAGATATAGAACACACTTTTCCAAGCCTGTTGGAAGGCATTTGCACTTTCATTTCGCGTCTAATTTCCCAAACCAAACTGCTTGCAGCTCTAACTCCCTTCTAACTACCACTTCTTCGGTTCAGTGAGATATGCTGGATTCTAAACGGAGAAGCTTCTCTGACGCTTTTTCACAGTGATTTTGAAACTGAAATTTCCAAACCCGTTTCCAACGAAGGCGACAATGGGCTTCCCAATAGAACTTGCCAACCTGAATTCCTACAGGCTAGATGTGAGAGGCACATTCTGCTGCTTCCTCCCTTAGAGTTAAACTAGCTTCTGAAAGCTCAACCTCCAGGGAGTCTGTTTGGCAGAGATATAGAACACACTTTTCCAAGCTTGTTGGAAGGCATTTGCAGTTTCATTTCGCGTCTAATTTCCCAAACCAAACTGCTTGCAGCTCTAACTGCCTTCTAACTACCACTTCTTCGGTTCAGTGAGATATGCTGGATTCTAAACGGAGAAGCTTCTCTGACGCTTTTTCACAGAGATTTTGAAACTGAAATCTCCCATGCCGTTTCCACCATAGGCAGCAATGGGCTTCCCCGTAGAACTTGCCAACCTGAATTCCTACAGGCTAGATGTGAGAGGCACATTCTGCTGCTTCCTCCCTAAGAGTTAAGCTTGCTTCTGAAAGCTCCACCTCCGGGGACTCTGTTTGGCACAGATATAGAACACACTTTTCCAAGCCTGTTGGAAGGCCTTTGCAGTGTCATTTCGCATCTAATTTCCCAAACCAAACTGCTTGCAGCTCTAACTCCCTTCTAACTACCACTTCTTCGGTTCAGTGAGATATGCTGGATTCTAAACGGAGAAGCTTCTCTGACGCTTTTTCACAGAGATTTTGAAACTGAAATTTCCAAACCCGTTTCCAACGAAGGCGCCAATGGGCTTCCCCATAGAACTTGCCAACCTGAATTCCTACAGGCTAGATGTGAGAGGCACATTCTGCTGCTTCCTCCCTTAGAGTTAAACTAGCTTCTGAAAGCTCAACCTCCGGGGAGTTTGTTTGGCAGAGATATAGAACACACTTTTCCAAGCCTGTTGGAAGGCATTTGCAGTTTCATTTCGCGTCTAATTTCCCAAACCAAACTGCTTGCAGCTCTAACTCCCTTCTAACTACCACTTCTTCGGTTCAGTGAGATATGCTGGATTCTAAACGGAGAAGCTTCTCTGACGCTTTTTCACAGAGATTTTGAAACTGAAATCTCCCATGCCGTTTCCACCATAGGCAGCAATGGGCTTCCCCATAGAACTTGCCAACCTGAATTCCTACAGTCTAGATGTGAGAGGCACATTCTGGGGCTTCCTCCCTTAGAGTTAAACTTGCTTCTGAAAGCTCAACCTCCGGGGAGTTTGTTTGGCAGAGATATAGAACACACTTTTCCAAGCCTGTTGGAAGGCATTTGCAGGTTCATTTCGCGTCTAATTTCCCAAACCAAACTGCTTGCAGCTCTAACTCCCTTCTAACTACCACTTCTTCGGTTCAGTGAAATATGCTGGATTCTAAACGGAGAAGCTTCTCTGACGCTTTTTCACAGAGATTTTGAAACTGAAATTTCCAAACCCGTTTCCAACGAAGGCGCCAATGGGCTTCCCCATAGAACTTGCCAACCTGAATTCCTACAGGCTAGATGTGAGAGGCACATTCTGCTGCTTCCTCCCTTAGAGTTAAACTAGCTTCTGAAAGCTCAACCTCCGGGGAGTTTGTTTGGCAGAGATATAGAACACACTTTTCCAAGCCTGTTGGAAGGCATTTGCAGTTTCATTTCGCGTCTAATTTCCCAAACCAAACTGCTTGCAGCTCTAACTGCCTTCTAACTACCACTTCTTTGGTTCAGTGAGATATGCTGGATTCTAAACGGAGAAGCTTCTCTGACGCTTTTTCACAGAGATTTTGAAACTGAAATCTCCCATGCCGTTTCCACCATAGGCAGCAATGGGCTTCCCCATAGAACTTGCCAACCTGAATTCCTACAGGCTAGATGTGAGAGGCACATTCTGCTGCTTCCTCCCTAACAGTTAAGCTTGCTTCTGAAAGCTCAACCTCCGGGGACTCTGTTTGGCACAGATATAGAACACACTTTTCCAAGCCTGTTGGAAGGCCTTTGCAGTGTCATTTCGCATCTAATTTCCCAAACCAAACTGCTTGCAGCTCTAACTCCCTTCTAACTACCACTTCTTCGGTTCAGTGAGATATGCTGGATTCTAAACGGAGAAGCTTCTCTGACGCTTTTTCACAGAGATTTTGAAACTGAAATTTCCAAACCCGTTTCCAACGAAGGCGTCAATTGGCTTCCCCATAGAACTTGCCAACCTGAATTCCTACAGGCTAGATGTGAGAGGCACATTCTGCTGCTTCCTCCCTTAGAGTTAAACTAGCTTCTGAAAGCTCAACCTCCGGGGAGTTTGTTTGGCAGAGATATAGAACACACTTTTCCAAGCCTGTTGGAAGGCATTTGCAGTTTCATTTCGCGTCTAATTTCCCAAACCAAACTGCTTGCAGCTCTAACTGCCTTCTAACTACCAGTTCTTCGGTTCAGTGAGATATGCTGGATTCTAAACGGAGAAGCTTCTCTGACGCTTTTTCACAGAGATTTTGAAACTGAAATCTCCCATGCCGTTTCCACCATAGGCAGCAATGGGCTTCCCCATAGAACTTGCCAACCTGAATTCCTACAGGCTAGATGTGAGAGGCACATTCTGCTGCTTCCTCCCTTAGAGTTAAACTTGCTTCTGAAAGCTCAACCTCCGGGGAGTTTGTTTGGCAGAGATATAGAACACACTTTTCCAAGCCTGTTGGAAGGCATTTGCAGAGTCATTTCGCATCTAATTTCCCAAACCAAACTGCTTGCAGCTCTAACTCCCTTCTAACTACCACTTCTTCGGTTCAGTGAGATATGCTGGATTCTAAACGGAGAAGCTTCTCTGACGCTTTTTCACAGAGATTTTGAAACTGAAATCTCCCATGCCGTTTCCACCATAGGCAGCAATGGGCTTCCCCATAGAACTTGCCAACCTGAATTCCTACAGGCTAGATGTGAGAGGCACATTCTGCTGCTTCCTCCCTACGAGTTAAGCTTGCTTCTGAAAGCTCAACCTCCGGGGAGTCTGTTTGGCAGAGATATAGAACACACTTTTCCAAGCCTGTTGGAAGGCCTTTGCAGAGTCATTTCGCATCTAATTTCCCAAACCAAACTGCTTGCAGCTCTAACTCCCTTCTAACTACCACTTCTTCGGTTCAGTGAGATATGCTGGATTCTAAACGGAGAAGCTTCTCTGACGCTTTTTCACAGAGATTTTGAAACTGAAATCTCCCATGCCGTTTCCACCATAGGCAGCAATGGGCTTCCCCATAGAACTTGCCAACCTGAATTCCTACAGGCTAGATGTGAGAGGCACATTCTGCTGCTTCCTCCCTTAGAGTTAAACTAGCTTCTGAAAGCTCAACCTCCGGGGAGTTTGTTTGGCAGAGATATAGAACACACTTTTCCAAGCCTGTTGGAAGGCATTTGCAGTTTCATTTCGCGTCTAATTTCCCAAACCAAACTGCTTGCAGCTCTAACTCCCTTCTAACTACCACTTCTTCGGTTCAGTGAGATATGCTGGATTCTAAACGGAAAGCTTCTCTGACGCTTTTTCACAGAGATTTTGAAACTGAAATCTCCCATGCCGTTTCCACCATAGGCAGCAATGGGCTTCCCCATAGAACTTGCCAACCTGAATTCCTACAGGCTAGATGTGAGAGGCACATTCTGCTGCTTCCTCCCTAACAGTTAAGCTTGCTTCTGAAAGCTCAACCTCCGGGGACTCTGTTTGGCACAGATATAGAACACACTTTTCCAAGCCTGTTGGAAGGCCTTTGCAGTGTCATTTCGCATCTAATTTCCCAAACCAAACTGCTTGCAGCTCTAACTCCCTTCTAACTACCACTTCTTCGGTTCAGTGAGATATGCTGGATTCTAAAAGGAGAAGCTTCTCTGACGCTTTTTCACAGAGATTTTGAAACTGAAATCTCCCATGCCGTTTCCACCATAGGCAGCAATGCGCTTCCCCTTAGAACTTGCCAACCTGAATTCCTAAAGGCTAGATGTGAGAGGCACATTCTGCTGCTTCCTCCCTTAGAGTTAAACTATCTTCTGAAAGCTCAACCTCCTGGGAGTTTGTTTGGCAGAGATATAGAACACACTTTTCCAAGCCTGTTGGAAGGCATTTGCAGTTTCATTTCGCGTCTAATTTCCCAAACCAAACTGCTTGCAGCTCTAACTCCCTTCTAACTACCACTTCTTCGGTTCAGTGAGATATGCTGGATTCTAAACGGATAAGCTTCTCTGACGCTTTTTCACCGAGATTTTGAAACTGAAATTTCCAAACCCGTTTCCAACGAAGGCGCCAATGGGCTTCCCCATAGAACTTGCCAACCTGAATTCCTACAGGCTAGATGTGAGAGGCACATTCTGCTGCTTCCTCCCTTAGAGTTAAACTAGCTTCTGAAAGCTCAACCTCCGGGGAGTTTGTTTGGCAGAGATATAGAACACACTTTTCCAAGCCTGTTGGAAGGCATTTGCAGTTTCATTTCGCGTCTAATTTCCCAAACCAAACTGCTTGCAGCTCTAACTGCCTTCTAACTACCACTTCTTCGGTTCAGTGAGATATGCTGGATTCTAAACGGAGAAGCTTCTCTGACGCTTTTTCACAGAGATTTTGAAACTGAAATCTCCCATGCTGTTTCCACCATAGCCAGCCATGGGCTTCCCCATAGAACTTGCCAACCTGAATTCCTACAGGCTAGATGTGAGAGGCACATTCTGCTGCTTCCTCCCTAAGAGTTAAGCTTGTTTCTGAAAGCTCAACCTCCGGGGAGTCTGTTTGGCAGAGATATAGAACACACTTTTCCAAGCCTGTTGGAAGGCCTTTGCAGTGTCATTTCGCATCTAATTTCCCAAACCAAACTGCTTGCAGCTCTAACTCCCTTCTAACTACCACTTCTTCGGTTCAGTGAGATATGCTGGATTCTAAACGGAGAAGCTTCTCTGACGCTTTTTCACAGAGATTTTGAAACTGAAATCTCCCATGCCGTTTCCACCATAGGCAGCAATGGCCTTCCCCATAGAACTTGCCAACCTGAATTCCTACAGGCTAGATGTGAGAGGCACATTCTGCTGCTTCCTCCCTTAGAGTTAAACTAGCTTCTGAACGCTCAACCTCCGGCGAGTTTGTATGGCAGAGATATAGAACACACTTTTCCAAGCCTGTTGGAAGGCATTTGCAGTTTCATTTCGCGTCTAATTTCCCAAACCAAACTGCTTGCAGCTCTAACTCCCTTCTAACTACCACTTCTTCGGTTCAGTGAGATATGCTGGATTCTAAACGGAGAAGCTTCTCTGACGCTTTTTCACAGAGATTTTGAAACTGAAATCTCCCATGCCGTTTCCACCATAGGCAGCAATGGGCTTCCCCATAGAACTTGCCAACCTGAATTCCTACAGGCTAGATGTGAGAGGCACATTCTGCTGCTTCCTCCCTTAGAGTTAAACTTGCTTCTGAAAGCTCAACCTCCGGGGACTTTGTTTGGCAGAGATATAGAACACACTTTTCCAAGCCTGTTGGAAGGCATTTGCAGTTTCATTTCGCGTCTAATTTCCCAAACCAAACTGCTTGCAGCTCTAACTCCCTTCTAACTACCACTTCTTCGGTTCAGTGAGATATGCTGGATTCTAAACGGAGAAGCTTCTCTGACGCTTTTTCACAGAGATTTTGAAACTGAAATTTCCAAACCCGTGTCCAACGAAGGCGCCAATGGGCTTCCCCATAGAACTTGCCAACCTGAATTCCTACAGGCTAGATGTGAGAGGCACATTCTGCTGCTTCCTCCCTTAGAGTTAAACTAGCTTCTGAAAGCTCAACCTCCGGGGAGTTTGTTTGGCAGAGATATAGAACACACTTTTCCAAGCCTATTGGAAGGCATTTGCAGTTTCATTTCGCGTCTAATTTCCCAAACCAAACTGCTTGCAGCTCTAACTGCCTTCTAACTACCACTTCTTCGGTTCAGTGAGATATGCTGGATTCTAAACGGAGAAGCTTCTCTGACGCTTTCTCACAGAGATATTGAAACTGAAATCTCCCATGCCGTTTCCACCATAGGCAGCAATGGGCTTCCCCATAGAACTTGCCAACCTGAATTCCTACAGGCTAGATGTGAGAGGCACATTCTGCTGCTTCCTCCCTTAGAGTTAAACTTGCTTCTGAAAGCTCAACCTCCGGGGAGTTTGTTTGGCAGAGATATAGAACACACTTTTCCAAGCCTGTTGGAAGGCATTTGCAGTTTCATTTCGCGTCTAAATTCCCAAACCAAACTGCTTGCAGCTCTAACTCCCTTCTAACTACCACTTCTTCGGTTCAGTGAGATATGCTGGATTCTAAACGGAGAAGCTTCTCTGACGCTTTTTTACAGAGATTTTGAAACTGAAATCTCCCATGCCGTTTCCACCATAGGCAGCAATGGGCTTCCCCATAGAACTTGCCAACCTGAATTCCTACAGGCTAGATGTGAGAGGCACATTCTGCTGCTTCCTCCCTAAGGGTTAAACTTGCTTCTGAAAGCTCAACCTCCGGGGACTCTGTTTGGCAGAGATATAGAACACACTTTTCCAAGCCTGTTGGAAGGCATTTGCAGTTTCATTTCGCGTCTAATTTCCCAAACCAAACTGCTTGCAGCTCTAACTCCCTTCTAACTACCACTTCTTCGGTTCAGTGAGATATGCTGGATTCTAAACGGAGAAGCTTCTCTGACGCTTTTTCACAGAGATTTTGAAACTGAAATCTCCCATGCCGTTTCCACCATAGGCAGCAATGGGCTTCCCCATAGAACTTGCCAACCTGAATTCCTAAAGGCTAGATGTGAGAGGCACATTCTGCTGCTTCCTCCCTAAGAGTTAAGCTTGCTTCTGAAAGCTCAACCTCCGGGGACTCTGTTTGGCAGAGATATAGAACACACTTTTCCAAGCCAGTTGGAAGGCCTTTGCAGTGTCATTTCGCATCTAATTTCCCAAACCAAACTGCTTGCAGCTCTAACTCCCTTCTAACTACCACTTCTTCGGTTCAGTGAGATATGCTGGATTCTAAACGGAGAAGCTTCTCTGACGCTTTTTCACAGAGATTTTGAAACTGAAATCTCCCATGCCGTTTCCACCATAGGCAGCAATGGGCTTCCCCATAGAACTTGCCAACCTGAATTCCTACAGGCTAGATGTGAGAGGCACATTCTGCTGCTTCCTCCCTTAGAGTTAAACTTGCTTCTGAAAGCTCAACCTCCGGGGAGTTTGTTTGGCAGAGATATAGAACACACTTTTCCAAGCCTTTTGGAAGGCATTTGCAGGTTCATTTCGCGTCTAATTTCTCAAACCAAACTGCTTGCAGCTCTAACTCCCTTCTAACTACCACTTCTTCGGTTCAGTGAAATATGCTGGATTCTAAACGGAGAAGCTTCTCTGACGCTTTTTCACAGAGATTTTGAAACTGAAATTTCCAAACCCGTTTCCAACGAAGGCGCCAATGGGCTTCCCCATAGAACTTGCCAACCTGAATTCCTACAGGCTAGATGTGAGAGGCACATTCTGCTGCTTCCTCCCTTAGAGTTAAACTAGCTTCTGAAAGCTCAACCTCCGGGGAGTTTGTTTGGCAGAGATATAGAACACACTTTTCCAAGCCTGTTGGAAGGCATTTGCAGTTTCATTTCGCGTCTAATTTCCCAAACCAAACTGCTTGCAGCTCTAACTGCCTTCTAACTACCACTTCTTCGGTTCAGTGAGATATGCTGGATTCTAAACGGAGAAGCTTCTCTGACGCTTTTTCACAGAGATTTTGAAACTGAAATCTCCCATGCCGTTTCCACCATAGGCAGCAATGGGCTTCCCCATAGAACTTGCCAACCTGAATTCCTACAGGCTAGATGTGAGAGGCACATTCTGCTGCTTCCTCCCTAAGAGTTAAGCTTGCTTCTGAAAGCTCAACCTCCGGGGAGTCTGTTTGGCAGAGATATAGAACACACTTTTCCAAGCCTGTTGGAAGGCCTTTGCAGTGTCATTTCGCATCTAATTTCCCAAACCAAACTGCTTGCAGCTCTAACTCCCTTCTAACTACCACTTCTTCGGTTCAGTGACATATGCTGGATTCTAAACGGAGAAGCTTCTCTGACGCTTTTTCACAGAGATTTTGAAACTGAAATCTCCCATGCCGTTTCCACCATAGGCAGCAATGGGCTTCCCCATAGAACTTGCCAACCTGAATTCCTACAGGCTAGATGTGAGAGGCACATTCTGCTGCTTCCTCCCTTAGAGTTAAACTAGCTTCTGAAAGCTCAACCTCCGGGGAGTTTGTTTGGCAGAGATATAGAACACACTTTTCCAAGCCTGTTGGAAGGCATTTGCAGTTTCATTTCGCGTCTAATTTCCCAAACCAAACTGCTTGCAGCTCTAACTGCCTTCTAACTACCACTTCTTCGGTTCAGTGAGATATGCTGGATTCTAAACGGAAAGCTTCTCTGACGCTTTTTCACAGAGATATTGAAACTGAAATCTCCCATGCCGTTTCCACCATAGGCAGCAATGGGCTTCCCCATAGAACTTGCCAACCTGAATTCCTACAGGCTAGATGTGAGAGGCACATTCTGCTGCTTCCTCCCTTAGAGTTAAACTTGCTTCTGAAAGCTCAACCTCCGGGGAGTTTGTTTGGCAGAGATATAGAACACACTTTTCCAAGCCTGTTGGAAGGCATTTGCAGTTTCATTTCGCGTCTAATTTCCCAAACCAAACTGCTTGCAGCTCTAACTCCCTTCTAACTACCACTTCTTCGGTTCAGTGAGATATGCTGGATTCTAAACGGAGAAGCTTCTCTGACGCTTTTTCACAGAGATTTTGAAACTGAAATTTCCAAACCCGTTTCCAACGAAGGCGCCAATGGGCTTCCCCATAGAACTTGCCAACGTGAATTCCTACAGGCTAGATGTGAGAGGCACATTCTGCTGCTTCCTCCCTTAGAGTTAAACTAGCTTCTGAAAGCTCAACCTCCGGGGAGTTTGTTTGGCAGAGATATAGAACACACTTTTCCAAGCCTGTTGGAAGGCATTTGCAGTTTCATTTCGCGTCTAATTTCCCAAACCAAACTGCTTGCAGCTCTAACTGCCTTCTAACTACCACTTCTTCGGTTCAGTGAGATATGCTGGATTCTAAACGGAGAAGCTTCTCTGACGCTTTTTCACAGAGATTTTGAAACTGAAATCTCCCATGCTGTTTCCACCATAGCCTGCAATGGGCTTCCCCATAGAACTTGCCAACCTGAATTCCTACAAGCTAGATGTGAGAGGCACATTCTGCTGCTTCCTCCCTTAGAGTTAAACTAGCTTCTGAAAGCTCAACCTCCAGGGAGTCTGTTTGGCAGAGATATAGAACACACTTTTCCAAGCCTGTTGGAAGGCATTTGCAGTTTCATTTCGCGTCTAATTTCCCAAACCAAACTGCTTGCAGCTCTAACTGCCTTCTAACTACCACTTCTTCGGTTCAGTGAGATATGCTGGATTCTAAACGGAGAAGCTTCTCTGACGCTTTTTCACAGAGATTTTGAAACTGAAATCTCCCATGCCGTTTCCACCATAGGCAGCAATGGGCTTCCCCATAGAACTTGCCAACCTGAATTCCTACAGGCTAGATGTGAGAGGCACATTCTGTTGCTTCCTCCCTAAGAGTTAAGCTTGCTTCTGAAAGCTCAACCTCCGGGGAGTCTGTTTGGCAGAGATATAGAACACACTTTTCCAAGCCTGTTGGAAGGCCTTTGCAGTGTCATTTCTCATCTAATTTCCCAAACCAAACTGCTTGCAGCTCTAACTCCCTTCTAACTACCACTTCTTCGGTTCAGTGAGATATGCTGGATTCTAAACGGAGAAGCTTCTCTGACGCTTTTTCACAGAGATTTTGAAACTGAAATCTCCCATGCCGTTTCCACCATAGGCAGCAATGGGCTTCCCCATAGAACTTGCCAACCTGAATTCCTACAGGCTAGATGTGAGAGGCACATTCTGCTGCTTCCTCCCTTAGAGGTAAACTAGCTTCTGAAAGCTCAACCTCCGGGGAGTTTGTTTGGCAGAGATATAGAACACACTTTTCCAAGCCTGTTGGAAGGCATTTGCAGTTTCATTTCGCATCTAATTTCCCAAACCAAACTGCTTGCAGCTCTAACTCCCTTCTAACTACCACTTCTTCGGTTCAGTGAGATATGCTGGATTCTAAACGGAAAGCTTCTCTGACGCTTTTTCACAGAGATTTTGAAACTGAAATCTCCCATGCCGTTTCCACCATAGGCAGCAATGGGCTTCCCCATAGAACTTGCCAACCTGAATTCCTACAGGCTAGATGTGAGAGGCACATTCTGCTGCTTCCTCCCTAACAGTTAAGCTTGCTTCTGAAAGCTCAACCTCCGGGGACTCTGTTTGGCACAGATATAGAACACACTTTTCCAAGCCTGTTGGAAGGCCTTTGCAGTGTCATTTCGCATCTAATTTCCCAAACCAAACTGCTTGCAGCTCTAACTCCCTTCTAACTACCACTTCTTCGGTTCAGTGAGATATGCTGGATTCTAAACGGAGAAGCTTCTCTGACGCTTTTTCACAGAGATTTTGAAACTGAAATTTCCAAACCCGTTTCCAACGAAGGCGACAATGGGCTTCCCCATAGAACTTGCCAACCTGAATTCCTACAGGCTAGATGTGAGAGGCACATTCTGCTGCTTCCTCCCTTAGAGTTAAACTAGCTTCTGAAAGCTCAACCTCCAGGGAGTCTGTTTGGCAGAGATATAGAACACACTTTTCCAAGCCTGTTGGAAGGCATTTGCAGTTTCATTTCGCGTCTAATTTCCCAAACCAAACTGCTTGCAGCTCTAACTGCCTTCTAACTACCACTTCTTCGGTTCAGTGAGATATGCTGGATTCTAAACGGAGAAGCTTCTCTGACGCTTTTTCACAGAGATTTTGAAACTGAAATCTCCCATGCTGTTTCCACCATAGCCAGCAATGGGCTTCCCCATAGAACTTGCCAACCTGAATTCCTACAGGCTAGATGTGAGAGGCACATTCTGCTGCTTCCTCCCTTAGAGTTAAACTAGCTTCTGAAAGCTCAACCTCCAGGGAGTCTGTTTGGCAGAGATATAGAACACACTTTTCCAAGCCTGTTGGAAGGCATTTGCAGTTTCATTTCGCGTCTAATTTCCCAAACCAACCTGCTTGCAGCTCTAACTGCCTTCTAACTACCACTTCTTCGGTTCAGTGAGATATGCTGGATTCTAAACGGAGAAGCTTCTCTGACGCTTTTTCACAGAGATTTTGAAACTGAAATCTCCCATGCCGTTTCCACCATAGGCAGCAATGGGCTTCCCCATAGAACTTGCCAACCTGAATTCCTACAGGCTAGATGTGAGAGGCACATTCTGCTGCTTCCTCCCTAAGAGTTAAGCTTGCTTCTGAAAGCTCAACCTCCGGGGAGTCTGTTTGGCAGAGATATAGTACACACTTTTCCAAGCCTGTTGGAAGGCCTTTGCAGTGTCATTTCGCATCTAATTTCCCAAACCAAACTGCTTGCAGCTCTAACTCCCTTCTAACTACCACTTCTTCGGTTCAGTGAGATATGCTGGATTCTAAACGGAGAAGCTTCTCTGACGCTTTTTCACAGAGATTTTTAAACTGAAATTTCCAAACCCGTTTCCAACGAAGGCGCCAATGGGCTTCCCCATAGAACTTGCCAACCTGAATTCCTACAGGCTAGATGTGAGAGGCACATTCTGCTGCTTCCTCCCTTAGAGTTAAACTAGCTTCTGAAAGCTCAACCTCCAGGGAGTCTGTTCGGCAGAGATATAGAACACACTTTTCCAAGCCTGTTGGAAGGCATTTGCAGTTTCATTTCGCGTCTAATTTCCCAAACCAAACTGCTTGCAGCTCTAACTGCCTTCTAACTACCACTTCTTCGGTTCAGTGAGATATGCTGGATTCTAAACGGAGAAGCTTCTCTGACGCTTTTTCACAGAGATTTTGAAACTGAAATCTCCCATGCCGTTTCCACCATAGGCAGCAATGGGCTTCCCCATAGAACTTGCCAACCTGAATTCCTAAAGGCTAGATGTGAGAGGCACATTCTGCTGCTTCCTCCCTAAGAGTTAAGCTTGCTTCTGAAAGCTCAACCTCCGGGGACTCTGTTTGGCAGAGATATAGAACACACTTTTCCAAGCCAGTTGGAAGGCCTTTGCAGTGTCATTTCGCATCTAATTTCCCAAACCAAACTGCTTGCAGCTCTAACTCCCTTCTAACTACCACTTCTTCGGTTCAGTGAGATATGCTGGATTCTAAACGGAGAAGCTTCTCTGACGCTTTTTCACAGAGATTTTGAAACTGAAATCTCCCATGCCGTTTCCACCATAGGCAGCAATGGGCTTCCCCATAGAACTTGCCAACCTGAATTCCTAAAGGCTAGATGTGAGAGGCACATTCTGCTGCTTCCTCCCTTAGAGTTAAACTTGCTTCTGAAAGCTCAACCTCCGGGGAGTTTGTTTGGCAGAGATATAGAACACACTTTTCCAAGCCTGTTGGAAGGCATTTGCAGGTTCATTTCGCGTCTAATTTCTCAAACCAAACTGCTTGCAGCTCTAACTCCCTTCTAACTACCACTTCTTCGGTTCAGTGAAATATGCTGGATTCTAAACGGAGAAGCTTCTCTGACGCTTTTTCACAGAGATTTTGAAACTGAAATTTCCAAACCCGTTTCCAACGAAGGCGCCAATGGGCTTCCCCATAGAACTTGCCAACCTGAATTCCTACAGGCTAGATGTGAGAGGCACATTCTGCTGCTTCCTCCCTTAGAGTTAAACTAGCTTCTGAAAGCTCAACCTCCGGGGAGTTTGTTTGGCAGAGATATAGAACACACTTTTCCAAGCCTGTTGGAAGGCATTTGCAGTTTCATTTCGCGTCTAATTTCCCAAACCAAACTGCTTGCAGCTCTAACTGCCTTCTAACTACCACTTCTTCGGTTCAGTGAGATATGCTGGATTCTAAACGGAGAAGCTTCTCTGACGCTTTTTCACAGAGATTTTGAAACTGAAATCTCCCATGCCGTTTCCACCATAGGCAGCAATGGGCTTCCCCATAGAACTTGCCAACCTGAATTCCTACAGGCTAGATGTGAGAGGCACATTCTGCTGCTTCCTCCCTAAGAGTTAAGCTTGCTTCTGAAAGCTCAACCTCCGGGGAGTCTGTTTGGCAGAGATATAGAACACACTTTTCCAAGCCTGTTGGAAGGCCTTTGCAGTGTCATTTCGCATCTAATTTCCCAAACCAAACTGCTTGCAGCTCTAACTCCCTTCTAACTACCACTTCTTCGGTTCAGTGAGATATGCTGGATTCTAAACGGAGAAGCTTCTCTGACGCTTTTTCACAGAGATTTTGAAACTGAAATCTCCCATGCCGTTTCCACCATAGGCAGCAATGGGCTTCCCCATAGAACTTGCCAACCTGAATTCCTACAGGCTAGATGTGAGAGGCACATTCTGCTGCTTCCTCCCTTAGAGTTAAACTAGCTTCTGAAAGCTCAACCTCCGGGGAGTTTGTTTGGCAGAGATATAGAACACACTTTTCCAAGCCTGTTGGAAGGCATTTGCAGTTTCATTTCGCGTCTAATTTCCCAAACCAAACTGCTTGCAGCTCTAACTGCCTTCTAACTACCACTTCTTCGGTTCAGTGAGATATGCTGGATTCTAAACGGAAAGCTTCTCTGACGCTTTTTCACAGAGATTTTGAAACTGAAATCTCCCATGCCGTTTCCACCATAGGCAGCAATGGGCTTCCCCATAGAACTTGCCAACCTGAATTCCTACAGGCTAGATGTGAGAGGCACATTCTGCTGCTTCCTCCCTTAGAGTTAAACTTGCTTCTGAAAGCTCAACCTCCGGGGAGTTTGTTTGGCAGAGATATAGAACACACTTTTCCAAGCCTGTTGGAAGGCATTTGCAGTTTCATTTCGCGTCTAATTTCCCAAACCAAACTGCTTGCAGCTCTAACTCCCTTCTAACTACCACTTCTTCGGTTCAGTGAGATATGCTGGATTCTAAACGGAGAAGCTTCGCTGACGCTTTTTCACAGAGATTTTGAAACTGAAATTTCCAAACCCGTTTCCAACGAAGGCGCCAATGGGCTTCCCCATAGAACTTGCCAACGTGAATTCCTACAGGCTAGATGTGAGAGGCACATTCTGCTGCTTCCTCCCTTAGAGTTAAACTAGCTTCTGAAAGCTCAACCTCCGGGGAGTTTGTTTGGCAGAGATATAGAACACACTTTTCCAAGCATGTTGGAAGGCATTTGCAGTTTCATTTCGCGTCTAATTTCCCAAACCAAACTGCTTGCAGCTCTAACTGCCTTCTAACTACCACTTCTTCGGTTCAGTGAGATATGCTGGATTCTAAACGGAGAAGCTTCTCTGACGCTTTTTCACAGAGATTTTGAAACTGAAATCTCCCATGCCGTTTCCACCATAGGCAGCAATGGGCTTCCCCATAGAACTTGCCAACCTGAATTCCTACAGGCTAGATGTGAGAGGCACATTCTGCTGCTTCCTCCCTTAGAGGTAAACTAGCTTCTGAAAGCTCAACCTCCGGGGAGTTTGTTTGGCAGAGATATAGAACACACTTTTCCAAGCCTGTTGGAAGGCATTTGCAGTTTCATTTCGCGTCTAATTTCCCAAACCAAACTGCTTGCAGCTCTAACTCCCTTCTAACTACCACTTCTTCGGTTCAGTGAGATATGCTGGATTCTAAACGGAAAGCTTCTCTGACGCTTTTTCACAGAGATTTTGAAACTGAAATCTCCCATGCCGTTTCCACCATAGGCAGCAATGGGCTTCCCCATAGAACTTGCCAACCTGAATTCCTACAGGCTAGATGTGAGAGGCACATTCTGCTGCTTCCTCCCTAACAGTTAAGCTTGCTTCTGAAAGCTCAACCTCCGGGGACTCTGTTTGGCACAGATATAGAACACACTTTTCCAAGCCTGTTGGAAGGCCTCTGCAGTGTCATTTCGCATCTAATTTCCCAAACCAAACTGCTTGCAGCTCTAACTCCCTTCTAACTACCACTTCTTCGGTTCAGTGAGATATGCTGGATTCTAAACGGAGAAGCTTCTCTGACGCTTTTTCACAGAGATTTTGAAACTGAAATTTCCAAACCCGTTTCCAACGAAGGCGACAATGGGCTTCCCCATAGAACTTGCCAACCTGAATTCCTACAGGCTAGATGTGAGAGGCACATTCTGCTGCTTCCTCCCTTAGAGTTAAACTAGCTTCTGAAAGCTCAACCTCCAGGGAGTCTGTTTGGCAGAGATATAGAACACACTTTTCCAAGCCTGTTGGAAGGCATTTGCAGTTTCATTTCGCGTCTAATTTCCCAAACCAAACTGCTTGCAGCTCTAACTGCCTTCTAACTACCACTTCTTCGGTTCAGTGAGATATGCTGGATTCTAAACGGAGAAGCTTCTCTGACGCTTTTTCACAGAGATTTTGAAACTGAAATCTCCCATGCTGTTTCCACCATAGCCAGCAATGGGCTTCCCCATAGAACTTGCCAACCTGAATTCCTACAGGCTAGATGTGAGAGGAACATTCTGCTGCTTCCTCCCTTAGAGTTAAACTAGCTTCTGAAAGCTCAACCTCCAGGGAGTCTGTTTGGCAGAGATATAGAACACACTTTTCCAAGCCTGTTGGAAGGCATTTGCAGTTTCATTTCGCGTCTAATTTCCCAAACCAAACTGCTTGCAGCTCTAACTGCCTTCTAACTACCACTTCTTCGGTTCAGTGAGATATGCTGGATTCTAAACGGAGAAGCTTCTCTGACGCTTTTTCACAGAGATTTTGAAACTGAAATCTCCCATGCCGTTTCCACCATAGGCAGCAATGGGCTTCCCCATAGAACTTGCCAACCTGAATTCCTACAGGCTAGATGTGAGAGGCACATTCTGCTGCTTCCTCCCTAAGAGTTAAGCTTGCTTCTGAAAGCTCAACCTCCGGGGAGTCTGTTTGGCAGAGATATAGTACACACTTTTCCAAGCCTGTTGGAAGGCCTTTGAAGTGTCATTTCGCATCTAATTTCCCAAACCAAACTGCTTGCAGCTCTAACTCCCTTCTAACTACCACTTCTTCGGTTCAGTGAGATATGCTGGATTCTAAACGGAGAAGCTTCTCTGACGCTTTTTCACAGAGATTTTGAAACTGAAATTTCCAAACCCGTTTCCAACGAAGGCGCCAATGGGCTTCCCCATAGAACTTGCCAACCTGAATTCCTACAGGCTAGATGTGAGAGGCACATTCTGCTGCTTCCTCCCTTAGAGTTAAACTAGCTTCTGAAAGCTCAACCTCCGGGGAGTTTGTTTGGCAGAGATATAGAACACACTTTTCCAAGCCTGTTGGAAGGCATTTGCAGTTTCATTTCGCGTCTAATTTCCCAAACCAAACTGCTTGCAGCTCTAACTCCCTTCTAACTACCACTTCTTCGGTTCAGTGAGATATGCTGGATTCTAAACGGAGAAGCTTCTCTGACGCTTTTTCACAGAGATTTTGAAACTGAAATCTCCCATGCCGTTTCCACCATAGGCAGCAATGGGCTTCCCCATAGAACTTGCCAACCTGAATTCCTACAGTCTAGATGTGAGAGGCACATTCTGGGGCTTCCTCCCTTAGAGTTAAACTTGCTTCTGAAAGCTCAACCTCCGGGGAGTTTGTTTGGCAGAGATATAGAACACACTTTTCCAAGTCTGTTGGAAGGCATTTGCAGTTTCATTTCGCGTCTAATTTCCCAAACCAAACTGCTTGCAGCTCTAACTCCCTTCTAACTACCACTTCTTCGGTTCAGTGAGATATGCTGGATTCTAAACGGAGAAGCTTCTCTGACGCTTTTTCACAGAGATTTTGAAACTGAAATTTCCAAACCCGTTTCCAACGAAGGCGCCAATGGGCTTCCCCATAGAACTTGCCAACGTGAATTCCTACAGGCTAGATGTGAGAGGCACATTCTGCTGCTTCCTCCCTTAGAGTTAAACTAGCTTCTGAAAGCTCAACCTCCGGGGAGTTTGTTTGGCAGAGATATAGAACACACTTTTCCAAGCCTGTTGGAAGGCATTTGCAGTTTCATTTCGCGTCTAATTTCCCAAACCAAACTGCTTGCAGCTCTAACTGCCTTCTAACTACCACTTCTTCGGTTCAGTGAGATATGCTGGATTCTAAACGGAGAAGCTTCTCTGACGCTTTTTCACAGAGATTTTGAAACTGAAATCTCCCATGCTGTTTCCACCATAGCCAGCAATGGGCTTCCCCATAGTACTTGCCAACCTGAATTCCTACAGGCTAGATGTGAGAGGCACATTCTGCTGCTTCCTCCCTTAGAGTTAAACTAGCTTCTGAAAGCTCAACCTCCAGGGAGTCTGTTTGGCAGAGATATAGAACACACTTTTCCAAGCCTGTTGGAAGGCATTTGCAGTTTCATTTCGCATCTAATTTCCCAAACCAAACTGCTTGCAGCTCTAACTGCCTTCTAACTACCACTTCTTCGGTTCAGTGAGATATGCTGGATTCTAAACGGAGAAGCTTCTCTGACGCTTTTTCACAGAGATTTTGAAACTGAAATCTCCCATGCCGTTTCCACCATAGGCAGCAATGGGCTTCCCCATAGAACTTGCCAACCTGAATTCCTACAGGCTAGATGTGAGAGGCACATTCTGCTGCTTCCTCCCTTAGAGTTAAACTAGCTTCTGAAAGCTCAACCTCCGGGGAGTTTGTTTGGCAGAGATATAGAACACACTTTTCCAAGCCTGTTGGAAGGCATTTGCAGTTTCATTTCGCGTCTAATTTCCCAAACCAAACTGCTTGCAGCTCTAACTCCCTTCTAACTACCACTTCTTCGGTTCAGTGAGATATGCTGGATTCTAAACGGAGAAGCTTCTCTGACGCTTTTTCACAGAGATTTTGAAACTGAAATCTCCCATGCCGTTTCCACCATAGGCAGCAATGGGCTTCCCCATAGAACTTGCCAACCTGAATTCCTACAGTCTAGATGTGAGAGGCACATTCTGGGGCTTCCTCCCTTAGAGTTAAACTTGCTTCTGAAAGCTCAACCTCCGGGGAGTTTGTTTGGCAGAGATATAGAACACACTTTTCCAAGTCTGTTGGAAGGCATTTGCAGTTTCATTTCGCGTCTAATTTCCCAAACCAAACTGCTTGCAGCTCTAACTCCCTTCTAACTACCACTTCTTCGGTTCAGTGAGATATGCTGGATTCTAAACGGAGAAGCTTCTCTGACGCTTTTTCACAGAGATTTTGAAACTGAAATTTCCAAACCCGTTTCCAACGAAGGCGCCAATGGGCTTCCCCATAGAACTTGCCAACGTGAATTCCTACAGGCTAGATGTGAGAGGCACATTCTGCTGCTTCCTCCCTTAGAGTTAAACTAGCTTCTGAAAGCTCAACCTCCGGGGAGTTTGTTTGGCAGAGATATAGAACACACTTTTCCAAGCCTGTTGGAAGGCATTTGCAGTTTCATTTCGCGTCTAATTTCCCAAACCAAACTGCTTGCAGCTCTAACTGCCTTCTAACTACCACTTCTTCGGTTCAGTGAGATATGCTGGATTCTAAACGGAGAAGCTTCTCTGACGCTTTTTCACAGAGATTTTGAAACTGAAATCTCCCATGCTGTTTCCACCATAGCCAGCAATGGGCTTCCCCATAGTACTTGCCAACCTGAATTCCTACAGGCTAGATGTGAGAGGCACATTCTGCTGCTTCCTCCCTTAGAGTTAAACTAGCTTCTGAAAGCTCAACCTCCAGGGAGTCTGTTTGGCAGAGATATAGAACACACTTTTCCAAGCCTGTTGGAAGGCATTTGCAGTTTCATTTCGCATCTAATTTCCCAAACCAAACTGCTTGCAGCTCTAACTGCCTTCTAACTACCACTTCTTCGGTTCAGTGAGATATGCTGGATTCTAAACGGAGAAGCTTCTCTGACGCTTTTTCACAGAGATTTTGAAACTGAAATCTCCCATGCCGTTTCCACCATAGGCAGCAATGGGCTTCCCCATAGAACTTGCCAACCTGAATTCCTACAGGCTAGATGTGAGAGGCACATTCTGCTGCTTCCTCCCTAAGAGTTAAGCTTGCTTCTGAAAGCTCAACCTCCGGGGACTCTGTTTGGCACAGATATAGAACACACTTTTCCAAGCCTGTTGGAAGGCCTTTGCAGTGTCATTTCGCATCTAATTTCCCAAACCAAACTGCTTGCAGCTCTAACTCCCTTCTAACTACCACTTCTTCGGTTCAGTGAGATATGCTGGATTCTAAACGGAGAAGCTTCTCTGACGCTTTTTCACAGAGATTTTGAAACTGAAATCTCCCATGCCGTTTCCACCATAGGCAGCAATGGGCTTCCCCTTAGAACTTGCCAACCTGAATTCCTAAAGGCTAGATGTGAGAGGCACATTCTGCTGCTTCCTCCCTTAGAGTTAAACTTGCTTCTGAAAGCTCAACCTCCGGGGAGTTTGTTTGGCAGAGATATAGAACACACTTTTCCAAGCCTGTTGGAAGGCATTTGCAGTTTCATTTCGCGTCTAATTTCCCAAACCAAACTGCTTGCAGCTCTAACTGCCTTCTAACTACCACTTCTTCGGTTCAGTGAGATATGCTGGATTCTAAACGGAGAAGCTTCTCTGACGCTTTTTCACAGAGATTTTGAAACTGAAATCTCCCATGCTGTTTCCACCATAGCCAGCAATGGGCTTCCCCATAGAACTTGCCAACCTGAATTCCTACAGGCTAGATGTGAGAGGAACATTCTGCTCCTTCCTCCCTTAGAGTTAAACTAGCTTCTGAAAGCTCAACCTCCAGGGAGTCTGTTTGGCAGAGATATAGAACACACTTTTCCAAGCCTGTTGGAAGGCATTTGCAGTTTCATTTCGCGTCTAATTTCCCAAACCAAACTGCTTGCAGCTCTAACTCCCTTCTAACTACCACTTCTTCGGTTCAGTGAGATATGCTGGATTCTAAACGGAGAAGCTTCTCTGACGCTTTTTCACAGAGATTTTGAAACTGAAATTTCCAAACCCGTTTCCAACGAAGGCGACAATGGGCTTCCCCATAGAACTTGCCAACCTGAATTCCTACAGGCTAGATGTGAGAGGCACATTCTGCTGCTTCCTCCCT
This sequence comes from Cynocephalus volans, assembly GCF_027409185.1. Lineage (NCBI taxonomy): Eukaryota > Metazoa > Chordata > Mammalia > Dermoptera > Cynocephalidae > Cynocephalus > Cynocephalus volans. The sequence goes on from NW_026902389.1 coordinate 97,539, forward strand.
TAGAGTTAAACTAGCTTCTGAAAGCTCAACCTCCAGGGAGTCTGTTTGGCAGAGATATAGAACACACTTTTCCAAGCCTGTTGGAAGGCATTTGCAGTTTCATTTCACGTCTAATTTCCCAAACCAAACTGCTTGCAGCTCTAACTGCCTTCTAACTACCACTTCTTCGGTTCAGTGAGATATGCTGGATTCTAAACGGAGAAGCTTCTCTGACGCTTTTTCACAGAGATTTTGAAACTGAAATCTCCCATGCTGTTTCCACCATAGCCAGCAATGGGCTTCCCCATAGAACTTGCCAACCTGAATTCCTACAGGCTAGATGTGAGAGGAACATTCTGCTGCTTCCTCCCTTAGAGTTAAACTAGCTTCTGAAAGCTCAACCTCCAGGGAGTCTGTTTGGCAGAGATATAGAACACACTTTTCCAAGCCTGTTGGAAGGCATTTGCAGTTTCATTTCGCGTCTAATTTCCCAAACCAAACTGCTTGCAGCTCTAACTGCCTTCTAACTACCACTTCTTCGGTTCAGTGAGATATGCTGGATTCTAAACGGAGAAGCTTCTCTGACGCTTTTTCACAGAGATTTTGAAACTGAAATCTCCCATGCCGTTTCCACCATAGGCAGCAATGGGCTTCCCCATAGAACTTGCCAACCTGAATTCCTACAGGCTAGATGTGAGAGGCACATTCTGCTGCTTCCTCCCTAAGAGTTAAGCTTGCTTCTGAAAGCTCAACCTCCGGGGACTCTGTTTGGCACAGATATAGAACACACTTTTCCAAGCCTGTTGGAAGGCCTTTGCAGTGTCATTTCGCATCTAATTTCCCAAACCAAACTGCTTGCAGCTCTAACTCCCTTCTAACTACCACTTCTTCGGTTCAGTGAGATATGCTGGATTCTAAACGGAGAAGCTTCTCTGACGCTTTTTCACAGAGATTTTGAAACTGAAATTTCCAAACCCGTTTCCAACGAAGGCGCCAATGGGCTTCCCCATAGAACTTGCCAACCTGAATTCCTACAGGCTAGATGTGAGAGGCACATTCTGCTGCTTCCTCCCTTAGAGTTAAACTTGCTTCTGAAAGCTCAACCTCCGGGGAGTTTGTTTGGCAGAGATATAGAACACACTTTTCCAAGCCTGTTGGAAGGCATTTGCAGGTTCATTTCGCGTCTAATTTCCCAAACCAAACTGCTTGCAGCTCTAACTCCCTTCTAACTACCACTTCTTCGGTTCAGTGAAATATGCTGGATTCTAAACGGAGAAGCTTCTCTGACGCTTTTTCACAGAGATTTTGAAACTGAAATTTCCAAACCCGTTTCCAACGAAGGCGCCAATGGGCTTCCCCATAGAACTTGCCAACCTGAATTCCTACAGGCTAGATGTGAGAGGCACATTCTGCTGCTTCCTCCCTTAGAGTTAAACTAGCTTCTGAAAGCTCAACCTCCGGGGAGTTTGTTTGGCAGAGATATAGAACACACTTTTCCAAGCCTGTTGGAAGGCATTTGCAGTTTCATTTCACGTCTAATTTCCCAAACCAAACTGCTTGCAGCTCTAACTGCCTTCTAACTACCACTTCTTCGGTTCAGTGAGATATGCTGGATTCTAAACGGAGAAGCTTCTCTGACGCTTTTTCACAGAGATTTTGAAACTGAAATCTCCCATGCCGTTTCCACCATAGGCAGCAATGGGCTTCCCCATAGAACTTGCCAACCTGAATTCCTACAGGCTAGATGTGAGAGGCACATTCTGCTGCTTCCTCCCTAAGAGTTAAGCTTGCTTCTGAAAGCTCAACCTCCGGGGACTCTGTTTGGCACAGATATAGAACACACTTTTCCAAGCCTGTTGGAAGGCCTTTGCAGTGTCATTTCGCATCTAATTTCCCAAACCAAACTGCTTGCAGCTCTAACTCCCTTCTAACTACCACTTCTTCGGTTCAGTGAGATATGCTGGATTCTAAACGGAGAAGCTTCTCTGACGCTTTTTCACAGAGATTTTGAAACTGAAATCTCCCATGCCGTTTCCACCATAGGCAGCAATGGGCTTCCCCATAGAACTTGCCAACCTGAATTCCTAAAGGCTAGATGTGAGAGGCACATTCTGCTGCTTCCTCCCTTAGAGTTAAACTAGCTTCTGAAAGCTCAACCTCCAGGGAGTCTGTTTGGCAGAGATATAGAACACACTTTTCCAAGCCTGTTGGAAGGCATTTGCAGTTTCATTTCGCGTCTAATTTCCCAAACCAAACTGCTTGCAGCTCTAACTGCCTTCTAACTACCACTTCTTCGATTCAGTGAGATATGCTGGATTCTAAACGGAGAAGCTTCTCTGACGCTTTTTCACAGAGATTTTGAAACTGAAATCTCCCATGCCGTTTCCACCATAGGCAGCAATGGGCTTCCCCATAGAACTTGCCAACCTGAATTCCTACAGGCTAGATGTGAGAGGCACATTCTGCTGCTTCCTCCCTTAGAGTTAAACTTGCTTCTGAAAGCTCAACCTCCGGGGAGTTTGTTTGGCAGAGATATAGAACACAATTTTCCAAGTCTGTTGGAAGGGATTTGCAGTTTCATTTCGCGTCTAATTTCCCAAACCAAACTGCTTGCAGCTCTAACTCCCTTCTAACTACCACTTCTTCGGTTCAGTGAGATATGCTGGATTCTAAACGGAGAAGCTTCTCTGACGCTTTTTCACAGAGATTTTGAAACTGAAATCTCCCATGCTGTTTCCACCATAGCCAGCAATGGGCTTCCCCATAGAACTTGCCAACCTGAATTCCTACAGGCTAGATGTGAGAGGCACATTCTGCTGCTTCCTCCCTTAGAGTTAAACTAGCTTCTGAAAGCTCAACCTCCAGGGAGTCTGTTTGGCAGAGATATAGAACACACTTTTCCAAGCCTGTTGGAAGGCATTTGCAGTTTCATTTCGCGTCTAATTTCCCAAACCAAACTGCTTGCAGCTCTAACTGCCTTCTAACTACCACTTCTTCGGTTCAGTGAGATATGCTGGATTCTAAACGGAGAAGCTTCTCTGACGCTTTTTCACAGAGATTTTGAAACTGAAATCTCCCATGCCGTTTCCACCATAGGCAGCAATGGGCTTCCCCATAGAACTTGCCAACCTGAATTCCTACAGGCTAGATGTGAGAGGCACATTCTGCTGCTTCCTCCCTAAGAGTTAAGCTTGCTTCTGAACGCTCAACCTCCGGGGAGTCTGTTTGGCAGAGATATAGAACACACTTTTCCAAGCCTGTTGGAAGGCCTTTGCAGTGTCATTTCGCATCTAATTTCCCAAACCAAACTGCTTGCAGCTCTAACTCCCTTCTAACTACCACTTCTTCGGTTCAGTGAGATATGCTGGATTCTAAACGGAGAAGCTTCTCTGACGCTTTTTCACAGAGATTTTGAAACTGAAATCTCCCATGCCGTTTCCACCATAGGCAGCAATGGGCTTCCCCATAGAACTTGCCAACCTGAATTCCTACAGGCTAGATGTGAGAGGCACATTCTGCTGCTTCCTCCCTTAGAGTTAAACTAGCTTCTGAAAGCTCAACCTCCGGGGAGTTTGTTTGGCAGAGATATAGAACACACTTTTCCAAGCCTGTTGGAAGGCATTTGCAGTTTCATTTCGCGTCTAATTTCCCAAACCAAACTGCTTGCAGCTCTAACTCCCTTCTAACTACCACTTCTTCGGTTCAGTGAGATATGCTGGATTCTAAACGGAAAGCTTCTCTGACGCTTTTTCACAGAGATTTTGAAACTGAAATCTCCCATGCCGTTTCCACCATAGGCAGCAATGGGCTTCCCCATAGAACTTGCCAACCTGAATTCCTACAGGCTAGATGTGAGAGGCACATTCTGCTGCTTCCTCCCTAACAGTTAAGCTTGCTTCTGAAAGCTCAACCTCCGGGGACTCTGTTTGGCACAGATATAGAACACACTTTTCCAAGCCTGTTGGAAGGCCTTTGCAGTGTCATTTCGCATCTAATTTCCCAAACCAAACTGCTTGCAGCTCTAACTCCCTTCTAACTACCACTTCTTCGGTTCAGTGAGATATGCTGGATTCTAAACGGAGAAGCTTCTCTGACGCTTTTTCACAGAGATTTTGAAACTGAAATCTCCCATGCCGTTTCCACCATAGACAGCAATGGGCTTCCCCTTAGAACTTGCCAACCTGAATTCCTAAAGGCTAGATGTGAGAGGCACATTCTGCTGCTTCCTCCCTTAGAGTTAAGCTTGCTTCTGAAAGCTCAACCTCCGGGGAGTTTGTTTGGCAGAGATATAGAACACACTTTTCCAAGCCTGTTGGAAGGCATTTGCAGTTTCATTTCGCGTCTAATTTCCCAAACCAAACTGCTTGCAGCTCTAACTGCCTTCTAACTACCACTTCTTCGGTTCAGTGAGATATGCTGGATTCTAAACGGAGAAGCTTCTCTGACGCTTTTTCACAGAGATTTTGAAACTGAAATCTCCCATGCTGTTTCCACCATAGCCAGCAATGGGCTTCCCCATAGAACTTGCCAACCTGAATTCCTACAGGCTAGATGTGAGAGGAACATTCTGCTGCTTCCTCCCTTAGAGTTAAACTAGCTTCTGAAAACTCAACCTCCAGGGAGTCTGTTTGGCAGAGATATAGAACACACTTTTCCAAGCCTGTTGGAAGGCATTTGCAGTTTCATTTCGCGTCTAATTTCCCAAACCAAACTGCTTGCAGCTCTAACTCCCTTCTAACTACCACTTCTTCGGTTCAGTGAGATATGCTGGATTCTAAACGGAGAAGCTTCTCTGACGCTTTTTCACAGAGATTTTGAAACTGAAATTTCCAAACCCGTTTCCAACGAAGGCGCCAATGGGCTTCCCCATAGAACTTGCCAACCTGAATTCCTACAGGCTAGATGTGAGAGGCACATTCTGCTGCTTCCTCCCTTAGAGTTAAACTAGCTTCTGAAAGCTCAACCTCCAGGGAGTCTGTTTGGCAGAGATATAGAACACACTTTTCCAAGCCTGTTGGAAGGCATTTGCAGTTTCATTTCGCGTCTAATTTCCCAAACCAAACTGCTTGCAGCTCTAACTGCCTTCTAACTACCACTTCTTCGGTTCAGTGAGATATGCTGGATTCTAAACGGAGAAGCTTCTCTGACGCTTTTTCACAGAGATTTTGAAACTGAAATCTCCCATGCCGTTTCCACCATAGGCAGCAATGGGCTTCCCCATAGAACTTGCCAACGTGAATTCCTACAGGCTAGATGTGAGAGGCACATTCTGTTGCTTCCTCCCTAAGAGTTAAGCTTGCTTCTGAAAGCTCAACCTCCGGGGAGTCTGTTTGGCAGAGATATAGAACACACTTTTCCAAGCCTGTTGGAAGGCCTTTGCAGTGTCATTTCGCATCTAATTTCCCAAACCAAACTGCTTGCAGCTCTAACTCCCTTCTAACTACCACTTCTTCGGTTCAGTGAGATATGCTGGATTCTAAACGGAGAAGCTTCTCTGACGCTTTTTCACAGAGATTTTGAAACTGAAATCTCCCATGCCGTTTCCACCATAGGCAGCAATGGGCTTCCCCATAGAACTTGCCAACCTGAATTCCTACAGGCTAGATGTGAGAGGCACATTCTGCTGCTTCCTCCCTTAGAGTTAAACTAGCTTCTGAAAGCTCAACCTCCGGGGAGTTTGTTTGGCAGAGATATAGAACACACTTTTCCAAGCCTGTTGGAAGGCATTTGCAGTTTCATTTCGCGTCTAATTTCCCAAACCAAACTGCTTGCAGCTCTAACTCCCTTCTAACTACCACTTCTTCGGTTCAGTGAGATATGCTGGATTCTAAACGGAAAGCTTCTCTGACGCTTTTTCACAGAGATTTTGAAACTGAAATCTCCCATGCCGTTTCCACCATAGGCAGCAATGGGCTTCCCCATAGAACTTGCCAACCTGAATTCCTACAGGCTAGATGTGAGAGGCACATTCTGCTGCTTCCTCCCTAACAGTTAAGCTTGCTTCTGAAAGCTCAACCTCCGGGGACTCTGTTTGGCACAGATATAGAACACACTTTTCCAAGCCTGTTGGAAGGCCTTTGCAGTGTCATTTCGCATCTAATTTCCCAAACCAAACTGCTTGCAGCTCTAACTCCCTTCTAACTACCACTTCTTCGGTTCAGTGAGATATGCTGGATTCTAAACGGAGAAGCTTCTCTGACGCTTTTTCACAGAGATTTTGAAACTGAAATTTCCAAACCCGTTTCCAACGAAGGCGACAATGGGCTTCCACATAGAACTTGCCAACCTGAATTCCTACAGGCTAGATGTGAGAGGCACATTCTGCTGCTTCCTCCCTTAGAGTTAAACTAGCTTCTGAAAGCTCAACCTCCAGGGAGTCTGTTTGGCAGAGATATAGAACACACTTTTCCAAGCCTGTTGGAAGGCATTTGCAGTTTCATTTCGCGTCTAATTTCCCAAACCAAACTGCTTGCAGCTCTAACTGCCTTCTAACTACCACTTCTTCGGTTCAGTGAGATATGCTGGATTCTAAACGGAGAAGCTTCTCTGACGCTTTTTCACAGAGATTTTGAAACTGAAATCTCCCATGCTGTTTCCACCATAGCCAGCAATGGGCTTCCCCATAGAACTTGCCAACCTGAATTCCTACAGGCTAGATGTGAGAGGAACATTCTGCTGCTTCCTCCCTTAGAGTTAAACTAGCTTCTGAAAGCTCAACCTCCAGGGAGTCTGTTTGGCAGAGATATAGAACACACTTTTCCAAGCCTGTTGGAAGGCATTTGCAGTTTCATTTCGCGTCTAATTTCCCAAACCAAACTGCTTGCAGCTCTAACTGCCTTCTAACTACCACTTCTTCGGTTCAGTGAGATATGCTGGATTCTAAACGGAGAAGCTTCTCTGATGCTTTTTCACAGAGATTTTGAAACTGAAATCTCCCATGCCGTTTCCACCATAGGCAGCAATGGGCTTCCCCATAGAACTTGCCAACCTGAATTCCTACAGGCTAGATGTGAGAGGCACATTCTGCTGCTTCCTCCCTAAGAGTTAAGCTTGCTTCTGAAAGCTCAACCTCCGGGGAGTCTGTTTGGCAGAGATATAGAACACACTTTTCCAAGCCTGTTGGAAGGCCTTTGCAGTGTCATTTCGCATCTAATTTCCCAAACCAAACTGCTTGCAGCTCTAACTCCCTTCTAACTACCACTTCTTCGGTTCAGTGAGATATGCTGGATTCTAAACGGAGAAGCTTCTCTGACGCTTTTTCACAGAGATTTTGAAACTGAAATTTCCAAACCCGTTTCCAACGAAGGCGCCAATGGGCTTCCCCATAGAACTTGCCAACCTGAATTCCTACAGGCTAGATGTGAGAGGCACATTCTGCTGCTTCCTCCCTTAGAGGTAAACTAGCTTCTGAAAGCTCAACCTCCGGGGAGTTTGTTTGGCAGAGATATAGAACACACTTTTCCAAGCCTGTTGGAAGGCATTTGCAGTTTCATTTCGCGTCTAATTTCCCAAACCAAACTGCTTGCAGCTCTAACTCCCTTCTAACTACCACTTCTTCGGTTCAGTGAGATATGCTGGATTCTAAACGGAGAAGCTTCTCTGACGCTTTTTCACAGAGATTTTGAAACTGAAATCTCCCATGCCGTTTCCACCATAGGCAGCAATGGGCTTCCCCATAGAACTTGCCAACCTGAATTCCTACAGGCTAGATGTGAGAGGCACATTCTGCTGCTTCCTCCCTTAGAGTTAAACTTGCTTCTGAAAGCTCAACCTCCGGGGAGTTTGTTTGGCAGAGATATAGAACACACTTTTCCAAGTCTGTTGGAAGGCATTTGCAGTTTCATTTCGCGTCTAATTTCCCAAACCAAACTGCTTGCAGCTCTAACTGCCTTCTAACTACCACTTCTTCGGTTCAGTGAGATATGCTGGATTCTAAACGGAGAAGCTTCTCTGACGCTTTTTCACAGAGATTTTGAAACTGAAATCTCCCATGCCGTTTCCACCATAGGCAGCAATGGGCTTCCCCATAGAACTTGCCAACCTGAATTCCTACAGGCTAGATGTGAGAGGCACATTCTGCTGCTTCCTCCCTAAGAGTTAAGCTTGCTTCTGAAAGCTCTACCTCCGGGGAGTCTGTTTGGCAGAGATATAGAACACACTTTTCCAAGCCTGTTGGAAGGCCTTTGCAGTGTCATTTCGCATCTAATTTCCCAAACCAAACTGCTTGCAGCTCTAACTCCCTTCTAACTACCACTTCTTCGGTTCAGTGAGATATGCTGGATTCTAAACGGAGAAGCTTCTCTGACGCTTTTTCACAGAGATTTTGAAACTGAAATTTCCAAACCCGTTTCCAACGAAGGCGCCAATGGGCTTCCCCATAGAACTTGCCAACCTGAATTCCTACAGGCTAGATGTGAGAGGCACATTCTGCTGCTTCCTCCCTTAGAGTTAAACTAGCTTCTGAAAGCACAACCTCCGGGGAGTTTGTTTGGCAGAGATATAGAACACACTTTTCCAAGCCTGTTGGAAGGCATTTGCAGTTTCATTTCGCGTCTAATTTCCCAAACCAAACTGCTTGCAGCTCTAACTCCCTTCTAACTACCACTTCTTCGGTTCAGTGAGATATGCTGGATTCTAAACGGAGAAGCTTCTCTGACGCTTTTTCACAGAGATTTTGAAACTGAAATCTCCCATGCCGTTTCCACCATAGGCAGCAATGGGCTTCCCCATAGAACTTGCCAACCTGAATTCCTACAGGCTAGATGTGAGAGGCACATTCTGCAGCTTCCTCCCTTAGAGTTAAACTTGCTCCTGAAAGCTCAACCTCCGGGGAGTTTGTTTGGCAGAGATATAGAACACACTTTTCCAAGTCTGTTGGAAGGCATTTGCAGTTTCATTTCGCGTCTAATTTCCCAAACCAAACTGCTTGCAGCTCTAACTGCCTTCTAACTACCACTTCTTCGGTTCAGTGAGATATGCTGGATTCTAAACGGAGAAGCTTCTCTGACGCTTTTTCACAGAGATTTTGAAACTGAAATCTCCCATGCCGTTTCCACCATAGGCAGCAATGGGCTTCCCCATAGAACTTGCCAACCTGAATTCCTACAGGCTAGATGTGAGAGGCACATTCTGCTGCTTCCTCCCTAAGAGTTAAGCTTGCTTCTGAAAGCTCAACCTCCGGGGAGTCTGTTTGGCAGAGATATAGAACACACTTTTCCAAGCCTGTTGGAAGGCCTTTGCAGTGTCATTTCGCATCTAATTTCCCAAACCAAACTGCTTGCAGCTCTAACTCCCTTCTAACTACCACTTCTTCGGTTCAGTGAGATATGCTGGATTCTAAACGGAGAAGCTTCTCTGACGCTTTTTCACAGAGATTTTGAAACTGAAATTTCCAAACCCGTTTCCAACGAAGGCGCCAATGGGCTTCCCCATAGAACTTGCCAACCTGAATTCCTACAGGCTAGATGTGAGAGGCACATTCTGCTGCTTCCTCCCTTAGAGTTAAACTAGCTTCTGAAAGCTCAACCTCCGGGGAGTTTGTTTGGCAGAGATATAGAACACACTTTTCCAAGCCTGTTGGAAGGCATTTGCAGTTTCATTTCGCGTCTAATTTCCCAAACCAAACTGCTTGCAGCTCTAACTCCCTTCTAACTACCACTTCTTCGGTTCAGTGAGATATGCTGGATTCTAAACGGAGAAGCTTCTCTGACGCTTTTTCACAGAGATTTTGAAACTGAAATCTCCCATGCCGTTTCCACCATAGGCAGCAATGGGCTTCCCCATAGAACTTGCCAACCTGAATTCCTAAAGGCTAGATGTGAGAGGCACATTCTGCTGCTTCCTCCCTTAGAGTTAAACTTGCTTCTGAAAGCTCAACCTCCGGGGAGTTTGTTTGGCAGAGATATAGAACACACTTTTCCAAGCCTGTTGGAAGGCATTTGCAGTGTCATTTCGCGTCTAATTTCCCAAACCAAACTGCTTGCAGCTCTAACTGCCTTCTAACTACCACTTCTTCGGTTCAGTGAGATATGCTGGATTCTAAACGGAGAAGCTTCTCTGACGCTTTTTCACAGAGATTTTGAAACTGAAATCTCCCATGCTGTTTCCACCATAGCCAGCAATGGGCTTCCCCATAGAACTTGCCAACCTGAATTCCTACAGGCTAGATGTGAGAGGAACATTCTGCTGCTTCCTCCCTTAGAGTTAAACTAGCTTCTGAAAACTCAACCTCCAGGGAGTCTGTTTGGCAGAGATATAGAACACACTTTTCCAAGCCTGTTGGAAGGCATTTGCAGTTTCATTTCGCGTCTAATTTCCCAAACCAAACTGCTTGCAGCTCTAACTCCCTTCTAACTACCACTTCTTCGGTTCAGTGAGATATGCTGGATTCTAAACGGAGAAGCTTCTCTGACGCTTTTTCACAGAGATTTGGAAACTGAAATTTCCAAACCCGTTTCCAACGAAGGCGACAATGGGCTTCCCCATAGAACTTGCCAACCTGAATTCCTACAGGCTAGATGTGAGAGGAACATTCTGCTGCTTCCTCCCTTAGAGTTAAACTAGCTTCTGAAAGCTCAACCTCCAGGGAGTCTGTTTGGCAGAGATATAGAACACACTTTTCCAAGCCTGTTGGAAGGCATTTGCAGTTTCATTTCGCGTCTAATTTCCCAAACCAAACTGCTTGCAGCTCTAACTGCCTTCTAACTACCACTTCTTCGGTTCAGTGAGATATGCTGGATTCTAAACGGAGAAGCTTCTCTGACGCTTTTTCACAGAGATTTTGAAACTGAAATCTCCCATGCTGTTTCCACCATAGCCAGCAATGGGCTTCCCCATAGAACTTGCCAACCTGAATTCCTACAGGCTAGATGTGAGAGGAACATTCTGCTGCTTCCTCCCTTAGAGTTAAACTAGCTTCTGAAAGCTCAACCTCCAGGGAGTCTGTTTGGCAGAGATATAGAACACACTTTTCCAAGCCTGTTGGAAGGCATTTGCAGTTTCATTTCGCGTCTAATTTCCCAAACCAAACTGCTTGCAGCTCTAACTGCCTTCTAACTACCACTTCTTCGGTTCAGTGAGATATGCTGGATTCTAAACGGAGAAGCTTCTCTGACGCTTTTTCACAGAGATTTTGAAACTGAAATCTCCCATGCCGTTTCCACCATAGGCAGCAATGGGCTTCCCCATAGAACTTGCCAACCTGAATTCCTACAGGCTAGATGTGAGAGGCACATTCTGCTGCTTCCTCCCTAAGAGTTAAGCTTGCTTCTGAAAGCTCAACCTCCGGGGAGTCTGTTTGGCAGAGATATAGAACACACTTTTCCAAGCCTGTTGGAAGGCCTTTGCAGTGTCATTTCGCATCTAATTTCCCAAACCAAACTGCTTGCAGCTCTAACTCCCTTCTAACTACCACTTCTTCGGTTCAGTGAGATATGCTGGATTCTAAACGGAGAAGCTTCTCTGACGCTTTTTCACAGAGATTTTGAAACTGAAATTTCCAAACCCGTTTCCAACGAAGGCGCCAATGGGCTTCCCCATAGAACTTGCCAACCTGAATTCCTACAGGCTAGATGTGAGAGGCACATTCTGCTGCTTCCTCCCTTAGAGTTAAACTAGCTTCTGAAAGCTCAACCTCCGGGGAGTTTGTTTGGCAGAGATATAGAACACACTTTTCCAAGCCTGTTGGAAGGCATTTGCAGTTTCATTTCGCGTCTAATTTCCCAAACCAAACTGCTTGCAGCTCTAACTCCCTTCTAACTACCACTTCTTCGGTTCAGTGAGATATGCTGGATTCTAAACGGAGAAGCTTCTCTGACGCTTTTTCACAGAGATTTTGAAACTGAAATCTCCCATGCCGTTTCCACCATAGGCAGCAATGGGCTTCCCCATAGAACTTGCCAACCTGAATTCCTAAAGGCTAGATGTGAGAGGCACATTCTGCAGCTTCCTCCCTTAGAGTTAAACTTGCTTCTGAAAGCTCAACCTCCGGGGAGTTTGTTTGGCAGAGATATAGAACACACTTTTCCAAGCCTGTTGGAAGGCATTTGCAGTGTCATTTCGCGTCTAATTTCCCAAACCAAACTGCTTGCAGCTCTAACTGCCTTCTAACTACCACTTCTTCGGTTCAGTGAGATATGCTGGATTCTAAACGGAGAAGCTTCTCTGACGCTTTTTCACAGAGATTTTGAAACTGAAATCTCCCATGCTGTTTCCACCATAGCCAGCAATGGGCTTCCCCATAGAACTTGCCAACCTGAATTCCTACAGGCTAGATGTGAGAGGAACATTCTGCTGCTTCCTCCCTTAGAGTTAAACTAGCTTCTGAAAACTCAACCTCCAGGGAGTCTGTTTGGCAGAGATATAGAACACACTTTTCCAAGCCTGTTGGAAGGCATTTGCAGTTTCATTTCGCGTCTAATTTCCCAAACCAAACTGCTTGCAGCTCTAACTCCCTTCTAACTACCACTTCTTCGGTTCAGTGAGATATGCTGGATTCTAAACGGAGAAGCTTCTCTGACGCTTTTTCACAGAGATTTTGAAACTGAAATTTCCAAACCCGTTTCCAACGAAGGCGACAATGGGCTTCCCCATAGAACTTGCCAACCTGAATTCCTACAGGCTAGATGTGAGAGGCACATTCTGCTGCTTCCTCCCTTAGAGTTAAACTAGCTTCTGAAAGCTCAACCTCCAGGGAGTCTGTTTGGCAGAGATATAGAACACACTTTTCCAAGCCTGTTGGAAGGCATTTGCAGTTTCATTTCGCGTCTAATTTCCCAAACCAAACTGCTTGCAGCTCTAACTGCCTTCTAACTACCACTTCTTCGGTTCAGTGAGATATGCTGGATTCTAAACGGAGAAGCTTCTCTGACGCTTTTTCACAGAGATTTTGAAACTGAAATCTCCCATGCTGTTTCCACCATAGCCAGCAATGGGCTTCCCCATAGAACTTGCCAACCTGAATTCCTACAGGCTAGATGTGAGAGGAACATTCTGCTGCTTCCTCCCTTAGAGTTAAACTAGCTTCTGAAAGCTCAACCTCCAGGGAGTCTGTTTGGCAGAGATATAGAACACACTTTTCCAAGCCTGTTGGAAGGCATTTGCAGTTTCATTTCGCGTCTAATTTCCCAAACCAAACTGCTTGCAGCTCTAACTGCCTTCTAACTACCACTTCTTCGGTTCAGTGAGATATGCTGGATTCTAAACGGAGAAGCTTCTCTGACGCTTTTTCACAGAGATTTTGAAACTGAAATCTCCCATGCCGTTTCCACCATAGGCAGCAATGGGCTTCCCCATAGAACTTGCCAACCTGAATTCCTACAGGTTAGATGTGAGAGGCACATTCTGCTGCTTCCTCCCTAAGAGTTAAGCTTGCTTCTGAAAGCTCAACCTCCGGGGAGTCTGTTTGGCAGAGATATAGAACACACTTTTCCAAGCCTGTTGGAAGGCCTTTGCAGTGTCATTTCGCATCTAATTTCCCAAACCAAACTGCTTGCAGCTCTAACTCCCTTCTAACTACCACTTCTTCGGTTCAGTGAGATATGCTGGATTCTAAACGGAGAAGCTTCTCTGACGCTTTTTCACAGAGATTTTGAAACTGAAATTTCCAAACCCGTTTCCAACGAAGGCGCCAATGGGCTTCCCCATAGAACTTGCCAACCTGAATTCCTACAGGCTAGATGTGAGAGGCACATTCTGCTGCTTCCTCCCTTAGAGTTAAACTAGCTTCTGAAAGCTCAACCTCCGGGGAGTTTGTTTGGCAGAGATATAGAACACACTTTTCCAAGCCTGTTGGAAGGCATTTGCAGTTTCATTTCGCGTCTAATTTCCCAAACCAAACTGCTTGCAGCTCTAACTGCCTTCTAACTACCACTTCTTCGGTTCAGTGAGATATGCTGGATTCTAAACGGAGAAGCTTCTCTGACGCTTTTTCACAGAGATTTTGAAACTGAAATCTCCCATGCTGTTTCCACCATAGCCAGCAATGGGCTTCCCCATAGAACTTGCCAACCTGAATTCCTACAGGCTAGATGTGAGAGGCACATTCTGCTGCTTCCTCCCTTAGAGTTAAACTAGCTTCTGAAAGCTCAACCTCCAGGGAGTCTGTTTGGCAGAGATATAGAACACACTTTTCCAAGCCTGTTGGAAGGCATTTGCAGTTTCATTTCGCGTCTAATTTCCCAAACCAAACTGCTTGCAGCTCTAACTCCCTTCTAACTACCACTTAATCGGTTCAGTGAGATATGCTGGATTCTAAACGGAGAAGCTTCTCTGACGCTTTTTCACAGAGATTTTGAAACTGAAATCTCCCATGCCGTTTCCACCATAGGCAGCAATGGGCTTCCCCTTAGAACTTGCCAACCTGAATTCCTAAAGGCTAGATGTGAGAGGCACATTCTGCTGCTTCCTCCCTTAGAGTTAAACTTGCTTCTGAAAGCTCAACCTCCGGGGAGTTTGTTTGGCAGAGATATAGAACACACTTTTCCAAGCCTGTTGGAAGGCATTTGCAGTTTCATTTCGCGTCTAATTTCCCAAACCAAACTGCTTGCAGCTCTAACTGCCTTCTAACTACCACTTCTTCGGTTCAGTGAGATATGCTGGATTCTAAACGGAGAAGCTTCTCTGATGCTTTTTCACAGAGATTTTGAAACTGAAATCTCCCATGCTGTTTCCACCATAGCCAGCAATGGGCTTCCCCATAGAACTTGCCAACCTGAATTCCTACAGGCTAGATGTGAGAGGAACATTCTGCTGCTTCCTCCCTTAGAGTTAAACTAGCTTCTGAAAGCTCAACCTCCAGGGAGTCTGTTTGGCAGAGATATAGAACACACTTTTCCAAGCCTGTTGGAAGGCATTTGCAGTTTCATTTCGCGTCTAATTTCCCAAACCAAACTGCTTGCAGCTCTAACTCCCTTCTAACTACCACTTCTTCGGTTCAGTGAGATATGCTGGATTCTAAACGGAGAAGCTTCTCTGACGCTTTTTCACAGAGATTTTGAAACTGAAATTTCCAAACCCGTTTCCAACGAAGGCGACAATGGGCTTCCCCATAGAACTTGCCAACCTGAATTCCTACAGGCTAGATGTGAGAGGCACATTCTGCTGCTTCCTCCCTTAGAGTTAAACTAGCTTCTGAAAGCTCAACCTCCAGGGAGTCTGTTTGGCAGAGATATAGAACACACTTTTCCAAGCCTGTTGGAAGGCATTTGCAGTTTCATTTCGCGTCTAATTTCCCAAACCAAACTGCTTGCAGCTCTAACTGCCTTCTAACTACCACTTCTTCGGTTCAGTGAGATATGCTGGATTCTAAACGGAGAAGCTTCTCTGACGCTTTTTCACAGAGATTTTGAAACTGAAATCTCCCATGCCGTTTCCACCATAGGCAGCAATGGGCTTCCCCATAGAACTTGCCAACCTGAATTCCTACAGGCTAGATGTGAGAGGCACATTCTGCTGCTTCCTCACTAAGAGTTAAGCTTGCTTCTGAAAGCTCAACCTCCGGGGACTCTGTTTGGCACAGATATAGAACACACTTTTCCAAGCCTGTTGGAAGGCCTTTGCAGTGTCATTTCGCATCTAATTTCCCAAACCAAACTGCTTGCAGCTCTAACTCCCTTCTAACTACCACTTCTTCGGTTCAGTGAGATATGCTGGATTCTAAACGGAGAAGCTTCTCTGACGCTTTTTCACAGAGATTTTGAAACTGAAATCTCCCATGCCGTTTCCACCATAGGCAGCAATGGGCTTCCCCATAGAACTTGCCAACCTGAATTCCTAAAGGCTAGATGTGAGAGGCACATTCTGCTGCTTCCTCCCTTAGAGTTAAACTAGCTTCTGAAAGCTCAACCTCCAGGGAGTCTGTTTGGCAGAGATATAGAACACACTTTTCCAAGCCTGTTGGAAGGCATTTGCAGTTTCATTTCGCGTCTAATTTCCCAAACCAAACTGCTTGCAGCTCTAACTGCCTTCTAACTACCACTTCTTCGGTTCAGTGAGATATGCTGGATTCTAAACGGAGAAGCTTCTCTGACGCTTTTTCACAGAGATTTTGAAACTGAAATCTCCCATGCCGTTTCCACCATAGGCAGCAATGGGCTTCCCCATAGAACTTGCCAACCTGAATTCCTACAGGCTAGATGTGAGAGGCACATTCTGCTGCTTCCTCCCTTAGAGTTAAACTTGCTTCTGAAAGCTCAACCTCCGGGGAGTTTGTTTGGCAGAGATATAGAACACACTTTTCCAAGTCTGTTGGAAGGCATTTGCAGTTTCATTTCGCGTCTAATTTCCCAAACCAAACTGCTTGCAGCTCTAACTCCCTTCTAACTACCACTTCTTCGGTTCAGTGAGATATGCTGGATTCTAAACGGAGAAGCTTCTCTGACGCTTTTTCACAGAGATTTTGAAACTGAAATTTCCAAACCCGTTTCCAACGAAGGCGCCAATGGGCTTCCCCATAGAACTTGCCAACGTGAATTCCTACAGGCTAGATGTGAGAGGCACATTCTGCTGCTTCCTCCCTTAGAGTTAAACTAGCTTCTGAAAGCTCAACCTCCGGGGAGTTTGTTTGGCAGAGATATAGAACACACTTTTCCAAGCCTGTTGGAAGGCATTTGCAGTTTCATTTCGCGTCTAATTTCCCAAACCAAACTGCTTGCAGCTCTAACTGCCTTCTAACTACCACTTCTTCGGTTCAGTGAGATATGCTGGATTCTAAACGGAGAAGCTTCTCTGACGCTTTTTCACAGAGATTTTGAAACTGAAATCTCCCATGCTGTTTCCACCATAGCCTGCAATGGGCTTCCCCATAGAACTTGCCAACCTGAATTCCTACAAGCTAGATGTGAGAGGCACATTCTGCTGCTTCCTCCCTTAGAGTTAAACTAGCTTCTGAAAGCTCAACCTCCAGGGAGTCTGTTTGGCAGAGATATAGAACACACTTTTCCAAGCCTGTTGGAAGGCATTTGCAGTTTCATTTCGCGTCTAATTTCCCAAACCAAACTGCTTGCAGCTCTAACTGCCTTCTAACTACCACTTCTTCGGTTCAGTGAGATATGCTGGATTCTAAACGGAGAAGCTTCTCTGACGCTTTTTCACAGAGATTTTGAAACTGAAATCTCCCATGCCGTTTCCACCATAGGCAGCAATGGGCTTCCCCATAGAACTTGCCAACCTGAATTCCTACAGGCTAGATGTGAGAGGCACATTCTGTTGCTTCCTCCCTAAGAGTTAAGCTTGCTTCTGAAAGCTCAACCTCCGGGGAGTCTGTTTGGCAGAGATATAGAACACACTTTTCCAAGCCTGTTGGAAGGCCTTTGCAGTGTCATTTCTCATCTAATTTCCCAAACCAAACTGCTTGCAGCTCTAACTCCCTTCTAACTACCACTTCTTCGGTTCAGTGAGATATGCTGGATTCTAAACGGAGAAGCTTCTCTGACGCTTTTTCACAGAGATTTTGAAACTGAAATCTCCCATGCCGTTTCCACCATAGGCAGCAATGGGCTTCCCCATAGAACTTGCCAACCTGAATTCCTACAGGCTAGATGTGAGAGGCACATTCTGCTGCTTCCTCCCTTAGAGGTAAACTAGCTTCTGAAAGCTCAACCTCCGGGGAGTTTGTTTGGCAGAGATATAGAACACACTTTTCCAAGCCTGTTGGAAGGCATTTGCAGTTTCATTTCGCATCTAATTTCCCAAACCAAACTGCTTGCAGCTCTAACTCCCTTCTAACTACCACTTCTTCGGTTCAGTGAGATATGCTGGATTCTAAACGGAAAGCTTCTCTGACGCTTTTTCACAGAGATTTTGAAACTGAAATCTCCCATGCCGTTTCCACCATAGGCAGCAATGGGCTTCCCCATAGAACTTGCCAACCTGAATTCCTACAGGCTAGATGTGAGAGGCACATTCTGCTGCTTCCTCCCTAACAGTTAAGCTTGCTTCTGAAAGCTCAACCTCCGGGGACTCTGTTTGGCACAGATATAGAACACACTTTTCCAAGCCTGTTGGAAGGCCTTTGCAGTGTCATTTCGCATCTAATTTCCCAAACCAAACTGCTTGCAGCTCTAACTCCCTTCTAACTACCACTTCTTCGGTTCAGTGAGATATGCTGGATTCTAAACGGAGAAGCTTCTCTGACGCTTTTTCACAGAGATTTTGAAACTGAAATTTCCAAACCCGTTTCCAACGAAGGCGACAATGGGCTTCCCCATAGAACTTGCCAACCTGAATTCCTACAGGCTAGATGTGAGAGGCACATTCTGCTGCTTCCTCCCTTAGAGTTAAACTAGCTTCTGAAAGCTCAACCTCCAGGGAGTCTGTTTGGCAGAGATATAGAACACACTTTTCCAAGCCTGTTGGAAGGCCTTTGCAGTGTCATTTCTCATCTAATTTCCCAAACCAAACTGCTTGCAGCTCTAACTCCCTTCTAACTACCACTTCTTCGGTTCAGTGAGATATGCTGGATTCTAAACGGAGAAGCTTCTCTGACGCTTTTTCACAGAGATTTTGAAACTGAAATCTCCCATGCCGTTTCCACCATAGGCAGCAATGGGCTTCCCCATAGAACTTGCCAACCTGAATTCCTACAGGCTAGATGTGAGAGGCACATTCTGCTGCTTCCTCCCTTAGAGGTAAACTAGCTTCTGAAAGCTCAACCTCCGGGGAGTTTGTTTGGCAGAGATATAGAACACACTTTTCCAAGCCTGTTGGAAGGCATTTGCAGTTTCATTTCGCATCTAATTTCCCAAACCAAACTGCTTGCAGCTCTAACTCCCTTCTAACTACCACTTCTTCGGTTCAGTGAGATATGCTGGATTCTAAACGGAAAGCTTCTCTGACGCTTTTTCACAGAGATTTTGAAACTGAAATCTCCCATGCCGTTTCCACCATAGGCAGCAATGGGCTTCCCCATAGAACTTGCCAACCTGAATTCCTACAGGCTAGATGTGAGAGGCACATTCTGCAGCTTCCTCCCTAACAGTTAAGCTTGCTTCTGAAAGCTCAACCTCCGGGGACTCTGTTTGGCACAGATATAGAACACACTTTTCCAAGCCTGTTGGAAGGCCTTTGCAGTGTCATTTCGCATCTAATTTCCCAAACCAAACTGCTTGCAGCTCTAACTCCCTTCTAACTACCACTTCTTCGGTTCAGTGAGATATGCTGGATTCTAAACGGAGAAGCTTCTCTGACGCTTTTTCACAGAGATTTTGAAACTGAAATTTCCAAACCCGTTTCCAACGAAGGCGACAATGGGCTTCCCCATAGAACTTGCCAACCTGAATTCCTACAGGCTAGATGTGAGAGGCACATTCTGCTGCTTCCTCCCTTAGAGTTAAACTAGCTTCTGAAAGCTCAACCTCCAGGGAGTCTGTTTGGCAGAGATATAGAACACACTTTTCCAAGCCTGTTGGAAGGCATTTGCAGTTTCATTTCGCGTCTAATTTCCCAAACCAAACTGCTTGCAGCTCTAACTGCCTTCTAACTACCACTTCTTCGGTTCAGTGAGATATGCTGGATTCTAAACGGAGAAGCTTCTCTGACGCTTTTTCACAGAGATTTTGAAACTGAAATCTCCCATGCTGTTTCCACCATAGCCAGCAATGGGCTTCCCCATAGAACTTGCCAACCTGAATTCCTACAGGCTAGATGTGAGAGGCACATTCTGCTGCTTCCTCCCTTAGAGTTAAACTAGCTTCTGAAAGCTCAACCTCCAGGGAGTCTGTTTGGCAGAGATATAGAACACACTTTTCCAAGCCTGTTGGAAGGCATTTGCAGTTTCATTTCGCGTCTAATTTCCCAAACCAAACTGCTTGCAGCTCTAACTGCCTTCTAACTACCACTTCTTCGGTTCAGTGAGATATGCTGGATTCTAAACGGAGAAGCTTCTCTGACGCTTTTTCACAGAGATTTTGAAACTGAAATCTCCCATGCCGTTTCCACCATAGGCAGCAATGGGCTTCCCCATAGAACTTGCCAACCTGAATTCCTACAGGCTAGATGTGAGAGGCACATTCTGCTGCTTCCTCCCTAAGAGTTAAGCTTGCTTCTGAAAGCTCAACCTCCGGGGAGTCTGTTTGGCAGAGATATAGTACACACTTTTCCAAGCCTGTTGGAAGGCCTTTGCAGTGTCATTTCGCATCTAATTTCCCAAACCAAACTGCTTGCAGCTCTAACTCCCTTCTAACTACCACTTCTTCGGTTCAGTGAGATATGCTGGATTCTAAACGGAGAAGCTTCTCTGACGCTTTTTCACAGAGATTTTGAAACTGAAATCTCCCATGCCGTTTCCACCATAGGCAGCAATGGGCTTCCCCATAGAACTTGCCAACCTGAATTCCTACAGGCTAGATGTGAGAGGCACATTCTGCTGCTTCCTCCCTTAGAGTTAAACTTGCTTCTGAAAGCTCAACCTCCGGGGAGTTTGTTTGGCAGAGATATAGAACACACTTTTCCAAGTCTGTTGGAAGGCATTTGCAGTTTCATTTCGCGTCTAATTTCCCAAACCAAACTGCTTGCAGCTCTAACTCCCTTCTAACTACCACTTCTTCGGTTCAGTGAGATATGCTGGATTCTAAACGGAGAAGCTTCTCTGACGCTTTTTCACAGAGATTTTGAAACTGAAATTTCCAAACCCGTTTCCAACGAAGGCGCCAATGGGCTTCCCCATAGAACTTGCCAACGTGAATTCCTACAGGCTAGATGTGAGAGGCACATTCTGCTGCTTCCTCCCTTAGAGTTAAACTAGCTTCTGAAAGCTCAACCTCCGGGGAGTTTGTTTGGCAGAGATATAGAACACACTTTTCCAAGCCTGTTGGAAGGCATTTGCAGTTTCATTTCGCGTCTAATTTCCCAAACCAAACTGCTTGCAGCTCTAACTGCCTTCTAACTACCACTTCTTCGGTTCAGTGAGATATGCTGGATTCTAAACGGAGAAGCTTCTCTGACGCTTTTTCACAGAGATTTTGAAACTGAAATCTCCCATGCTGTTTCCACCATAGCCTGCAATGGGCTTCCCCATAGAACTTGCCAACCTGAATTCCTACAAGCTAGATGTGAGAGGCACATTCTGCTGCTTCCTCCCTTAGAGTTAAACTAGCTTCTGAAAGCTCAACCTCCAGGGAGTCTGTTTGGCAGAGATATAGAACACACTTTTCCAAGCCTGTTGGAAGGCATTTGCAGTTTCATTTCGCGTCTAATTTCCCAAACCAAACTGCTTGCAGCTCTAACTGCCTTCTAACTACCACTTCTTCGGTTCAGTGAGATATGCTGGATTCTAAACGGAGAAGCTTCTCTGACGCTTTTTCACAGAGATTTTGAAACTGAAATCTCCCATGCCGTTTCCACCATAGGCAGCAATGGGCTTCCCCATAGAACTTGCCAACCTGAATTCCTACAGGCTAGATGTGAGAGGCACATTCTGTTGCTTCCTCCCTAAGAGTTAAGCTTGCTTCTGAAAGCTCAACCTCCGGGGAGTCTGTTTGGCAGAGATATAGAACACACTTTTCCAAGCCTGTTGGAAGGCCTTTGCAGTGTCATTTCTCATCTAATTTCCCAAACCAAACTGCTTGCAGCTCTAACTCCCTTCTAACTACCACTTCTTCGGTTCAGTGAGATATGCTGGATTCTAAACGGAGAAGCTTCTCTGACGCTTTTTCACAGAGATTTTGAAACTGAAATCTCCCATGCCGTTTCCACCATAGGCAGCAATGGGCTTCCCCATAGAACTTGCCAACCTGAATTCCTACAGGCTAGATGTGAGAGGCACATTCTGCTGCTTCCTCCCTTAGAGGTAAACTAGCTTCTGAAAGCTCAACCTCCGGGGAGTTTGTTTGGCAGAGATATAGAACACACTTTTCCAAGCCTGTTGGAAGGCATTTGCAGTTTCATTTCGCATCTAATTTCCCAAACCAAACTGCTTGCAGCTCTAACTCCCTTCTAACTACCACTTCTTCGGTTCAGTGAGATATGCTGGATTCTAAACGGAAAGCTTCTCTGACGCTTTTTCACAGAGATTTTGAAACTGAAATCTCCCATGCCGTTTCCACCATAGGCAGCAATGGGCTTCCCCATAGAACTTGCCAACCTGAATTCCTACAGGCTAGATGTGAGAGGCACATTCTGCTGCTTCCTCCCTAACAGTTAAGCTTGCTTCTGAAAGCTCAACCTCCGGGGACTCTGTTTGGCACAGATATAGAACACACTTTTCCAAGCCTGTTGGAAGGCCTTTGCAGTGTCATTTCGCATCTAATTTCCCAAACCAAACTGCTTGCAGCTCTAACTCCCTTCTAACTACCACTTCTTCGGTTCAGTGAGATATGCTGGATTCTAAACGGAGAAGCTTCTCTGACGCTTTTTCACAGAGATTTTGAAACTGAAATTTCCAAACCCGTTTCCAACGAAGGCGACAATGGGCTTCCCCATAGAACTTGCCAACCTGAATTCCTACAGGCTAGATGTGAGAGGCACATTCTGCTGCTTCCTCCCTTAGAGTTAAACTAGCTTCTGAAAGCTCAACCTCCAGGGAGTCTGTTTGGCAGAGATATAGAACACACTTTTCCAAGCCTGTTGGAAGGCCTTTGCAGTGTCATTTCTCATCTAATTTCCCAAACCAAACTGCTTGCAGCTCTAACTCCCTTCTAACTACCACTTCTTCGGTTCAGTGAGATATGCTGGATTCTAAACGGAGAAGCTTCTCTGACGCTTTTTCACAGAGATTTTGAAACTGAAATCTCCCATGCCGTTTCCACCATAGGCAGCAATGGGCTTCCCCATAGAACTTGCCAACCTGAATTCCTACAGGCTAGATGTGAGAGGCACATTCTGCTGCTTCCTCCCTTAGAGGTAAACTAGCTTCTGAAAGCTCAACCTCCGGGGAGTTTGTTTGGCAGAGATATAGAACACACTTTTCCAAGCCTGTTGGAAGGCATTTGCAGTTTCATTTCGCATCTAATTTCCCAAACCAAACTGCTTGCAGCTCTAACTCCCTTCTAACTACCACTTCTTCGGTTCAGTGAGATATGCTGGATTCTAAACGGAAAGCTTCTCTGACGCTTTTTCACAGAGATTTTGAAACTGAAATCTCCCATGCCGTTTCCACCATAGGCAGCAATGGGCTTCCCCATAGAACTTGCCAACCTGAATTCCTACAGGCTAGATGTGAGAGGCACATTCTGCTGCTTCCTCCCTAACAGTTAAGCTTGCTTCTGAAAGCTCAACCTCCGGGGACTCTGTTTGGCACAGATATAGAACACACTTTTCCAAGCCTGTTGGAAGGCCTTTGCAGTGTCATTTCGCATCTAATTTCCCAAACCAAACTGCTTGCAGCTCTAACTCCCTTCTAACTACCACTTCTTCGGTTCAGTGAGATATGCTGGATTCTAAACGGAGAAGCTTCTCTGACGCTTTTTCACAGAGATTTTGAAACTGAAATTTCCAAACCCGTTTCCAACGAAGGCGACAATGGGCTTCCCCATAGAACTTGCCAACCTGAATTCCTACAGGCTAGATGTGAGAGGCACATTCTGCTGCTTCCTCCCTTAGAGTTAAACTAGCTTCTGAAAGCTCAACCTCCAGGGAGTCTGTTTGGCAGAGATATAGAACACACTTTTCCAAGCCTGTTGGAAGGCATTTGCAGTTTCATTTCGCGTCTAATTTCCCAAACCAAACTGCTTGCAGCTCTAACTGCCTTCTAACTACCACTTCTTCGGTTCAGTGAGATATGCTGGATTCTAAACGGAGAAGCTTCTCTGACGCTTTTTCACAGAGATTTTGAAACTGAAATCTCCCATGCTGTTTCCACCATAGCCAGCAATGGGCTTCCCCATAGAACTTGCCAACCTGAATTCCTACAGGCTAGATGTGAGAGGCACATTCTGCTGCTTCCTCCCTTAGAGTTAAACTAGCTTCTGAAAGCTCAACCTCCAGGGAGTCTGTTTGGCAGAGATATAGAACACACTTTTCCAAGCCTGTTGGAAGGCATTTGCAGTTTCATTTCGCGTCTAATTTCCCAAACCAAACTGCTTGCAGCTCTAACTGCCTTCTAACTACCACTTCTTCGGTTCAGTGAGATATGCTGGATTCTAAACGGAGAAGCTTCTCTGACGCTTTTTCACAGAGATTTTGAAACTGAAATCTCCCATGCCGTTTCCACCATAGGCAGCAATGGGCTTCCCCATAGAACTTGCCAACCTGAATTCCTACAGGCTAGATGTGAGAGGCACATTCTGCTGCTTCCTCCCTAAGAGTTAAGCTTGCTTCTGAAAGCTCAACCTCCGGGGAGTCTGTTTGGCAGAGATATAGTACACACTTTTCCAAGCCTGTTGGAAGGCCTTTGCAGTGTCATTTCGCATCTAATTTCCCAAACCAAACTGCTTGCAGCTCTAACTCCCTTCTAACTACCACTTCTTCGGTTCAGTGAGATATGCTGGATTCTAAACGGAGAAGCTTCTCTGACGCTTTTTCACAGAGATTTTTAAACTGAAATTTCCAAACCCGTTTCCAACGAAGGCGCCAATGGGCTTCCCCATAGAACTTGCCAACCTGAATTCCTACAGGCTAGATGTGAGAGGCACATTCTGCTGCTTCCTCCCTTAGAGTTAAACTAGCTTCTGAAAGCTCAACCTCCAGGGAGTCTGTTCGGCAGAGATATAGAACACACTTTTCCAAGCCTGTTGGAAGGCATTTGCAGTTTCATTTCGCGTCTAATTTCCCAAACCAAACTGCTTGCAGCTCTAACTGCCTTCTAACTACCACTTCTTCGGTTCAGTGAGATATGCTGGATTCTAAACGGAGAAGCTTCTCTGACGCTTTTTCACAGAGATTTTGAAACTGAAATCTCCCATGCCGTTTCCACCATAGGCAGCAATGGGCTTCCCCATAGAACTTGCCAACCTGAATTCCTAAAGGCTAGATGTGAGAGGCACATTCTGCTGCTTCCTCCCTAAGAGTTAAGCTTGCTTCTGAAAGCTCAACCTCCGGGGACTCTGTTTGGCAGAGATATAGAACACACTTTTCCAAGCCAGTTGGAAGGCCTTTGCAGTGTCATTTCGCATCTAATTTCCCAAACCAAACTGCTTGCAGCTCTAACTCCCTTCTAACTACCACTTCTTCGGTTCAGTGAGATATGCTGGATTCTAAACGGAGAAGCTTCTCTGACGCTTTTTCACAGAGATTTTGAAACTGAAATCTCCCATGCCGTTTCCACCATAGGCAGCAATGGGCTTCCCCATAGAACTTGCCAACCTGAATTCCTAAAGGCTAGATGTGAGAGGCACATTCTGCTGCTTCCTCCCTTAGAGTTAAACTTGCTTCTGAAAGCTCAACCTCCGGGGAGTTTGTTTGGCAGAGATATAGAACACACTTTTCCAAGCCTGTTGGAAGGCATTTGCAGGTTCATTTCGCGTCTAATTTCTCAAACCAAACTGCTTGCAGCTCTAACTCCCTTCTAACTACCACTTCTTCGGTTCAGTGAAATATGCTGGATTCTAAACGGAGAAGCTTCTCTGACGCTTTTTCACAGAGATTTTGAAACTGAAATTTCCAAACCCGTTTCCAACGAAGGCGCCAATGGGCTTCCCCATAGAACTTGCCAACGTGAATTCCTACAGGCTAGATGTGAGAGGCACATTCTGCTGCTTCCTCCCTTAGAGTTAAACTAGCTTCTGAAAGCTCAACCTCCGGGGAGTTTGTTTGGCAGAGATATAGAACACACTTTTCCAAGCCTGTTGGAAGGCATTTGCAGTTTCATTTCGCGTCTAATTTCCCAAACCAAACTGCTTGCAGCTCTAACTGCCTTCTAACTACCACTTCTTCGGTTCAGTGAGATATGCTGGATTCTAAACGGAGAAGCTTCTCTGACGCTTTTTCACAGAGATTTTGAAACTGAAATCTCCCATGCTGTTTCCACCATAGCCAGCAATGGGCTTCCCCATAGAACTTGCCAACCTGAATTCCTACAGGCTAGATGTGAGAGGCACATTCTGCTGCTTCCTCCCTTAGAGTTAAACTAGCTTCTGAAAGCTCAACCTCCAGGGAGTCTGTTTGGCAGAGATATAGAACACACTTTTCCAAGCCTGTTGGAAGGCATTTGCAGTTTCATTTCGCGTCTAATTTCCCAAACCAAACTGCTTGCAGCTCTAACTGCCTTCTAACTACCACTTCTTCGGTTCAGTGAGATATGCTGGATTCTAAACGGAGAAGCTTCTCTGACGCTTTTTCACAGAGATTTTGAAACTGAAATCTCCCATGCCGTTTCCACCATAGGCAGCAATGGGCTTCCCCATAGAACTTGCCAACCTGAATTCCTACAGGCTAGATGTGAGAGGCACATTCTGCTGCTTCCTCCCTTAGAGGTAAACTAGCTTCTGAAAGCTCAACCTCCGGGGAGTTTGTTTGGCATAGATATAGAACACACTTTTCCAAGCCTGTTGGAAGGCATTTGCAGTTTCATTTCGCGTCTAATTTCCCAAACCAAACTGCTTGCAGCTCTAACTCCCTTCTAACTACCACTTCTTCGGTTCAGTGAGATATGCTGGATTCTAAACGGAAAGCTTCTCTGACGCTTTTTCACAGAGATTTTGAAACTGAAATCTCCCATGCCGTTTCCACCATAGGCAGCAATGGGCTTCCCCATAGAACTTGCCAACCTGAATTCCTACAGGCTAGATGTGAGAGGCACATTCTGCTGCTTCCTCCCTAACAGTTAAGCTTGCTTCTGAAAGCTCAACCTCCGGGGACTCTGTTTGGCACAGATATAGAACACACTTTTCCAAGCCTGTTGGAAGGCCTCTGCAGTGTCATTTCGCATCTAATTTCCCAAACCAAACTGCTTGCAGCTCTAACTCCCTTCTAACTACCACTTCTTCGGTTCAGTGAGATATGCTGGATTCTAAACGGAGAAGCTTCTCTGACGCTTTTTCACAGAGATTTTGAAACTGAAATTTCCAAACCCGTTTCCAACGAAGGCGACAATGGGCTTCCCCATAGAACTTGCCAACCTGAATTCCTACAGGCTAGATGTGAGAGGCACATTCTGCTGCTTCCTCCCTTAGAGTTAAACTAGCTTCTGAAAGCTCAACCTCCAGGGAGTCTGTTTGGCAGAGATATAGAACACACTTTTCCAAGCCTGTTGGAAGGCATTTGCAGTTTCATTTCGCGTCTAATTTCCCAAACCAAACTGCTTGCAGCTCTAACTGCCTTCTAACTACCACTTCTTCGGTTCAGTGAGATATGCTGGATTCTAAACGGAGAAGCTTCTCTGACGCTTTTTCACAGAGATTTTGAAACTGAAATCTCCCATGCTGTTTCCACCATAGCCAGCAATGGGCTTCCCCATAGAACTTGCCAACCTGAATTCCTACAGGCTAGATGTGAGAGGAACATTCTGCTGCTTCCTCCCTTAGAGTTAAACTAGCTTCTGAAAGCTCAACCTCCAGGGAGTCTGTTTGGCAGAGATATAGAACACACTTTTCCAAGCCTGTTGGAAGGCATTTGCAGTTTCATTTCGCGTCTAATTTCCCAAACCAAACTGCTTGCAGCTCTAACTGCCTTCTAACTACCACTTCTTCGGTTCAGTGAGATATGCTGGATTCTAAACGGAGAAGCTTCTCTGACGCTTTTTCACAGAGATTTTGAAACTGAAATCTCCCATGCCGTTTCCACCATAGGCAGCAATGGGCTTCCCCATAGAACTTGC
Source organism: Cynocephalus volans (assembly GCF_027409185.1). Classification (NCBI taxonomy): domain Eukaryota; kingdom Metazoa; phylum Chordata; class Mammalia; order Dermoptera; family Cynocephalidae; genus Cynocephalus; species Cynocephalus volans. The sequence continues at coordinate 125,206 of NW_026902389.1, forward strand.
CAACCTGAATTCCTACAGGCTAGATGTGAGAGGCACATTCTGCTGCTTCCTCCCTAAGAGTTAAGCTTGCTTCTGAAAGCTCAACCTCCGGGGAGTCTGTTTGGCAGAGATATAGTACACACTTTTCCAAGCCTGTTGGAAGGCCTTTGAAGTGTCATTTCGCATCTAATTTCCCAAACCAAACTGCTTGCAGCTCTAACTCCCTTCTAACTACCACTTCTTCGGTTCAGTGAGATATGCTGGATTCTAAACGGAGAAGCTTCTCTGACGCTTTTTCACAGAGATTTTGAAACTGAAATTTCCAAACCCGTTTCCAACGAAGGCGCCAATGGGCTTCCCCATAGAACTTGCCAACCTGAATTCCTACAGGCTAGATGTGAGAGGCACATTCTGCTGCTTCCTCCCTTAGAGTTAAACTAGCTTCTGAAAGCTCAACCTCCGGGGAGTTTGTTTGGCAGAGATATAGAACACACTTTTCCAAGCCTGTTGGAAGGCATTTGCACTTTCATTTCGCGTCTAATTTCCCAAACCAAACTGCTTGCAGCTCTAACTCCCTTCTAACTACCACTTCTTCGGTTCAGTGAGATATGCTGGATTCTAAACGGAGAAGCTTCTCTGACGCTTTTTCACAGAGATTTTGAAACTGAAATCTCCCATGCCGTTTCCACCATAGGCAGCAATGGGCTTCCCCATAGAACTTGCCAACCTGAATTCCTACAGGCTAGATGTGAGAGGCACATTCTGGGGCTTCCTCCCTTAGAGTTAAACTTGCTTCTGAAAGCTCAACCTCCGGGGAGTTTGTTTGGCAGAGATATAGAACACACTTTTCCAAGTCTGTTGGAAGGCATTTGCAGTTTCATTTCGCGTCTAATTTCCCAAACCAAACTGCTTGCAGCTCTAACTCCCTTCTAACTACCACTTCTTCGGTTCAGTGAGATATGCTGGATTCTAAACGGAGAAGCTTCTCTGACGCTTTTTCACAGAGATTTTGAAACTGAAATTTCCAAACCCGTTTCCAACGAAGGCGCCAATGGGCTTCCCCATAGAACTTGCCAACGTGAATTCCTACAGGCTAGATGTGAGAGGCACATTCTGCTGCTTCCTCCCTTAGAGTTAAACTAGCTTCTGAAAGCTCAACCTCCGGGGAGTTTGTTTGGCAGAGATATAGAACACACTTTTCCAAGCCTGTTGGAAGGCATTTGCAGTTTCATTTCGCGTCTAATTTCCCAAACCAAACTGCTTGCAGCTCTAACTGCCTTCTAACTACCACTTCTTCGGTTCAGTGAGATATGCTGGATTCTAAACGGAGAAGCTTCTCTGACGCTTTTTCACAGAGATTTTGAAACTGAAATCTCCCATGCTGTTTCCACCATAGCCAGCAATGGGCTTCCCCATAGAACTTGCCAACCTGAATTCCTACAGGCTAGATGTGAGAGGCACATTCTGCTGCTTCCTCCCTTAGAGTTAAACTAGCTTCTGAAAGCTCAACCTCCAGGGAGTCTGTTTGGCAGAGATATAGAACACACTTTTCCAAGCCTGTTGGAAGGCATTTGCAGTTTCATTTCGCGTCTAATTTCCCAAACCAAACTGCTTGCAGCTCTAACTGCCTTCTAACTACCACTTCTTCGGTTCAGTGAGATATGCTGGATTCTAAACGGAGAAGCTTCTCTGACGCTGTTTCACAGAGATTTTGAAACTGAAATCTCCCATGCCGTTTCCACCATAGGCAGCAATGGGCTTCCCCATAGAACTTGCCAACCTGAATTCCTACAGGCTAGATGTGAGAGGCACATTCTGCTGCTTCCTCACTAAGAGTTAAGCTTGCTTCTGAAAGCTCAACCTCCGGGGACTCTGTTTGGCACAGATATAGAACACACTTTTCCAATCCTGTTGGAAGGCCTTTGCAGTGTCATTTCGCATCTAATTTCCCAAACCAAACTGCTTGCAGCTCTAACTCCCTTCTAACTACCACTTCTTCGGTTCAGTGAGATATGCTGGATTCTAAACGGAGAAGCTTCTCTGACGCTTTTTCACAGAGATTTTGAAACTGAAAACTCCCATGCCGTTTCCACCATAGGCAGCAATGGGCTTCCCCATAGAACTTGCCAACCTGAATTCCTAAAGGCTAGATGTGAGAGGCACATTCTGCTGCTTCCTCCCTTAGAGTTAAACTAGCTTCTGAAAGCTCAACCTCCAGGGAGTCTGTTTGGCAGAGATATAGAACACACTTTTCCAAGCCTGTTGGAAGGCATTTGCAGTTTCATTTCGCGTCTAATTTCCCAAACCAAACTGCTTGCAGCTCTAACTGCCTTCTAACTACCACTTCTTCGGTTCAGTGAGATATGCGGGATTCTAAACGGAGAAGCTTCTCTGACGCTTTTTCACAGAGATTTTGAAACTGAAATCTCCCATGCCGTTTCCACCATAGGCAGCAATGGGCTTCCCCATAGAACTTGCCAACCTGAATTCCTACAGGCTAGATGTGAGAGGCAAATTCTGCTGCTTCCTCCCTTAGAGTTAAACTTGCTTCTGAAAGCTCAACCTCCGGGGAGTTTGTTTGGCAGAGATATAGAACACACTTTTCCAAGTCTGTTGGAAGGCATTTGCAGTTTCATTTCGCGTCTAATTTCCCAAACCAAACTGCTTGCAGCTCTAACTCCCTTCTAACTACCACTTCTTCGGTTCAGTGAGATATGCTGGATTCTAAACGGAGAAGCTTCTCTGACGCTTTTTCACAGAGATTTTGAAACTGAAATTTCCAAACCCGTTTCCAACGAAGGCGCCAATGGGCTTCCCCATAGAACTTGCCAACGTGAATTCCTACAGGCTAGATGTGAGAGGCACATTCTGCTGCTTCCTCCCTTAGAGTTAAACTAGCTTCTGAAAGCTCAACCTCCGGGGAGTTTGTTTGGCAGAGATATAGAACACACTTTTCCAAGCCTGTTGGAAGGCATTTGCAGTTTCATTTCGCGTCTAATTTCCCAAACCAAACTGCTTGCAGCTCTAACTCCCTTCTAACTACCACTTCTTCGGTTCAGTGAGATATGCTGGATTCTAAACGGAGAAGCTTCTCTGACGCTTTTTCACAGAGATTTTGAAACTGAAATCTCCCATGCTGTTTCCACCATAGCCAGCAATGGGCTTCCCCATAGAACTTGCCAACCTGAATTCCTACAGGCTAGATGTGAGAGGCACATTCTGCTGCTTCCTCCCTTAGAGTTAAACTAGCTTCTGAAAGCTCAACCTCCAGGGAGTCTGTTTGGCAGAGATATAGAACACACTTTTCCAAGCCTGTTGGAAGGCATTTGCAGTTTCATTTCGCGTCTAATTTCCCAAACCAAACTGCTTGCAGCTCTAACTGCCTTCTAACTACCACTTCTTCGGTTCAGTGAGATATGCTGGATTCTAAACGGAGAAGCTTCTCTGACGCTTTTTCACAGAGATTTTGAAACTGAAATCTCCCATGCCGTTTCCACCATAGGCAGCAATGGGCTTCCCCATAGAACTTGCCAACGTGAATTCCTACAGGCTAGATGTGAGAGGCACATTCTGTTGCTTCCTCCCTAAGAGTTAAGCTTGCTTCTGAAAGCTCAACCTCCGGGGTGTCTTTTTGGCAGAGATATAGAACACACTTTTCCAAGCCTGTTGGAAGGCCTTTGCAGTGTCATTTCGCATCTAATTTCCCAAACCAAACTGCTTGCAGCTCTAACTCCCTTCTAACTACCACTTCTTCGGTTCAGTGAGATATGCTGGATTCTAAACGGAGAAGCTTCTCTGACGCTTTTTCACAGAGATTTTGAAACTGAAATCTCCCATGCCGTTTCCACCATAGGCAGCAATGGGCTTCCCCATAGAACTTGCCAACCTGAATTCCTACAGGCTAGATGTGAGAGGCACATTCTGCTGCTTCCTCCCTTAGAGTTAAACTAGCTTCTGAAAGCTCAACCTCCGGGGAGTTTGTTTGGCAGAGATATAGAACACACTTTTCCAAGCCTGTTGGAAGGCATTTGCAGTTTCATTTCGCGTCTAATTTCCCAAACCAAACTGCTTGCAGCTCTAACTCCCTTCTAACTACCACTTCTTCGGTTCAGTGAGATATGCTGGATTCTAAACGGAAAGCTTCTCTGACGCTTTTTCACAGAGATTTTGAAACTGAAATCTCCCATGCCGTTTCCACCATAGGCAGCAATGGGCTTCCCCATAGAACTTGCCAACCTGAATTCCTACAGGCTAGATGTGAGAGGCACATTCTGCTGCTTCCTCCCTAACAGTTAAGCTTGCTTCTGAAAGCTCAACCTCCGGGGACTCTGTTTGGCACAGATATAGAACACACTTTTCCAAGCCTGTTGGAAGGCCTTTGCAGTGTCATTTCGCATCTAATTTCCCAAACCAAACTGCTTGCAGCTCTAACTCCCTTCTAACTACCACTTCTTCGGTTCAGTGAGATATGCTGGATTCTAAACGGAGAAGCTTCTCTGACGCTTTTTCACAGAGATTTTGAAACTGAAATTTCCAAACCCGTTTCCAACGAAGGCGACAATGGGCTTCCACATAGAACTTGCCAACCTGAATTCCTACAGGCTAGATGTGAGAGGCACATTCTGCTGCTTCCTCCCTTAGAGTTAAACTAGCTTCTGAAAGCTCAACCTCCAGGGAGTCTGTTTGGCAGAGATATAGAACACACTTTTCCAAGCCTGTTGGAAGGCATTTGCAGTTTCATTTCGCGTCTAATTTCCCAAACCAAACTGCTTGCAGCTCTAACTGCCTTCTAACTACCACTTCTTCGGTTCAGTGAGATATGCTGGATTCTAAACGGAGAAGCTTCTCTGACGCTTTTTCACAGAGATTTTGAAACTGAAATCTCCCATGCTGTTTCCACCATAGCCAGCAATGGGCTTCCCCATAGAACTTGCCAACCTGAATTCCTACAGGCTAGATGTGAGAGGAACATTCTGCTGCTTCCTCCCTTAGAGTTAAACTAGCTTCTGAAAGCTCAACCTCCAGGGAGTCTGTTTGGCAGAGATATAGAACACACTTTTCCAAGCCTGTTGGAAGGCATTTGCAGTTTCATTTCGCGTCTAATTTCCCAAACCAAACTGCTTGCAGCTCTAACTGCCTTCTAACTACCACTTCTTCGGTTCAGTGAGATATGCTGGATTCTAAACGGAGAAGCTTCTCTGACGCTTTTTCACAGAGATTTTGAAACTGAAATCTCCCATGCCGTTTCCACCATAGGCAGCAATGGGCTTCCCCATAGAACTTGCCAACCTGAATTCCTACAGGCTAGATGTGAGAGGCACATTCTGCTGCTTCCTCCCTAAGAGTTAAGCTTGCTTCTGAAAGCTCAACCTCCGGGGACTCTGTTTGGCACAGATATAGAACACACTTTTCCAAGCCTGTTGGAAGGCCTTTGCAGTGTCATTTCGCATCTAATTTCCCAAACCAAACTGCTTGCAGCTCTAACTCCCTTCTAACTACCACTTCTTCGGTTCAGTGAGATATGCTGGATTCTAAACGGAGAAGCTTCTCTGACGCTTTTTCACAGAGATTTTGAAACTGAAATTTCCAAACCCGTTTCCAACGAAGGCGCCAATGGGCTTCCCCATAGAACTTGCCAACCTGAATTCCTACAGGCTAGATGTGAGAGGCACATTCTGCTGCTTCCTCCCTTAGAGGTAAACTAGCTTCTGAAAGCTCAACCTCCGGGGAGTTTGTTTGGCAGAGATATAGAACACACTTTTCCAAGCCTGTTGGAAGGCATTTGCAGTTTCATTTCGCGTCTAATTTCCCAAACCAAACTGCTTGCAGCTCTAACTCCCTTCTAACTACCACTTCTTCGGTTCAGTGAGATATGCTGGATTCTAAACGGAGAAGCTTCTCTGACGCTTTTTCACAGAGATTTTGAAACTGAAATCTCCCATGCCGTTTCCACCATAGGCAGCAATGGGCTTCCCCATAGAACTTGCCAACCTGAATTCCTACAGGCTAGATGTGAGAGGCACATTCTGCTGCTTCCTCCCTTAGAGTTAAACTTGCTTCTGAAAGCTCAACCTCCGGGGAGTTTGTTTGGCAGAGATATAGAACACACTTTTCCAAGTCTGTTGGAAGGCATTTGCAGTTTCATTTCGCGTCTAATTTCCCAAACCAAACTGCTTGCAGCTCTAACTGCCTTCTAACTACCACTTCTTCGGTTCAGTGAGATATGCTGGATTCTAAACGGAGAAGCTTCTCTGACGCTTTTTCACAGAGATTTTGAAACTGAAATCTCCCATGCCGTTTCCACCATAGGCAGCAATGGGCTTCCCCATAGAACTTGCCAACCTGAATTCCTACAGGCTAGATGTGAGAGGCACATTCTGCTGCTTCCTCCCTAAGAGTTAAGCTTGCTTCTGAAAGCTCAACCTCCGGGGAGTCTGTTTGGCAGAGATATAGAACACACTTTTCCAAGCCTGTTGGAAGGCCTTTGCAGTGTCATTTCGCATCTAATTTCCCAAACCAAACTGCTTGCAGCTCTAACTGCCTTCTAACTACCACTTCTTCGGTTCAGTGAGATATGCTGGATTCTAAACGGAGAAGCTTCTCTGACGCTTTTTCACAGAGATTTTGAAACTGAAATTTCCAAACCCGTTTCCAACGAAGGCGCCAATGGGCTTCCCCATAGAACTTGCCAACCTGAATTCCTACAGGCTAGATGTGAGAGGCACATTCTGCTGCTTCCTCCCTTAGAGTTAAACTAGCTTCTGAAAGCTCAACCTCCGGGGAGTTTGTTTGGCAGAGATATAGAACACACTTTTCCAAGCCTGTTGGAAGGCATTTGCAGTTTCATTTCGCGTCTAATTTCCCAAACCAAACTGCTTGCAGCTCTAACTCCCTTCTAACTACCACTTCTTCGGTTCAGTGAGATATGCTGGATTCTAAACGGAGAAGCTTCTCTGACGCTTTTTCACAGAGATTTTGAAACTGAAATCTCCCATGCCGTTTCCACCATAGGCAGCAATGGGCTTCCCCATAGAACTTGCCAACCTGAATTCCTACAGGCTAGATGTGAGAGGCACATTCTGCAGCTTCCTCCCTTAGAGTTAAACTTGCTCCTGAAAGCTCAACCTCCGGGGAGTTTGTTTGGCAGAGATATAGAACACACTTTTCCAAGTCTGTTGGAAGGCATTTGCAGTTTCATTTCGCGTCTAATTTCCCAAACCAAACTGCTTGCAGCTCTAACTGCCTTCTAACTACCACTTCTTCGGTTCAGTGAGATATGCTGGATTCTAAACGGAGAAGCTTCTCTGACGCTTTTTCACAGAGATTTTGAAACTGAAATCTCCCATGCCGTTTCCACCATAGGCAGCAATGGGCTTCCCCATAGAACTTGCCAACCTGAATTCCTACAGGCTAGATGTGAGAGGCACATTCTGCTGCTTCCTCCCTAAGAGTTAAGCTTGCTTCTGAAAGCTCAACCTCCGGGGAGTCTGTTTGGCAGAGATATAGAACACACTTTTCCAAGCCTGTTGGAAGGCCTTTGCAGTGTCATTTCGCATCTAATTTCCCAAACCAAACTGCTTGCAGCTCTAACTCCCTTCTAACTACCACTTCTTCGGTTCAGTGAGATATGCTGGATTCTAAACGGAGAAGCTTCTCTGACGCTTTTTCACAGAGATTTTGAAACTGAAATTTCCAAACCCGTTTCCAACGAAGGCGCCAATGGGCTTCCCCATAGAACTTGCCAACCTGAATTCCTGCAGGCTAGATGTGAGAGGCACATTCTGCTGCTTCCTCCCTTAGAGTTAAACTAGCTTCTGAAAGCTCAACCTCCGGGGAGTTTGTTTGGCAGAGATATAGAACACACTTTTCCAAGCCTGTTGGAAGGCATTTGCAGTTTCATTTCGCGTCTAATTTCCCAAACCAAACTGCTTGCAGCTCTAACTCCCTTCTAACTACCACTTCTTCGGTTCAGTGAGATATGCTGGATTCTAAACGGAGAAGCTTCTCTGACGCTTTTTCACAGAGATTTTGAAACTGAAATCTCCCATGCCGTTTCCACCATAGCCAGCAATGGGCTTCCCCATAGAACTTGCCAACCTGAATTCCTAAAGGCTAGATGTGAGAGGCACATTCTGCTGCTTCCTCCCTTAGAGTTAAACTTGCTTCTGAAAGCTCAACCTCCGGGGAGTTTGTTTGGCAGAGATATAGAACACACTTTTCCAAGCCTGTTGGAAGGCATTTGCAGTGTCATTTCGCGTCTAATTTCCCAAACCAAACTGCTTGCAGCTCTAACTGCCTTCTAACTACCACTTCTTCGGTTCAGTGAGATATGCTGGATTCTAAACGGAGAAGCTTCTCTGACGCTTTTTCACAGAGATTTTGAAACTGAAATCTCCCATGCTGTTTCCACCATAGCCAGCAATGGGCTTCCCCATAGAACTTGCCAACCTGAATTCCTACAGGCTAGATGTGAGAGGAACATTCTGCTGCTTCCTCCCTTAGAGTTAAACTAGCTTCTGAAAGCTCAACCTCCAGGGAGTCTGTTTGGCAGAGATATAGAACACACTTTTCCAAGCCTGTTGGAAGGCATTTGCAGTTTCATTTCGCGTCTAATTTCCCAAACCAAACTGCTTGCAGCTCTAACTCCCTTCTAACTACCACTTCTTCGGTTCAGTGAGATATGCTGGATTCTAAACGGAGAAGCTTCTCTGACGCTTTTTCACAGAGATTTTGAAACTGAAATTTCCAAACCCGTTTCCAACGAAGGCGACAATGGGCTTCCCCATAGAACTTGCCAACCTGAATTCCTACAGGCTAGATGTGAGAGGCACATTCTGCTGCTTCCTCCCTTAGAGTTAAACTAGCTTCTGAAAGCTCAACCTCCAGGGAGTCTGTTTGGCAGAGATATAGAACACACTTTTCCAAGCCTGTTGGAAGGCATTTGCAGTTTCATTTCGCGTCTAATTTCCCAAACCAAACTGCTTGCAGCTCTAACTGCCTTCTAACTACCACTTCTTCGGTTCAGTGAGATATGCTGGATTCTAAACGGAGAAGCTTCTCTGACGCTTTTTCACAGAGATTTTGAAACTGAAATCTCCCATGCCGTTTCCACCATAGGCAGCAATGGGCTTCCCCATAGAACTTGCCAACCTGAATTCCTACAGGCTAGATGTGAGAGGCACATTCTGCTGCTTCCTCACTAAGAGTTAAGCTTGCTTCTGAAAGCTCAACCTCCGGGGACTCTGTTTGGCACAGATATAGAACACACTTTTCCAAGCCTGTTGGAAGGCCTTTGCAGTGTCATTTCGCATCTAATTTCCCAAACCAAACTGCTTGCAGCTCTAACTCCCTTCTAACTACCACTTCTTCGGTTCAGTGAGATATGCTGGATTCTAAACGGAGAAGCTTCTCTGACGCTTTTTCACAGAGATTTTGAAACTGAAAACTCCCATGCCGTTTCCACCATAGGCAGCAATGGGCTTCCCCATAGAACTTGCCAACCTGAATTCCTAAAGGCTAGATGTGAGAGGCACATTCTGCTGCTTCCTCCCTTAGAGTTAAACTAGCTTCTGAAAGCTCAACCTCCAGGGAGTCTGTTTGGCAGAGATATAGAACACACTTTTCCAAGCCTGTTGGAAGGCATTTGCAGTTTCATTTCGCGTCTAATTTCCCAAACCAAACTGCTTGCAGCTCTAACTGCCTTCTAACTACCACTTCTTCGGTTCAGTGAGATATGCGGGATTCTAAACGGAGAAGCTTCTCTGACGCTTTTTCACAGAGATTTTGAAACTGAAATCTCCCATGCCGTTTCCACCATAGGCAGCAATGGGCTTCCCCATAGAACTTGCCAACCTGAATTCCTACAGGCTAGATGTGAGAGGCAAATTCTGCTGCTTCCTCCCTTAGAGTTAAACTTGCTTCTGAAAGCTCAACCTCCGGGGAGTTTGTTTGGCAGAGATATAGAACACACTTTTCCAAGTCTGTTGGAAGGCATTTGCAGTTTCATTTCGCGTCTAATTTCCCAAACCAAACTGCTTGCAGCTCTAACTCCCTTCTAACTACCACTTCTTCGGTTCAGTGAGATATGCTGGATTCTAAACGGAGAAGCTTCTCTGACGCTTTTTCACAGAGATTTTGAAACTGAAATTTCCAAACCCGTTTCCAACGAAGGCGCCAATGGGCTTCCCCATAGAACTTGCCAACGTGAATTCCTACAGGCTAGATGTGAGAGGCACATTCTGCTGCTTCCTCCCTTAGAGTTAAACTAGCTTCTGAAAGCTCAACCTCCGGGGAGTTTGTTTGGCAGAGATATAGAACACACTTTTCCAAGCCTGTTGGAAGGCATTTGCAGTTTCATTTCGCGTCTAATTTCCCAAACCAAACTGCTTGCAGCTCTAACTGCCTTCTAACTACCACTTCTTCGGTTCAGTGAGATATGCTGGATTCTAAACGGAGAAGCTTCTCTGACGCTTTTTCACAGAGATTTTGAAACTGAAATCTCCCATGCTGTTTCCACCATAGCCAGCAATGGGCTTCCCCATAGAACTTGCCAACCTGAATTCCTACAGGCTAGATGTGAGAGGCACATTCTGCTGCTTCCTCCCTTAGAGTTAAACTAGCTTCTGAAAGCTCAACCTCCAGGGAGTCTGTTTGGCAGAGATATAGAACACACTTTTCCAAGCCTGTTGGAAGGCATTTGCAGTTTCATTTCGCGTCTAATTTCCCAAACCAAACTGCTTGCAGCTCTAACTGCCTTCTAACTACCACTTCTTCGGTTCAGTGAGATATGCTGGATTCTAAACGGAGAAGCTTCTCTGACGCTTTTTCACAGAGATTTTGAAACTGAAATCTCCCATGCCGTTTCCACCATAGGCAGCAATGGGCTTCCCCATAGAACTTGCCAACGTGAATTCCTACAGGCTAGATGTGAGAGGCACATTCTGTTGCTTCCTCCCTAAGAGTTAAGCTTGCTTCTGAAAGCTCAACCTCCGGGGAGTCTGTTTGGCAGAGATATAGAACACACTTTTCCAAGCCTGTTGGAAGGCCTTTGCAGTGTCATTTCGCATCTAATTTCCCAAACCAAACTGCTTGCAGCTCTAACTCCCTTCTAACTACCACTTCTTCGGTTCAGTGAGATATGCTGGATTCTAAACGGAGAAGCTTCTCTGACGCTTTTTCACAGAGATTTTGAAACTGAAATCTCCCATGCCGTTTCCACCATAGGCAGCAATGGGCTTCCCCATAGAACTTGCCAACCTGAATTCCTACAGGCTAGATGTGAGAGGCTCATTCTGCTGCTTCCTCCCTTAGAGTTAAACTAGCTTCTGAAAGCTCAACCTCCGGGGAGTTTGTTTGGCAGAGATATAGAACACACTTTTCCAAGCCTGTTGGAAGGCATTTGCAGTTTCATTTCGCGTCTAATTTCCCAAACCAAACTGCTTGCAGCTCTAACTCCCTTCTAACTACCACTTCTTCGGTTCAGTGAGATATGCTGGATTCTAAACGGAAAGCTTCTCTGACGCTTTTTCACAGAGATTTTGAAACTGAAATCTCCCATGCCGTTTCCACCATAGGCAGCAATGGGCTTCCCCATAGAACTTGCCAACCTGAATTCCTACAGGCTAGATGTGAGAGGCACATTCTGCTGCTTCCTCCCTAACAGTTAAGCTTGCTTCTGAAAGCTCAACCTCCGGGGACTCTGTTTGGCACAGATATAGAACACACTTTTCCAAGCCTGTTGGAAGGCCTTTGCAGTGTCATTTCGCATCTAATTTCCCAAACCAAACTGCTTGCAGCTCTAACTCCCTTCTAACTACCACTTCTTCGGTTCAGTGAGATATGCTGGATTCTAAACGGAGAAGCTTCTCTGACGCTTTTTCACAGAGATTTTGAAACTGAAATTTCCAAACCCGTTTCCAACGAAGGCGACAATGGGCTTCCACATAGAACTTGCCAACCTGAATTCCTACAGGCTAGATGTGAGAGGCACATTCTGCTGCTTCCTCCCTTAGAGTTAAACTAGCTTCTGAAAGCTCAACCTCCAGGGAGTCTGTTTGGCAGAGATATAGAACACACTTTTCCAAGCCTGTTGGAAGGCATTTGCAGTTTCATTTCGCGTCTAATTTCCCAAACCAAACTGCTTGCAGCTCTAACTGCCTTCTAACTACCACTTCTTCGGTTCAGTGAGATATGCTGGATTCTAAACGGAGAAGCTTCTCTGACGCTTTTTCACAGAGATTTTGAAACTGAAATCTCCCATGCCGTTTCCACCATAGGCAGCAATGGGCTTCCCCATAGAACTTGCCAACCTGAATTCCTACAGGCTAGATGTGAGAGGCACATTCTGCTGCTTCCTCCCTAAGAGTTAAGCTTGCTTCTGAAAGCTCAACCTCCGGGGAGTCTGTTTGGCAGAGATATAGAACACACTTTTCCAAGCCTGTTGGAAGGCCTTTGCAGTGTCATTTCGCATCTAATTTCCCAAACCAAACTGCTTGCAGCTCTAACTCCCTTCTAACTACCACTTCTTCGGTTCAGTGAGATATGCTGGATTCTAAACGGAGAAGCTTCTCTGACGCTTTTTCACAGAGATTTTGAAACTGAAATTTCCAAACCCGTTTCCAACGAAGGCGCCAATGGGCTTCCCCATAGAACTTGCCAACCTGAATTCCTACAGGCTAGATGTGAGAGGCACATTCTGCTGCTTCCTCCCTTAGAGTTAAACTTGCTTCTGAAAGCTCAACCTCCGGGGAGTTTGTTTGGCAGAGATATAGAACACACTTTTCCAAGTCTGTTGGAAGGCATTTGCAGTTTCATTTCGCGTCTAATTTCCCAAACCAAACTGCTTGCAGCTCTAACTGCCTTCTAACTACCACTTCTTCGGTTCAGTGAGATATGCTGGATTCTAAACGGAGAAGCTTCTCTGACGCTTTTTCACAGAGATTTTGAAACTGAAATCTCCCATGCCGTTTCCACCATAGGCAGCAATGGGCTTCCCCATAGAACTTGCCAACCTGAATTCCTACAGGCTAGATGTGAGAGGCACATTCTGCTGCTTCCTCCCTAAGAGTTAAGCTTGCTTCTGAAAGCTCAACCTCCGGGGAGTCTGTTTGGCAGAGATATAGAACACACTTTTCCAAGCCTGTTGGAAGGCCTTTGCAGTGTCATTTCGCATCTAATTTCCCAAACCAAACTGCTTGCAGCTCTAACTCCCTTCTAACTACCACTTCTTCGGTTCAGTGAGATATGCTGGATTCTAAACGGAGAAGCTTCTCTGACGCTTTTTCACAGAGATTTTGAAACTGAAATTTCCAAACCCGTTTCCAACGAAGGCGCCAATGGGCTTCCCCATAGAACTTGCCAACCTGAATTCCTACAGGCTAGATGTGAGAGGCACATTCTGCTGCTTCCTCCCTTAGAGTTAAACTAGCTTCTGAAAGCTCAACCTCCGGGGAGTTTGTTTGGCAGAGATATAGAACACACTTTTCCAAGCCTGTTGGAAGGCATTTGCAGTTTCATTTCGCGTCTAATTTCCCAAACCAAACTGCTTGCAGCTCTAACTCCCTTCTAACTACCACTTCTTCGGTTCAGTGAGATATGCTGGATTCTAAACGGAGAAGCTTCTCTGACGCTTTTTCACAGAGATTTTGAAACTGAAATCTCCCATGCCGTTTCCACCATAGGCAGCAATGGGCTTCCCCATAGAACTTGCCAACCTGAATTCCTACAGGCTAGATGTGAGAGGCACATTCTGCAGCTTCCTCCCTTAGAGTTAAACTTGCTCCTGAAAGCTCAACCTCCGGGGAGTTTGTTTGGCAGAGATATAGAACACACTTTTCCAAGTCTGTTGGAAGGCATTTGCAGTTTCATTTCGCGTCTAATTTCCCAAACCAAACTGCTTGCAGCTCTAACTGCCTTCTAACTACCACTTCTTCGGTTCAGTGAGATATGCTGGATTCTAAACGGAGAAGCTTCTCTGACGCTTTTTCACAGAGATTTTGAAACTGAAATCTCCCATGCCGTTTCCACCATAGGCAGCAATGGGCTTCCCCATAGAACTTGCCAACCTGAATTCCTACAGGCTAGATGTGAGAGGCACATTCTGCTGCTTCCTCCCTAAGAGTTAAGCTTGCTTCTGAAAGCTCAACCTCCGGGGAGTCTGTTTGGCAGAGATATAGAACACACTTTTCCAAGCCTGTTGGAAGGCCTTTGCAGTGTCATTTCGCATCTAATTTCCCAAACCAAACTGCTTGCAGCTCTAACTCCCTTCTAACTACCACTTCTTCGGTTCAGTGAGATATGCTGGATTCTAAACGGAGAAGCTTCTCTGACGCTTTTTCACAGAGATTTTGAAACTGAAATTTCCAAACCCGTTTCCAACGAAGGCGCCAATGGGCTTCCCCATAGAACTTGCCAACCTGAATTCCTACAGGCTAGATGTGAGAGGCACATTCTGCTGCTTCCTCCCTTAGAGTTAAACTAGCTTCTGAAAGCTCAACCTCCGGGGAGTTTGTTTGGCAGAGATATAGAACACACTTTTCCAAGCCTGTTGGAAGGCATTTGCAGTTTCATTTCGCGTCTAATTTCCCAAACCAAACTGCTTGCAGCTCTAACTCCCTTCTAACTACCACTTCTTCGGTTCAGTGAGATATGCTGGATTCTAAACGGAGAAGCTTCTCTGACGCTTTTTCACAGAGATTTTGAAACTGAAATCTCCCATGCCGTTTCCACCATAGGCAGCAATGGGCTTCCCCATAGAACTTGCCAACCTGAATTCCTAAAGGCTAGATGTGAGAGGCACATTCTGCTGCTTCCTCCCTTAGAGTTAAACTTGCTTCTGAAAGCTCAACCTCCGGGGAGTTTGTTTGGCAGAGATATAGAACACACTTTTCCAAGCCTGTTGGAAGGCATTTGCAGTGTCATTTCGCGTCTAATTTCCCAAACCAAACTGCTTGCAGCTCTAACTGCCTTCTAACTACCACTTCTTCGGTTCAGTGAGATATGCTGGATTCTAAACGGAGAAGCTTCTCTGACGCTTTTTCACAGAGATTTTGAAACTGAAATCTCCCATGCTGTTTCCACCATAGCCAGCAATGGGCTTCCCCATAGAACTTGCCAACCTGAATTCCTACAGGCTAGATGTGAGAGGAACATTCTGCTGCTTCCTCCCTTAGAGTTAAACTAGCTTCTGAAAACTCAACCTCCAGGGAGTCTGTTTGGCAGAGATATAGAACACACTTTTCCAAGCCTGTTGGAAGGCATTTGCAGTTTCATTTCGCGTCTAATTTCCCAAACCAAACTGCTTGCAGCTCTAACTCCCTTCTAACTACCACTTCTTCGGTTCAGTGAGATATGCTGGATTCTAAACGGAGAAGCTTCTCTGACGCTTTTTCACAGAGATTTTGAAACTGAAATTTCCAAACCCGTTTCCAACGAAGGCGACAATGGGCTTCCCCATAGAACTTGCCAACCTGAATTCCTACAGGCTAGATGTGAGAGGCACATTCTGCTGCTTCCTCCCTTAGAGTTAAACTAGCTTCTGAAAGCTCAACCTCCAGGGAGTCTGTTTGGCAGAGATATAGAACACACTTTTCCAAGCCTGTTGGAAGGCATTTGCAGTTTCATTTCGCGTCTAATTTCCCAAACCAAACTGCTTGCAGCTCTAACTGCCTTCTAACTACCACTTCTTCGGTTCAGTGAGATATGCTGGATTCTAAACGGAGAAGCTTCTCTGACGCTTTTTCACAGAGATTTTGAAACTGAAATCTCCCATGCTGTTTCCACCATAGCCAGCAATGGGCTTCCCCATAGAACTTGCCAACCTGAATTCCTACAGGCTAGATGTGAGAGGAACATTCTGCTGCTTCCTCCCTTAGAGTTAAACTAGCTTCTGAAAGCTCAACCTCCAGGGAGTCTGTTTGGCAGAGATATAGAACACACTTTTCCAAGCCTGTTGGAAGGCATTTGCAGTTTCATTTCGCGTCTAATTTCCCAAACCAAACTGCTTGCAGCTCTAACTGCCTTCTAACTACCACTTCTTCGGTTCAGTGAGATATGCTGGATTCTAAACGGAGAAGCTTCTCTGACGCTTTTTCACAGAGATTTTGAAACTGAAATCTCCCATGCCGTTTCCACCATAGGCAGCAATGGGCTTCCCCATAGAACTTGCCAACCTGAATTCCTACAGGCTAGATGTGAGAGGCACATTCTGCTGCTTCCTCCCTAAGAGTTAAGCTTGCTTCTGAAAGCTCAACCTCCGGGGAGTCTGTTTGGCAGAGATATAGAACACACTTTTCCAAGCCTGTTGGAAGGCCTTTGCAGTGTCATTTCGCATCTAATTTCCCAAACCAAACAGCTTGCAGCTCTAACTCCCTTCTAACTACCACTTCTTCGGTTCAGTGAGATATGCTGGATTCTAAACGGAGAAGCTTCTCTGACGCTTTTTCACAGAGATTTTGAAACTGAAATTTCCAAACCCGTTTCCAACGAAGGCGCCAATGGGCTTCCCCATAGAACTTGCCAACCTGAATTCCTACAGGCTAGATGTGAGAGGCACATTCTGCTGCTTCCTCCCTTAGAGTTAAACTAGCTTCTGAAAGCTCAACCTCCGGGGAGTTTGTTTGGCAGAGATATAGAACACACTTTTCCAAGCCTGTTGGAAGGCATTTGCAGTTTCATTTCGCGTCTAATTTCCCAAACCAAACTGCTTGCAGCTCTAACTGCCTTCTAACTACCACTTCTTCGGTTCAGTGAGATATGCTGGATTCTAAACGGAGAAGCTTCTCTGACGCTTTTTCACAGAGATTTTGAAACTGAAATCTCCCATGCTGTTTCCACCATAGCCAGCAATGGGCTTCCCCATAGAACTTGCCAACCTGAATTCCTACAGGCTAGATGTGAGAGGCACATTCTGCTGCTTCCTCCCTTAGAGTTAAACTAGCTTCTGAAAGCTCAACCTCCAGGGAGTCTGTTTGGCAGAGATATAGAACACACTTTTCCAAGCCTGTTGGAAGGCATTTGCAGTTTCATTTCGCGTCTAATTTCCCAAACCAAACTGCTTGCAGCTCTAACTCCCTTCTAACTACCACTTAATCGGTTCAGTGAGATATGCTGGATTCTAAACGGAGAAGCTTCTCTGACGCTTTTTCACAGAGATTTTGAAACTGAAATCTCCCATGCCGTTTCCACCATAGGCAGCAATGGGCTTCCCCTTAGAACTTGCCCACCTGAATTCCTAAAGGCTAGATGTGAGAGGCACATTCTGCTGCTTCCTCCCTTAGAGTTAAACTTGCTTCTGAAAGCTCAACCTCCGGGGAGTTTGTTTGGCAGAGATATAGAACACACTTTTCCAAGCCTGTTGGAAGGCATTTGCAGTTTCATTTCGCGTCTAATTTCCCAAACCAAACTGCTTGCAGCTCTAACTGCCTTCTAACTACCACTTCTTCGGTTCAGTGAGATATGCTGGATTCTAAACGGAGAAGCTTCTCTGATGCTTTTTCACAGAGATTTTGAAACTGAAATCTCCCATGCTGTTTCCACCATAGCCAGCAATGGGCTTCCCCATAGAACTTGCCAACCTGAATTCCTACAGGCTAGATGTGAGAGGAACATTCTGCTGCTTCCTCCCTTAGAGTTAAACTAGCTTCTGAAAGCTCAACCTCCAGGGAGTCTGTTTGGCAGAGATATAGAACACACTTTTCCAAGCCTGTTGGAAGGCATTTGCAGTTTCATTTCGCGTCTAATTTCCCAAACCAAACTGCTTGCAGCTCTAACTCCCTTCTAACTACCACTTCTTCGGTTCAGTGAGATATGCTGGATTCTAAACGGAGAAGCTTCTCTGACGCTTTTTCACAGAGATTTTGAAACTGAAATTTCCAAACCCGTTTCCAACGAAGGCGACAATGGGCTTCCCCATAGAACTTGCCAACCTGAATTCCTACAGGCTAGATGTGAGAGGCACATTCTGCTGCTTCCTCCCTTAGAGTTAAACTAGCTTCTGAAAGCTCAACCTCCAGGGAGTCTGTTTGGCAGAGATATAGAACACACTTTTCCAAGCCTGTTGGAAGGCATTTGCAGTTTCATTTCGCGTTTAATTTCCCAAACCAAACTGCTTGCAGCTCTAACTGCCTTCTAACTACCACTTCTTCGGTTCAGTGAGATATGCTGGATTCTAAACGGAGAAGCTTCTCTGACGCTTTTTCACAGAGATTTTGAAACTGAAATCTCCCATGCCGTTTCCACCATAGGCAGCAATGGGCTTCCCCATAGAACTTGCCAACCTGAATTCCTACAGGCTAGATGTGAGAGGCACATTCTGCTGCTTCCTCACTAAGAGTTAAGCTTGCTTCTGAAAGCTCAACCTCCGGGGACTCTGTTTGGCACAGATATAGAACACACTTTTCCAAGCCTGTTGGAAGGCCTTTGCAGTGTCATTTCGCATCTAATTTCCCAAACCAAACTGCTTGCAGCTCTAACTCCCTTCTAACTACCACTTCTTCGGTTCAGTGAGATATGCTGGATTCTAAACGGAGAAGCTTCTCTGACGCTTTTTCACAGAGATTTTGAAACTGAAATCTCCCATGCCGTTTCCACCATAGGCAGCAATGGGCTTCCCCATAGAACTTGCCAACCTGAATTCCTAAAGGCTAGATGTGAGAGGCACATTCTGCTGCTTCCTCCCTTAGAGTTAAACTAGCTTCTGAAAGCTCAACCTCCAGGGAGTCTGTTTGGCAGAGATATAGAACACACTTTTCCAAGCCTGTTGGAAGGCATTTGCAGTTTCATTTCGCGTCTAATTTCCCAAACCAAACTGCTTGCAGCTCTAACTGCCTTCTAACTACCACTTCTTCGGTTCAGTGAGATATGCTGGATTCTAAACGGAGAAGCTTCTCTGACGCTTTTTCACAGAGATTTTGAAACTGAAAGCTCCCATGCCGTTTCCACCATAGGCAGCAATGGGCTTCCCCATAGAACTTGCCAACCTGAATTCCTACAGGCTAGATGTGAGAGGCACATTCTGCTGCTTCCTCCCTTAGAGTTAAACTTGCTTCTGAAAGCTCAACCTCCGGGGAGTTTGTTTGGCAGAGATATAGAACACACTTTTCCAAGTCTGTTGGAAGGCATTTGCAGTTTCATTTCGCGTCTAATTTCCCAAACCAAACTGCTTGCAGCTCTAACTCCCTTCTAACTACCACTTCTTCGGTTCAGTGAGATATGCTGGATTCTAAACGGAGAAGCTTCTCTGACGCTTTTTCACAGAGATTTTGAAACTGAAATTTCCAAACCCGTTTCCAACGAAGGCGCCAATGGGCTTCCCCATAGAACTTGCCAACGTGAATTCCTACAGGCTAGATGTGAGAGGCACATTCTGCTGCTTCCTCCCTTAGAGTTAAACTAGCTTCTGAAAGCTCAACCTCCGGGGAGTTTGTTTGGCAGAGATATAGATCACACTTTTCCAAGCCTGTTGGAAGGCATTTGCAGTTTCATTTCGCGTCTAATTTCCCAAACCAAACTGCTTGCAGCTCTAACTGCCTTCTAACTACCACTTCTTCGGTTCAGTGAGATATGCTGGATTCTAAACGGAGAAGCTTCTCTGACGCTTTTTCACAGAGATTTTGAAACTGAAATCTCCCATGCTGTTTCCACCATAGCCTGCAATGGGCTTCCCCATAGAACTTGCCAACCTGAATTCCTACAAGCTAGATGTGAGAGGCACATTCTGCTGCTTCCTCCCTTAGAGTTAAACTAGCTTCTGAAAGCTCAACCTCCAGGGAGTCTGTTTGGCAGAGATATAGAACACACTTTTCCAAGCCTGTTGGAAGGCATTTGCAGTTTCATTTCGCGTCTAATTTCCCAAACCAAACTGCTTGCAGCTCTAACTGCCTTCTAACTACCACTTCTTCGGTTCAGTGAGATATGCTGGATTCTAAACGGAGAAGCTTCTCTGACGCTTTTTCACAGAGATTTTGAAACTGAAATCTCCCATGCCGTTTCCACCATAGGCAGCAATGGGCTTCCCCATAGAACTTGCCAACCTGAATTCCTACAGGCTAGATGTGAGAGGCACATTCTGTTGCTTCCTCCCTAAGAGTTAAGCTTGCTTCTGAAAGCTCAACCTCCGGGGAGTCTGTTTGGCAGAGATATAGAACACACTTTTCCAAGCCTGTTGGAAGGCCTTTGCAGTGTCATTTCTCATCTAATTTCCCAAACCAAACTGCTTGCAGCTCTAACTCCCTTCTAACTACCACTTCTTCGGTTCAGTGAGATATGCTGGATTCTAAACGGAGAAGCTTCTCTGACGCTTTTTCACAGAGATTTTGAAACTGAAATCTCCCATGCCGTTTCCACCATAGGCAGCAATGGGCTTCCCCATAGAACTTGCCAACCTGAATTCCTACAGGCTAGATGTGAGAGGCACATTCTGCTGCTTCCTCCCTTAGAGGTAAACTAGCTTCTGAAAGCTCAACCTCCGGGGAGTTTGTTTGGCAGAGATATAGAACACACTTTTCCAAGCCTGTTGGAAGGCATTTGCAGTTTCATTTCGCATCTAATTTCCCAAACCAAACTGCTTGCAGCTCTAACTCCCTTCTAACTACCACTTCTTCGGTTCAGTGAGATATGCTGGATTCTAAACGGAAAGCTTCTCTGACGCTTTTTCACAGAGATTTTGAAACTGAAATCTCCCATGCCGTTTCCACCATAGGCAGCAATGGGCTTCCCCATAGAACTTGCCAACCTGAATTCCTACAGGCTAGATGTGAGAGGCACATTCTGCTGCTTCCTCCCTAACAGTTAAGCTTGCTTCTGAAAGCTCAACCTCCGGGGACTCTGTTTGGCACAGATATAGAACACACTTTTCCAAGCCTGTTGGAAGGCCTTTGCAGTGTCATTTCGCATCTAATTTCCCAAACCAAACTGCTTGCAGCTCTAACTCCCTTCTAACTACCACTTCTTCGGTTCAGTGAGATATGCTGGATTCTAAACGGAGAAGCTTCTCTGACGCTTTTTCACAGAGATTTTGAAACTGAAATTTCCAAACCCGTTTCCAACGAAGGCGACAATGGGCTTCCCCATAGAACTTGCCAACCTGAATTCCTACAGGCTAGATGTGAGAGGCACATTCTGCTGCTTCCTCCCTTAGAGTTAAACTAGCTTCTGAAAGCTCAACCTCCAGGGAGTCTGTTTGGCAGAGATATAGAACACACTTTTCCAAGCCTGTTGGAAGGCATTTGCAGTTTCATTTCGCGTCTAATTTCCCAAACCAAACTGCTTGCAGCTCTAACTGCCTTCTAACTACCACTTCTTCGGTTCAGTGAGATATGCTGGATTCTAAACGGAGAAGCTTCTCTGACGCTTTTTCACAGAGATTTTGAAACTGAAATCTCCCATGCTGTTTCCACCATAGCCAGCAATGGGCTTCCCCATAGAACTTGCCAACCTGAATTCCTACAGGCTAGATGTGAGAGGCACATTCTGCTGCTTCCTCCCTTAGAGTTAAACTAGCTTCTGAAAGCTCAACCTCCAGGGAGTCTGTTTGGCAGAGATATAGAACACACTTTTCCAAGCCTGTTGGAAGGCATTTGCAGTTTCATTTCGCGTCTACTTTCCCAAACCAAACTGCTTGCAGCTCTAACTGCCTTCTAACTACCACTTCTTCGGTTCAGTGAGATATGCTGGATTCTAAACGGAGAAGCTTCTCTGACGCTTTTTCACAGAGATTTTGAAACTGAAATCTCCCATGCCGTTTCCACCATAGGCAGCAATGGGCTTCCCCATAGAACTTGCCAACCTGAATTCCTACAGGCTAGATGTGAGAGGCACATTCTGCTGCTTCCTCCCTAAGAGTTAAGCTTGCTTCTGAAAGCTCAACCTCCGGGGAGTCTGTTTGGCAGAGATATAGTACACACTTTTCCAAGCCTGTTGGAAGGCCTTTGCAGTGTCATTTCGCATCTAATTTCCCAAACCAAACTGCTTGCAGCTCTAACTCCCTTCTAACTACCACTTCTTCGGTTCAGTGAGATATGCTGGATTCTAAACGGAGAAGCTTCTCTGACGCTTTTTCACAGAGATTTTTAAACTGAAATTTCCAAACCCGTTTCCAACGAAGGCGCCAATGGGCTTCCCCATAGAACTTGCCAACCTGAATTCCTACAGGCTAGATGTGAGAGGCACATTCTGCTGCTTCCTCCCTTAGAGTTAAACTAGCTTCTGAAAGCTCAACCTCCAGGGAGTCTGTTCGGCAGAGATATAGAACACACTTTTCCAAGCCTGTTGGAAGGCATTTGCAGTTTCATTTCGCGTCTAATTTCCCAAACCAAACTGCTTGCAGCTCTAACTGCCTTCTAACTACCACTTCTTCGGTTCAGTGAGATATGCTGGATTCTAAACGGAGAAGCTTCTCTGACGCTTTTTCACAGAGATTTTGAAACTGAAATCTCCCATGCCGTTTCCACCATAGGCAGCAATGGGCTTCCCCATAGAACTTGCCAACCTGAATTCCTAAAGGCTAGATGTGAGAGGCACATTCTGCTGCTTCCTCCCTAAGAGTTAAGCTTGCTTCTGAAAGCTCAACCTCCGGGGACTCTGTTTGGCAGAGATATAGAACACACTTTTCCAAGCCAGTTGGAAGGCCTTTGCAGTGTCATTTCGCATCTAATTTCCCAAACCAAACTGCTTGCAGCTCTAACTCCCTTCTAACTACCACTTCTTCGGTTCAGTGAGATATGCTGGATTCTAAACGGAGAAGCTTCTCTGACGCTTTTTCACAGAGATTTTGAAACTGAAATCTCCCATGCCGTTTCCACCATAGGCAGCAATGGGCTTCCCCATAGAACTTGCCAACCTGAATTCCTAAAGGCTAGATGTGAGAGGCACATTCTGCTGCTTCCTCCCTTAGAGTTAAACTTGCTTCTGAAAGCTCAACCTCCGGGGAGTTTGTTTGGCAGAGATATAGAACACACTTTTCCAAGCCTGTTGGAAGGCATTTGCAGGTTCATTTCGCGTCTAATTTCTCAAACCAAACTGCTTGCAGCTCTAACTCCCTTCTAACTACCACTTCTTCGGTTCAGTGAAATATGCTGGATTCTAAACGGAGAAGCTTCTCTGACGCATTTTCACAGAGATTTTGAAACTGAAATTTCCAAACCCGTTTCCAACGAAGGCGCCAATGGGCTTCCCCATAGAACTTGCCAACGTGAATTCCTACAGGCTAGATGTGAGAGGCACATTCTGCTGCTTCCTCCCTTAGAGTTAAACTAGCTTCTGAAAGCTCAACCTCCGGGGAGTTTGTTTGGCAGAGATATAGAACACACTTTTCCAAGCCTGTTGGAAGGCATTTGCAGTTTCATTTCGCGTCTAATTTCCCAAACCAAACTGCTTGCAGCTCTAACTGCCTTCTAACTACCACTTCTTCGGTTCAGTGAGATATGCTGGATTCTAAACGGAGAAGCTTCTCTGACGCTTTTTCACAGAGATTTTGAAACTGAAATCTCCCATGCTGTTTCCACCATAGCCAGCAATGGGCTTCCCCATAGAACTTGCCAACCTGAATTCCTACAGGCTAGATGTGAGAGGCACATTCTGCTGCTTCCTCCCTTAGAGTTAAACTAGCTTCTGAAAGCTCAACCTCCAGGGAGTCTGTTTGGCAGAGATATAGAACACACTTTTCCAAGCCTGTTGGAAGGCATTTGCGGTTTCATTTCGCGTCTAATTTCCCAAACCAAACTGCTTGCAGCTCTAACTGCCTTCTAACTACCACTTCTTCGGTTCAGTGAGATATGCTGGATTCTAAACGGAGAAGCTTCTCTGACGCTTTTTCACAGAGATTTTGAAACTGAAATCTCCCATGCCGTTTCCACCATAGGCAGCAATGGGCTTCCCCATAGAACTTGCCAACCTGAATTCCTACAGGCTAGATGTGAGAGGCACATTCTGCTGCTTCCTCCCTTAGAGGTAAACTAGCTTCTGAAAGCTCAACCTCCGGGGAGTTTGTTTGGCAGAGATATAGAACACACTTTTCCAAGCCTGTTGGAAGGCATTTGCAGTTTCATTTCGCGTCTAATTTCCCAAACCAAACTGCTTGCAGCTCTAACTCCCTTCTAACTACCACTTCTTCGGTTCAGTGAGATATGCTGGATTCTAAACGGAAAGCTTCTCTGACGCTTTTTCACAGAGATTTTGAAACTGAAATCTCCCATGCCGTTTCCACCATAGGCAGCAATGGGCTTCCCCATAGAACTTGCCAACCTGAATTCCTACAGGCTAGATGTGAGAGGCACATTCTGCTGCTTCCTCCCTAACAGTTAAGCTTGCTTCTGAAAGCTCAACCTCCGGGGACTCTGTTTGGCACAGATATAGAACACACTTTTCCAAGCCTGTTGGAAGGCCTCTGCAGTGTCATTTCGCATCTAATTTCCCAAACCAAACTGCTTGCAGCTCTAACTCCCTTCTAACTACCACTTCTTCGGTTCAGTGAGATATGCTGGATTCTAAACGGAGAAGCTTCTCTGACGCTTTTTCACAGAGATTTTGAAACTGAAATTTCCAAACCCGTTTCCAACGAAGGCGACAATGGGCTTCCCCATAGAACTTGCCAACCTGAATTCCTACAGGCTAGATGTGAGAGGCACATTCTGCTGCTTCCTCCCTTAGAGTTAAACTAGCTTCTGAAAGCTCAACCTCCAGGGAGTCTGTTTGGCAGAGATATAGAACACACTTTTCCAAGCCTGTTGGAAGGCATTTGCAGTTTCATTTCGCGTCTAATTTCCCAAACCAAACTGCTTGCAGCTCTAACTGCCTTCTAACTACCACTTCTTCGGTTCAGTGAGATATGCTGGATTCTAAACGGAGAAGCTTCTCTGACGCTTTTTCACAGAGATTTTGAAACTGAAATCTCCCATGCTGTTTCCACCATAGCCAGCAATGGGCTTCCCCATAGAACTTGCCAACCTGAATTCCTACAGGCTAGATGTGAGAGGAACATTCTGCTGCTTCCTCCCTTAGAGTTAAACTAGCTTCTGAAAGCTCAACCTCCAGGGAGTCTGTTTGGCAGAGATATAGAACACACTTTTCCAAGCCTGTTGGAAGGCATTTGCAGTTTCATTTCGCGTCTAATTTCCCAAACCAAACTGCTTGCAGCTCTAACTGCCTTCTAACTACCACTTCTTCGGTTCAGTGAGATATGCTGGATTCTAAACGGAGAAGCTTCTCTGACGCTTTTTCACAGAGATTTTGAAACTGAAATCTCCCATGCCGTTTCCACCATAGGCAGCAATGGGCTTCCCCATAGAACTTGCCAACCTGAATTCCTACAGGCTAGATGTGAGAGGCACATTCTGCTGCTTCCTCCCTAAGAGTTAAGCTTGCTTCTGAAAGCTCAACCTCCGGGGAGTCTGTTTGGCAGAGATATAGTACACACTTTTCCAAGCCTGTTGGAAGGCCTTTGAAGTGTCATTTCGCATCTAATTTCCCAAACCAAACTGCTTGCAGCTCTAACTCCCTTCTAACTACCACTTCTTCGGTTCAGTGAGATATGCTGGATTCTAAACGGAGAAGCTTCTCTGACGCTTTTTCACAGAGATTTTGAAACTGAAATTTCCAAACCCGTTTCCAACGAAGGCGACAATGGGCTTCCCCATAGAACTTGCCAACCTGAATTCCTACAGGCTAGATGTGAGAGGCACATTCTGCTGCTTCCTCCCTTAGAGTTAAACTAGCTTCTGAAAGCTCAACCTCCGGGGAGTTTGTTTGGCAGAGATATAGAACACACTTTTCCAAGCCTGTTGGAAGGCATTTGCAGTTTCATTTCGCGTCTAATTTCCCAAACCAAACTGCTTGCAGCTCTAACTCCCTTCTAACTACCACTTCTTCGGTTCAGTGAGATATGCTGGATTCTAAACGGAGAAGCTTCTCTGACGCTTTTTCACAGAGATTTTGAAACTGAAATTTCCAAACCCGTTTCCAACGAAGGCGACAATGGGCTTCCCCATAGAACTTGCCAACCTGAATTCCTACAGGCTAGATGTGAGAGGCACATTCTGCTGCTTCCTCACTAAGAGTTAAGCTTGCTTCTGAAAGCTCAACCTCCGGGGACTCTGTTTGGCACAGATATAGAACACACTTTTCCAAGCCTGTTGGAAGGCCTTTGCAGTGTCATTTCGCATCTAATTTCCCAAACCAAACTGCTTGCAGCTCTAACTCCCTTCTAACTACCACTTCTTCGGTTCAGTGAGATATGCTGGATTCTAAACGGAGAAGCTTCTCTGACGCTTTTTCACAGAGATTTTGAAACTGAAATCTCCCATGCCGTTTCGACCATAGGCAGCAATGGGCTTCCCCATAGAACTTGCCAACCTGAATTCCTAAAGGCTAGATGTGAGAGGCACATTCTGCTGCTTCCTCCCTTAGAGTTAAACTAGCTTCTGAAAGCTCAACCTCCAGGGAGTCTGTTTGGCAGAGATATAGAACACACTTTTCCAAGCCTGTTGGAAGGCATTTGCAGTTTCATTTCGCGTCTAATTTCCCAAACCAAACTGCTTGCAGCTCTAACTGCCTTCTAACTACCACTTCTTCGGTTCAGTGAGATATGCTGGATTCTAAACGGAGAAGCTTCTCTGACGCTTTTTCACAGAGATTTTGAAACTGAAAGCTCCCATGCCGTTTCCACCATAGGCAGCAATGGGCTTCCCCATAGAACTTGCCAACCTGAATTCCTACAGGCTAGATGTGAGAGGCACATTCTGCTGCTTCCTCCCTTAGAGTTAAACTTGCTTCTGAAAGCTCAACCTCCGGGGAGTTTGTTTGGCAGAGATATAGAACACACTTTTCCAAGTCTGTTGGAAGGCATTTGCAGTTTCATTTCGCGTCTAATTTCCCAAACCAAACTGCTTGCAGCTCTAACTCCCTTCTAACTACCACTTCTTCGGTTCAGTGAGATATGCTGGATTCTAAACGGAGAAGCTTCTCTGACGCTTTTTCACAGAGATTTTGAAACTGAAATTTCCAAACCCGTTTCCAACGAAGGCGCCAATGGGCTTCCCCATAGAACTTGCCAACGTGAATTCCTACAGGCTAGATGTGAGAGGCACATTCTGCTGCTTCCTCCCTTAGAGTTAAACTAGCTTCTGAAAGCTCAACCTCCGGGGAGTTTGTTTGGCAGAGATATAGAACACACTTTTCCAAGCCTGTTGGAAGGCATTTGCAGTTTCATTTCGCGTCTAATTTCCCAAACCAAACTGCTTGCAGCTCTAACTGCCTTCTAACTACCACTTCTTCGGTTCAGTGAGATATGCTGGATTCTAAACGGAGAAGCTTCTCTGACGCTTTTTCACAGAGATTTTGAAACTGAAATCTCCCATGCTGTTTCCACCATAGCCTGCAATGGGCTTCCCCATAGAACTTGCCAACCTGAATTCCTACAAGCTAGATGTGAGAGGCACATTCTGCTGCTTCCTCCCTTAGAGTTAAACTAGCTTCTGAAAGCTCAACCTCCAGGGAGTCTGTTTGGCAGAGATATAGAACACACTTTTCCAAGCCTGTTGGAAGGCATTTGCAGTTTCATTTCGCGTCTAATTTCCCAAACCAAACTGCTTGCAGCTCTAACTGCCTTCTAACTACCACTTCTTCGGTTCAGTGAGATATGCTGGATTCTAAACGGAGAAGCTTCTCTGACGCTTTTTCACAGAGATTTTGAAACTGAAATCTCCCATGCCGTTTCCACCATAGGCAGCAATGGGCTTCCCCATAGAACTTGCCAACCTGAATTCCTACAGGCTAGATGTGAGAGGCACATTCTGTTGCTTCCTCCCTAAGAGTTAAGCTTGCTTCTGAAAGCTCAACCTCCGGGGAGTCTGTTTGGCAGAGATATAGAACACACTTTTCCAAGCCTGTTGGAAGGCCTTTGCAGTGTCATTTCTCATCTAATTTCCCAAACCAAACTGCTTGCAGCTCTAACTCCCTTCTAACTACCACTTCTTCGGTTCAGTGAGATATGCTGGATTCTAAACGGAGAAGCTTCTCTGACGCTTTTTCACAGAGATTTTGAAACTGAAATCTCCCATGCCGTTTCCACCATAGGCAGCAATGGGCTTCCCCATAGAACTTGCCAACCTGAATTCCTACAGGCTAGATGTGAGAGGCACATTCTGCTGCTTCCTCCCTTAGAGGTAAACTAGCTTCTGAAAGCTCAACCTCCGGGGAGTTTGTTTGGCAGAGATATAGAACACACTTTTCCAAGCCTGTTGGAAGGCATTTGCAGTTTCATTTCGCATCTAATTTCCCAAACCAAACTGCTTGCAGCTCTAACTCCCTTCTAACTACCACTTCTTCGGTTCAGTGAGATATGCTGGATTCTAAACGGAAAGCTTCTCTGACGCTTTTTCACAGAGATTTTGAAACTGAAATCTCCCATGCCGTTTCCACCATAGGCAGCAATGGGCTTCCCCATAGAACTTGCCAACCTGAATTCCTACAGGCTAGATGTGAGAGGCACATTCTGCTGCTTCCTCCCTAACAGTTAAGCTTGCTTCTGAAAGCTCAACCTCCGGGGACTCTGTTTGGCACAGATATAGAACACACTTTTCCAAGCCTGTTGGAAGGCCTTTGCAGTGTCACTTCGCATCTAATTTCCCAAACCAAACTGCTTGCAGCTCTAACTCCCTTCTAACTACCACTTCTTCGGTTCAGTGAGATATGCTGGATTCTAAACGGAGAAGCTTCTCTGACGCTTTTTCACAGAGATTTTGAAACTGAAATTTCCAAACCCGTTTCCAACGAAGGCGACAATGGGCTTCCCCATAGAACTTGCCAACCTGAATTCCTACAGGCTAGATGTGAGAGGCACATTCTGCTGCTTCCTCCCTTAGAGTTAAACTAGCTTCTGAAAGCTCAACCTCCAGGGAGTCTGTTTGGCAGAGATATAGAACACACTTTTCCAAGCCTGTTGGAAGGCATTTGCAGTTTCATTTCGCGTCTAATTTCCCAAACCAAACTGCTTGCAGCTCTAACTGCCTTCTAACTACCACTTCTTCGGTTCAGTGAGATATGCTGGATTCTAAACGGAGAAGCTTCTCTGACGCTTTTTCACAGAGATTTTGAAACTGAAATCTCCCATGCTGTTTCCACCATAGCCAGCAATGGGCTTCCCCATAGAACTTGCCAACCTGAATTCCTACAGGCTAGATGTGAGAGGCACATTCTGCTGCTTCCTCCCTTAGAGTTAAACTAGCTTCTGAAAGCTCAACCTCCAGGGAGTCTGTTTGGCAGAGATATAGAACACACTTTTCCAAGCCTGTTGGAAGGCATTTGCAGTTTCATTTCGCGTCTACTTTCCCAAACCAAACTGCTTGCAGCTCTAACTGCCTTCTAACTACCACTTCTTCGGTTCAGTGAGATATGCTGGATTCTAAACGGAGAAGCTTCTCTGACGCTTTTTCACAGAGATTTTTAAACTGAAATTTCCAAACCCGTTTCCAACGAAGGCGCCAATGGGCTTCCCCATAGAACTTGCCAACCTGAATTCCTACAGGCTAGATGTGAGAGGCACATTCTGCTGCTTCCTCCCTTAGAGTTAAACTAGCTTCTGAAAGCTCAACCTCCAGGGAGTCTGTTCGGCAGAGATATAGAACACACTTTTCCAAGCCTGTTGGAAGGCATTTGCAGTTTCATTTCGCGTCTAATTTCCCAAACCAAACTGCTTGCAGCTCTAACTGCCTTCTAACTACCACTTCTTCGGTTCAGTGAGATATGCTGGATTCTAAACGGAGAAGCTTCTCTGACGCTTTTTCACAGAGATTTTGAAACTGAAATCTCCCATGCCGTTTCCACCATAGGCAGCAATGGGCTTCCCCATAGAACTTGCCAACCTGAATTCCTAAAGGCTAGATGTGAGAGGCACATTCTGCTGCTTCCTCCCTAAGAGTTAAGCTTGCTTCTGAAAGCTCAACCTCCGGGGACTCTGTTTGGCAGAGATATAGAACACACTTTTCCAAGCCAGTTGGAAGGCCTTTGCAGTGTCATTTCGCATCTAATTTCCCAAACCAAACTGCTTGCAGCTCTAACTCCCTTCTAACTACCACTTCTTCGGTTCAGTGAGATATGCTGGATTCTAAACGGAGAAGCTTCTCTGACGCTTTTTCACAGAGATTTTGAAACTGAAATCTCCCATGCCGTTTCCACCATAGGCAGCAATGGGCTTCCCCATAGAACTTGCCAACCTGAATTCCTAAAGGCTAGATGTGAGAGGCACATTCTGCTGCTTCCTCCCTTAGAGTTAAACTTGCTTCTGAAAGCTCAACCTCCGGGGAGTTTGTTTGGCAGAGATATAGAACACACTTTTCCAAGCCTGTTGGAAGGCATTTGCAGGTTCATTTCGCGTCTAATTTCTCAAACCAAACTGCTTGCAGCTCTAACTCCCTTCTAACTACCACTTCTTCGGTTCAGTGAAATATGCTGGATTCTAAACGGAGAAGCTTCTCTGACGCATTTTCACAGAGATTTTGAAACTGAAATTTCCAAACCCGTTTCCAACGAAGGCGCCAATGGGCTTCCCCATAGAACTTGCCAACGTGAATTCCTACAGGCTAGATGTGAGAGGCACATTCTGCTGCTTCCTCCCTTAGAGTTAAACTAGCTTCTGAAAGCTCAACCTCCGGGGAGTTTGTTTGGCAGAGATATAGAACACACTTTTCCAAGCCTGTTGGAAGGCATTTGCAGTTTCATTTCGCGTCTAATTTCCCAAACCAAACTGCTTGCAGCTCTAACTGCCTTCTAACTACCACTTCTTCGGTTCAGTGAGATATGCTGGATTCTAAACGGAGAAGCTTCTCTGACGCTTTTTCACAGAGATTTTGAAACTGAAATCTCCCATGCTGTTTCCACCATAGCCAGCAATGGGCTTCCCCATAGAACTTGCCAACCTGAATTCCTACAGGCTAGATGTGAGAGGCACATTCTGCTGCTTCCTCCCTTAGAGTTAAACTAGCTTCTGAAAGCTCAACCTCCAGGGAGTCTGTTTGGCAGAGATATAGAACACACTTTTCCAAGCCTGTTGGAAGGCATTTGCAGTTTCATTTCGCGTCTAATTTCCCAAACCAAACTGCTTGCAGCTCTAACTGCCTTCTAACTACCACTTCTTCGGTTCAGTGAGATATGCTGGATTCTAAACGGAGAAGCTTCTCTGACGCTTTTTCACAGAGATTTTGAAACTGAAATCTCCCATGCCGTTTCCACCATAGGCAGCAATGGGCTTCCCCATAGAACTTGCCAACCTGAATTCCTACAGGCTAGATGTGAGAGGCACATTCTGCTGCTTCCTCCCTTAGAGGTAAACTAGCTTCTGAAAGCTCAACCTCCGGGGAGTTTGTTTGGCAGAGATATAGAACACACTTTTCCAAGCCTGTTGGAAGGCATTTGCAGTTTCATTTCGCGTCTAATTTCCCAAACCAAACTGCTTGCAGCTCTAACTCCCTTCTAACTACCACTTCTTCGGTTCAGTGAGATATGCTGGATTCTAAACGGAAAGCTTCTCTGACGCTTTTTCACAGAGATTTTGAAACTGAAATCTCCCATGCCGTTTCCACCATAGGCAGCAATGGGCTTCCCCATAGAACTTGCCAACCTGAATTCCTACAGGCTAGATGTGAGAGGCACATTCTGCTGCTTCCTCCCTTAGAGTTAAACTAGCTTCTGAAAGCTCAACCTCCAGGGAGTCTGTTTGGCAGAGATATAGAACACACTTTTCCAAGCCTGTTGGAAGGCATTTGCAGTTTCATTTCGCGTCTAATTTCCCAAACCAAACTGCTTGCAGCTCTAACTGCCTTCTAACTACCACTTCTTCGGTTCAGTGAGATATGCTGGATTCTAAACGGAGAAGCTTCTCTGACGCTTTTTCACAGAGATTTTGAAACTGAAAGCTCCCATGCCGTTTCCACCATAGGCAGCAATGGGCTTCCCCATAGAACTTGCCAACCTGAATTCCTACAGGCTAGATGTGAGAGGCACATTCTGCTGCTTCCTCCCTTAGAGTTAAACTTGCTTCTGAAAGCTCAACCTCCGGGGAGTTTGTTTGGCAGAGATATAGAACACACTTTTCCAAGTCTGTTGGAAGGCATTTGCAGTTTCATTTCGCGTCTAATTTCCCAAACCAAACTGCTTGCAGCTCTAACTCCCTTCTAACTACCACTTCTTCGGTTCAGTGAGATATGCTGGATTCTAAACGGAGAAGCTTCTCTGACGCTTTTTCACAGAGATTTTGAAACTGAAATTTCCAAACCCGTTTCCAACGAAGGCGCCAATGGGCTTCCCCATAGAACTTGCCAACGTGAATTCCTACAGGCTAGATGTGAGAGGCACATTCTGCTGCTTCCTCCCTTAGAGTTAAACTAGCTTCTGAAAGCTCAACCTCCGGGGAGTTTGTTTGGCAGAGATATAGAACACACTTTTCCAAGCCTGTTGGAAGGCATTTGCAGTTTCATTTCGCGTCTAATTTCCCAAACCAAACTGCTTGCAGCTCTAACTGCCTTCTAACTACCACTTCTTCGGTTCAGTGAGATATGCTGGATTCTAAACGGAGAAGCTTCTCTGACGCTTTTTCACAGAGATTTTGAAACTGAAATCTCCCATGCTGTTTCCACCATAGCCTGCAATGGGCTTCCCCATAGAACTTGCCAACCTGAATTCCTACAAGCTAGATGTGAGAGGCACATTCTGCTGCTTCCTCCCTTAGAGTTAAACTAGCTTCTGAAAGCTCAACCTCCAGGGAGTCTGTTTGGCAGAGATATAGAACACACTTTTCCAAGCCTGTTGGAAGGCATTTGCAGTTTCATTTCGCGTCTAATTTCCCAAACCAAACTGCTTGCAGCTCTAACTGCCTTCTAACTACCACTTCTTCGGTTCAGTGAGATATGCTGGATTCTAAACGGAGAAGCTTCTCTGACGCTTTTTCACAGAGATTTTGAAACTGAAATCTCCCATGCCGTTTCCACCATAGGCAGCAATGGGCTTCCCCATAGAACTTGCCAACCTGAATTCCTACAGGCTAGATGTGAGAGGCACATTCTGTTGCTTCCTCCCTAAGAGTTAAGCTTGCTTCTGAAAGCTCAACCTCCGGGGAGTCTGTTTGGCAGAGATATAGAACACACTTTTCCAAGCCTGTTGGAAGGCCTTTGCAGTGTCATTTCTCATCTAATTTCCCAAACCAAACTGCTTGCAGCTCTAACTCCCTTCTAACTACCACTTCTTCGGTTCAGTGAGATATGCTGGATTCTAAACGGAGAAGCTTCTCTGACGCTTTTTCACAGAGATTTTGAAACTGAAATCTCCCATGCCGTTTCCACCATAGGCAGCAATGGGCTTCCCCATAGAACTTGCCAACCTGAATTCCTACAGGCTAGATGTGAGAGGCACATTCTGCTGCTTCCTCCCTTAGAGGTAAACTAGCTTCTGAAAGCTCAACCTCCGGGGAGTTTGTTTGGCAGAGATATAGAACACACTTTTCCAAGCCTGTTGGAAGGCATTTGCAGTTTCATTTCGCATCTAATTTCCCAAACCAAACTGCTTGCAGCTCTAACTCCCTTCTAACTACCACTTCTTCGGTTCAGTGAGATATGCTGGATTCTAAACGGAAAGCTTCTCTGACGCTTTTTCACAGAGATTTTGAAACTGAAATCTCCCATGCCGTTTCCACCATAGGCAGCAATGGGCTTCCCCATAGAACTTGCCAACCTGAATTCCTACAGGCTAGATGTGAGAGGCACATTCTGCTGCTTCCTCCCTAACAGTTAAGCTTGCTTCTGAAAGCTCAACCTCCGGGGACTCTGTTTGGCACAGATATAGAACACACTTTTCCAAGCCTGTTGGAAGGCCTTTGCAGTGTCATTTCGCATCTAGTTTCCCAAACCAAACTGCTTGCAGCTCTAACTCCCTTCTAACTACCACTTCTTCGGTTCAGTGAGATATGCTGGATTCTAAACGGAGAAGCTTCTCTGACGCTTTTTCACAGAGATTTTGAAACTGAAATTTCCAAACCCGTTTCCAACGAAGGCGACAATGGGCTTCCCCATAGAACTTGCCAACCTGAATTCCTACAGGCTAGATGTGAGAGGCACATTCTGCTGCTTCCTCCCTTAGAGTTAAACTAGCTTCTGAAAGCTCAACCTCCAGGGAGTCTGTTTGGCAGAGATATAGAACACACTTTTCCAAGCCTGTTGGAAGGCATTTGCAGTTTCATTTCGCGTCTAATTTCCCAAACCAAACTGCTTGCAGCTCTAACTGCCTTCTAACTACCACTTCTTCGGTTCAGTGAGATATGCTGGATTCTAAACGGAGAAGCTTCTCTGACGCTTTTTCACAGAGATTTTGAAACTGAAATCTCCCATGCTGTTTCCACCATAGCCAGCAATGGGCTTCCCCATAGAACTTGCCAACCTGAATTCCTACAGGCTAGATGTGAGAGGCACATTCTGCTGCTTCCTCCCTTAGAGTTAAACTAGCTTCTGAAAGCTCAACCTCCAGGGAGTCTGTTTGGCAGAGATATAGAACACACTTTTCCAAGCCTGTTGGAAGGCATTTGCAGTTTCATTTCGCGTCTACTTTCCCAAACCAAACTGCTTGCAGCTCTAACTGCCTTCTAACTACCACTTCTTCGGTTCAGTGAGATATGCTGGATTCTAAACGGAGAAGCTTCTCTGACGCTTTTTCACAGAGATTTTGAAACTGAAATCTCCCATGCCGTTTCCACCATAGGCAGCAATGGGCTTCCCCATAGAACTTGCCAACCTGAATTCCTACAGGCTAGATGTGAGAGGCACATTCTGCTGCTTCCTCCCTAAGAGTTAAGCTTGCTTCTGAAAGCTCAACCTCCGGGGAGTCTGTTTGGCAGAGATATAGTACACACTTTTCCAAGCCTGTTGGAAGGCCTTTGCAGTGTCATTTCGCATCTAATTTCCCAAACCAAACTGCTTGCAGCTCTAACTCCCTTCTAACTACCACTTCTTCGGTTCAGTGAGATATGCTGGATTCTAAACGGAGAAGCTTCTCTGACGCTTTTTCACAGAGATTTTTAAACTGAAATTTCCAAACCCGTTTCCAACGAAGGCGCCAATGGGCTTCCCCATAGAACTTGCCAACCTGAATTCCTACAGGCTAGATGTGAGAGGCACATTCTGCTGCTTCCTCCCTTAGAGTTAAACTAGCTTCTGAAAGCTCAACCTCCAGGGAGTCTGTTCGGCAGAGATATAGAACACACTTTTCCAAGCCTGTTGGAAGGCATTTGCAGTTTCATTTCGCGTCTAATTTCCCAAACCAAACTGCTTGCAGCTCTAACTGCCTTCTAACTACCACTTCTTCGGTTCAGTGAGATATGCTGGATTCTAAACGGAGAAGCTTCTCTGACGCTTTTTCACAGAGATTTTGAAACTGAAATCTCCCATGCCGTTTCCACCATAGGCAGCAATGGGCTTCCCCATAGAACTTGCCAACCTGAATTCCTAAAGGCTAGATGTGAGAGGCACATTCTGCTGCTTCCTCCCTAAGAGTTAAGCTTGCTTCTGAAAGCTCAACCTCCGGGGACTCTGTTTGGCAGAGATATAGAACACACTTTTCCAAGCCAGTTGGAAGGCCTTTGCAGTGTCATTTCGCATCTAATTTCCCAAACCAAACTGCTTGCAGCTCTAACTCCCTTCTAACTACCACTTCTTCGGTTCAGTGAGATATGCTGGATTCTAAACGGAGAAGCTTCTCTGACGCTTTTTCACAGAGATTTTGAAACTGAAATCTCCCATGCCGTTTCCACCATAGGCAGCAATGGGCTTCCCCATAGAACTTGCCAACCTGAATTCCTAAAGGCTAGATGTGAGAGGCACATTCTGCTGCTTCCTCCCTTAGAGTTAAACTTGCTTCTGAAAGCTCAACCTCCGGGGAGTTTGTTTGGCAGAGATATAGAACACACTTTTCCAAGCCTGTTGGAAGGCATTTGCAGGTTCATTTCGCGTCTAATTTCTCAAACCAAACTGCTTGCAGCTCTAACTCCCTTCTAACTACCACTTCTTCGGTTCAGTGAAATATGCTGGATTCTAAACGGAGAAGCTTCTCTGACGCATTTTCACAGAGATTTTGAAACTGAAATTTCCAAACCCGTTTCCAACGAAGGCGCCAATGGGCTTCCCCATAGAACTTGCCAACGTGAATTCCTACAGGCTAGATGTGAGAGGCACATTCTGCTGCTTCCTCCCTTAGAGTTAAACTAGCTTCTGAAAGCTCAACCTCCGGGGAGTTTGTTTGGCAGAGATATAGAACACACTTTTCCAAGCCTGTTGGAAGGCATTTGCAGTTTCATTTCGCGTCTAATTTCCCAAACCAAACTGCTTGCAGCTCTAACTGCCTTCTAACTACCACTTCTTCGGTTCAGTGAGATATGCTGGATTCTAAACGGAGAAGCTTCTCTGACGCTTTTTCACAGAGATTTTGAAACTGAAATCTCCCATGCTGTTTCCACCATAGCCAGCAATGGGCTTCCCCATAGAACTTGCCAACCTGAATTCCTACAGGCTAGATGTGAGAGGCACATTCTGCTGCTTCCTCCCTTAGAGTTAAACTAGCTTCTGAAAGCTCAACCTCCAGGGAGTCTGTTTGGCAGAGATATAGAACACACTTTTCCAAGCCTGTTGGAAGGCATTTGCAGTTTCATTTCGCGTCTAATTTCCCAAACCAAACTGCTTGCAGCTCTAACTGCCTTCTAACTACCACTTCTTCGGTTCAGTGAGATATGCTGGATTCTAAACGGAGAAGCTTCTCTGACGCTTTTTCACAGAGATTTTGAAACTGAAATCTCCCATGCCGTTTCCACCATAGGCAGCAATGGGCTTCCCCATAGAACTTGCCAACCTGAATTCCTACAGGCTAGATGTGAGAGGCACATTCTGCTGCTTCCTCCCTTAGAGGTAAACTAGCTTCTGAAAGCTCAACCTCCGGGGAGTTTGTTTGGCAGAGATATAGAACACACTTTTCCAAGCCTGTTGGAAGGCATTTGCAGTTTCATTTCGCGTCTAATTTCCCAAACCAAACTGCTTGCAGCTCTAACTCCCTTCTAACTACCACTTCTTCGGTTCAGTGAGATATGCTGGATTCTAAACGGAAAGCTTCTCTGACGCTTTTTCACAGAGATTTTGAAACTGAAATCTCCCATGCCGTTTCCACCATAGGCAGCAATGGGCTTCCCCATAGAACTTGCCAACCTGAATTCCTACAGGCTAGATGTGAGAGGCACATTCTGCTGCTTCCTCCCTAACAGTTAAGCTTGCTTCTGAAAGCTCAACCTCCGGGGACTCTGTTTGGCACAGATATAGAACACACTTTTCCAAGCCTGTTGGAAGGCCTCTGCAGTGTCATTTCGCATCTAATTTCCCAAACCAAACTGCTTGCAGCTCTAACTCCCTTCTAACTACCACTTCTTCGGTTCAGTGAGATATGCTGGATTCTAAACGGAGAAGCTTCTCTGACGCTTTTTCACAGAGATTTTGAAACTGAAATCTCCCATGCTGTTTCCACCATAGCCTGCAATGGGCTTCCCCATAGAACTTGCCAACCTGAATTCCTACAAGCTAGATGTGAGAGGCACATTCTGCTGCTTCCTCCCTTAGAGTTAAACTAGCTTCTGAAAGCTCAACCTCCAGGGAGTCTGTTTGGCAGAGATATAGAACACACTTTTCCAAGCCTGTTGGAAGGCATTTGCAGTTTCATTTCGCGTCTAATTTCCCAAACCAAACTGCTTGCAGCTCTAACTGCCTTCTAACTACCACTTCTTCGGTTCAGTGAGATATGCTGGATTCTAAACGGAGAAGCTTCTCTGACGCTTTTTCACAGAGATTTTGAAACTGAAATCTCCCATGCCGTTTCCACCATAGGCAGCAATGGGCTTCCCCATAGAACTTGCCAACCTGAATTCCTACAGGCTAGATGTGAGAGGCACATTCTGTTGCTTCCTCCCTAAGAGTTAAGCTTGCTTCTGAAAGCTCAACCTCCGGGGAGTCTGTTTGGCAGAGATATAGAACACACTTTTCCAAGCCTGTTGGAAGGCCTTTGCAGTGTCATTTCTCATCTAATTTCCCAAACCAAACTGCTTGCAGCTCTAACTCCCTTCTAACTACCACTTCTTCGGTTCAGTGAGATATGCTGGATTCTAAACGGAGAAGCTTCTCTGACGCTTTTTCACAGAGATTTTGAAACTGAAATCTCCCATGCCGTTTCCACCATAGGCAGCAATGGGCTTCCCCATAGAACTTGCCAACCTGAATTCCTACAGGCTAGATGTGAGAGGCACATTCTGCTGCTTCCTCCCTTAGAGGTAAACTAGCTTCTGAAAGCTCAACCTCCGGGGAGTTTGTTTGGCAGAGATATAGAACACACTTTTCCAAGCCTGTTGGAAGGCATTTGCAGTTTCATTTCGCATCTAATTTCCCAAACCAAACTGCTTGCAGCTCTAACTCCCTTCTAACTACCACTTCTTCGGTTCAGTGAGATATGCTGGATTCTAAACGGAAAGCTTCTCTGACGCTTTTTCACAGAGATTTTGAAACTGAAATCTCCCATGCCGTTTCCACCATAGGCAGCAATGGGCTTCCCCATAGAACTTGCCAACCTGAATTCCTACAGGCTAGATGTGAGAGGCACATTCTGCTGCTTCCTCCCTAACAGTTAAGCTTGCTTCTGAAAGCTCAACCTCCGGGGACTCTGTTTGGCACAGATATAGAACACACTTTTCCAAGCCTGTTGGAAGGCCTTTGCAGTGTCATTTCGCATCTAGTTTCCCAAACCAAACTGCTTGCAGCTCTAACTCCCTTCTAACTACCACTTCTTCGGTTCAGTGAGATATGCTGGATTCTAAACGGAGAAGCTTCTCTGACGCTTTTTCACAGAGATTTTGAAACTGAAATTTCCAAACCCGTTTCCAACGAAGGCGACAATGGGCTTCCCCATAGAACTTGCCAACCTGAATTCCTACAGGCTAGATGTGAGAGGCACATTCTGCTGCTTCCTCCCTTAGAGTTAAACTAGCTTCTGAAAGCTCAACCTCCAGGGAGTCTGTTTGGCAGAGATATAGAACACACTTTTCCAAGCCTGTTGGAAGGCATTTGCAGTTTCATTTCGCGTCTAATTTCCCAAACCAAACTGCTTGCAGCTCTAACTGCCTTCTAACTACCACTTCTTCGGTTCAGTGAGATATGCTGGATTCTAAACGGAGAAGCTTCTCTGACGCTTTTTCACAGAGATTTTGAAACTGAAATCTCCCATGCTGTTTCCACCATAGCCAGCAATGGGCTTCCCCATAGAACTTGCCAACCTGAATTCCTACAGGCTAGATGTGAGAGGCACATTCTGCTGCTTCCTCCCTTAGAGTTAAACTAGCTTCTGAAAGCTCAACCTCCAGGGAGTCTGTTTGGCAGAGATATAGAACACACTTTTCCAAGCCTGTTGGAAGGCATTTGCAGTTTCATTTCGCGTCTACTTTCCCAAACCAAACTGCTTGCAGCTCTAACTGCCTTCTAACTACCACTTCTTCGGTTCAGTGAGATATGCTGGATTCTAAACGGAGAAGCTTCTCTGACGCTTTTTCACAGAGATTTTGAAACTGAAATCTCCCATGCCGTTTCCACCATAGGCAGCAATGGGCTTCCCCATAGAACTTGCCAACCTGAATTCCTACAGGCTAGATGTGAGAGGCACATTCTGCTGCTTCCTCCCTAAGAGTTAAGCTTGCTTCTGAAAGCTCAACCTCCGGGGAGTCTGTTTGGCAGAGATATAGTACACACTTTTCCAAGCCTGTTGGAAGGCCTTTGCAGTGTCATTTCGCATCTAATTTCCCAAACCAAACTGCTTGCAGCTCTAACTCCCTTCTAACTACCACTTCTTCGGTTCAGTGAGATATGCTGGATTCTAAACGGAGAAGCTTCTCTGACGCTTTTTCACAGAGATTTTTAAACTGAAATTTCCAAACCCGTTTCCAACGAAGGCGCCAATGGGCTTCCCCATAGAACTTGCCAACCTGAATTCCTACAGGCTAGATGTGAGAGGCACATTCTGCTGCTTCCTCCCTTAGAGTTAAACTAGCTTCTGAAAGCTCAACCTCCAGGGAGTCTGTTCGGCAGAGATATAGAACACACTTTTCCAAGCCTGTTGGAAGGCATTTGCAGTTTCATTTCGCGTCTAATTTCCCAAACCAAACTGCTTGCAGCTCTAACTGCCTTCTAACTACCACTTCTTCGGTTCAGTGAGATATGCTGGATTCTAAACGGAGAAGCTTCTCTGACGCTTTTTCACAGAGATTTTGAAACTGAAATCTCCCATGCCGTTTCCACCATAGGCAGCAATGGGCTTCCCCATAGAACTTGCCAACCTGAATTCCTAAAGGCTAGATGTGAGAGGCACATTCTGCTGCTTCCTCCCTAAGAGTTAAGCTTGCTTCTGAAAGCTCAACCTCCGGGGACTCTGTTTGGCAGAGATATAGAACACACTTTTCCAAGCCAGTTGGAAGGCCTTTGCAGTGTCATTTCGCATCTAATTTCCCAAACCAAACTGCTTGCAGCTCTAACTCCCTTCTAACTACCACTTCTTCGGTTCAGTGAGATATGCTGGATTCTAAACGGAGAAGCTTCTCTGACGCTTTTTCACAGAGATTTTGAAACTGAAATCTCCCATGCCGTTTCCACCATAGGCAGCAATGGGCTTCCCCATAGAACTTGCCAACCTGAATTCCTAAAGGCTAGATGTGAGAGGCACATTCTGCTGCTTCCTCCCTTAGAGTTAAACTTGCTTCTGAAAGCTCAACCTCCGGGGAGTTTGTTTGGCAGAGATATAGAACACACTTTTCCAAGCCTGTTGGAAGGCATTTGCAGGTTCATTTCGCGTCTAATTTCTCAAACCAAACTGCTTGCAGCTCTAACTCCCTTCTAACTACCACTTCTTCGGTTCAGTGAAATATGCTGGATTCTAAACGGAGAAGCTTCTCTGACGCATTTTCACAGAGATTTTGAAACTGAAATTTCCAAACCCGTTTCCAACGAAGGCGCCAATGGGCTTCCCCATAGAACTTGCCAACGTGAATTCCTACAGGCTAGATGTGAGAGGCACATTCTGCTGCTTCCTCCCTTAGAGTTAAACTAGCTTCTGAAAGCTCAACCTCCGGGGAGTTTGTTTGGCAGAGATATAGAACACACTTTTCCAAGCCTGTTGGAAGGCATTTGCAGTTTCATTTCGCGTCTAATTTCCCAAACCAAACTGCTTGCAGCTCTAACTGCCTTCTAACTACCACTTCTTCGGTTCAGTGAGATATGCTGGATTCTAAACGGAGAAGCTTCTCTGACGCTTTTTCACAGAGATTTTGAAACTGAAATCTCCCATGCTGTTTCCACCATAGCCAGCAATGGGCTTCCCCATAGAACTTGCCAACCTGAATTCCTACAGGCTAGATGTGAGAGGCACATTCTGCTGCTTCCTCCCTTAGAGTTAAACTAGCTTCTGAAAGCTCAACCTCCAGGGAGTCTGTTTGGCAGAGATATAGAACACACTTTTCCAAGCCTGTTGGAAGGCATTTGCAGTTTCATTTCGCGTCTAATTTCCCAAACCAAACTGCTTGCAGCTCTAACTGCCTTCTAACTACCACTTCTTCGGTTCAGTGAGATATGCTGGATTCTAAACGGAGAAGCTTCTCTGACGCTTTTTCACAGAGATTTTGAAACTGAAATCTCCCATGCCGTTTCCACCATAGGCAGCAATGGGCTTCCCCATAGAACTTGCCAACCTGAATTCCTACAGGCTAGATGTGAGAGGCACATTCTGCTGCTTCCTCCCTTAGAGGTAAACTAGCTTCTGAAAGCTCAACCTCCGGGGAGTTTGTTTGGCAGAGATATAGAACACACTTTTCCAAGCCTGTTGGAAGGCATTTGCAGTTTCATTTCGCGTCTAATTTCCCAAACCAAACTGCTTGCAGCTCTAACTCCCTTCTAACTACCACTTCTTCGGTTCAGTGAGATATGCTGGATTCTAAACGGAAAGCTTCTCTGACGCTTTTTCACAGAGATTTTGAAACTGAAATCTCCCATGCCGTTTCCACCATAGGCAGCAATGGGCTTCCCCATAGAACTTGCCAACCTGAATTCCTACAGGCTAGATGTGAGAGGCACATTCTGCTGCTTCCTCCCTAACAGTTAAGCTTGCTTCTGAAAGCTCAACCTCCGGGGACTCTGTTTGGCACAGATATAGAACACACTTTTCCAAGCCTGTTGGAAGGCCTCTGCAGTGTCATTTCGCATCTAATTTCCCAAACCAAACTGCTTGCAGCTCTAACTCCCTTCTAACTACCACTTCTTCGGTTCAGTGAGATATGCTGGATTCTAAACGGAGAAGCTTCTCTGACGCTTTTTCACAGAGATTTTGAAACTGAAATTTCCAAACCCGTTTCCAACGAAGGCGACAATGGGCTTCCCCATAGAACTTGCCAACCTGAATTCCTACAGGCTAGATGTGAGAGGCACATTCTGCTGCTTCCTCCCTTAGAGTTAAACTAGCTTCTGAAAGCTCAACCTCCAGGGAGTCTGTTTGGCAGAGATATAGAACACACTTTTCCAAGCCTGTTGGAAGGCATTTGCAGTTTCATTTCGCGTCTAATTTCCCAAACCAAACTGCTTGCAGCTCTAACTGCCTTCTAACTACCACTTCTTCGGTTCAGTGAGATATGCTGGATTCTAAACGGAGAAGCTTCTCTGACGCTTTTTCACAGAGATTTTGAAACTGAAATCTCCCATGCTGTTTCCACCATAGCCAGCAATGGGCTTCCCCATAGAACTTGCCAACCTGAATTCCTACACGCTAGATGTGAGAGGAACATTCTGCTGCTTCCTCCCTTAGAGTTAAACTAGCTTCTGAAAGCTCAACCTCCAGGGAGTCTGTTTGGCAGAGATATAGAACACACTTTTCCAAGCCTGTTGGAAGGCATTTGCAGTTTCATTTCGCGTCTAATTTCCCAAACCAAACTGCTTGCAGCTCTAACTGCCTTCTAACTACCACTTCTTCGGTTCAGTGAGATATGCTGGATTCTAAACGGAGAAGCTTCTCTGACGCTTTTTCACAGAGATTTTGAAACTGAAATCTCCCATGCCGTTTCCACCATAGGCAGCAATGGGCTTCCCCATAGAACTTGCCAACCTGAATTCCTACAGGCTAGATGTGAGAGGCACATTCTGCTGCTTCCTCCCTAAGAGTTAAGCTTGCTTCTGAAAGCTCAACCTCCGGGGAGTCTGTTTGGCAGAGATATAGTACACACTTTTCCAAGCCTGTTGGAAGGCCTTTGAAGTGTCATTTCGCATCTAATTTCCCAAACCAAACTGCTTGCAGCTCTAACTCCCTTCTAACTACCACTTCTTCGGTTCAGTGAGATATGCTGGATTCTAAACGGAGAAGCTTCTCTGACGCTTTTTCACAGAGATTTTGAAACTGAAATTTCCAAACCCGTTTCCAACGAAGGCGCCAATGGGCTTCCCCATAGAACTTGCCAACCTGAATTCCTACAGGCTAGATGTGAGAGGCACATTCTGCTGCTTCCTCCCTTAGAGTTAAACTAGCTTCTGAAAGCTCAACCTCCGGGGAGTTTGTTTGGCAGAGATATAGAACACACTTTTCCAAGCCTGTTGGAAGGCATTTGCAGTTTCATTTCGCGTCTAATTTCCCAAACCAAACTGCTTGCAGCTCTAACTCCCTTCTAACTACCACTTCTTCGGTTCAGTGAGATATGCTGGATTCTAAACGGAGAAGCTTCTCTGACGCTTTT
This sequence comes from Cynocephalus volans, assembly GCF_027409185.1. Classification (NCBI taxonomy): domain Eukaryota; kingdom Metazoa; phylum Chordata; class Mammalia; order Dermoptera; family Cynocephalidae; genus Cynocephalus; species Cynocephalus volans. Next base: position 168,995 of record NW_026902389.1, read on the forward strand.
TCACAGAGATTTTGAAACTGAAATCTCCCATGCCGTTTCCACCATAGGCAGCAATGGGCTTCCCCATAGAACTTGCCAACCTGAATTCCTACAGGCTAGATGTGAGAGGCACATTCTGGGGCTTCCTCCCTTAGAGTTAAACTTGCTTCTGAAAGCTCAACCTCCGGGGAGTTTGTTTGGCAGAGATATAGAACACACTTTTCCAAGTCTGTTGGAAGGCATTTGCAGTTTCATTTCGCGTCTAATTTCCCAAACCAAACTGCTTGCAGCTCTAACTCCCTTCTAACTACCACTTCTTCGGTTCAGTGAGATATGCTGGATTCTAAACGGAGAAGCTTCTCTGACGCTTTTTCACAGAGATTTTGAAACTGAAATTTCCAAACCCGTTTCCAACGAAGGCGCCAATGGGCTTCCCCATAGAACTTGCCAACGTGAATTCCTACAGGCTAGATGTGAGAGGCACATTCTGCTGCTTCCTCCCTTAGAGTTAAACTAGCTTCTGAAAGCTCAACCTCCGGGGAGTTTGTTTGGCAGAGATATAGAACACACTTTTCCAAGCCTGTTGGAAGGCATTTGCAGTTTCATTTCGCGTCTAATTTCCCAAACCAAACTGCTTGCAGCTCTAACTGCCTTCTAACTACCACTTCTTCGGTTCAGTGAGATATGCTGGATTCTAAACGGAGAAGCTTCTCTGACGCTTTTTCACAGAGATTTTGAAACTGAAATCTCCCATGCTGTTTCCACCATAGCCAGCAATGGGCTTCCCCATAGAACTTGCCAACCTGAATTCCTACAGGCTAGATGTGAGAGGCACATTCTGCTGCTTCCTCCCTTAGAGTTAAACTAGCTTCTGAAAGCTCAACCTCCAGGGAGTCTGTTTGGCAGAGATATAGAACACACTTTTCCAAGCCTGTTGGAAGGCATTTGCAGTTTCATTTCGCATCTAATTTCCCAAACCAAACTGCTTGCAGCTCTAACTGCCTTCTAACTACCACTTCTTCGGTTCAGTGAGATATGCTGGATTCTAAACGGAGAAGCTTCTCTGACGCTTTTTCACAGAGATTTTGAAACTGAAATCTCCCATGCCGTTTCCACCATAGGCAGCAATGGGCTTCCCCATAGAACTTGCCAACCTGAATTCCTACAGGCTAGATGTGAGAGGCACATTCTGCTGCTTCCTCCCTAAGAGTTAAGCTTGCTTCTGAAAGCTCAACCTCCGGGGACTCTGTTTGGCACAGATATAGAACACACTTTTCCAAGCCTGTTGGAAGGCCTTTGCAGTGTCATTTCGCATCTAATTTCCCAAACCAAACTGCTTGCAGCTCTAACTCCCTTCTAACTACCACTTCTTCGGTTCAGTGAGATATGCTGGATTCTAAACGGAGAAGCTTCTCTGACGCTTTTTCACAGAGATTTTGAAACTGAAATCTCCCATGCCGTTTCCACCATAGGCAGCAATGGGCTTCCCCTTAGAACTTGCCAACCTGAATTCCTAAAGGCTAGATGTGAGAGGCACATTCTGCTGCTTCCTCCCTTAGAGTTAAACTTGCTTCTGAAAGCTCAACCTCCGGGGAGTTTGTTTGGCAGAGATATAGAACACACTTTTCCAAGCCTGTTGGAAGGCATTTGCAGTTTCATTTCGCGTCTAATTTCCCAAACCAAACTGCTTGCAGCTCTAACTGCCTTCTAACTACCACTTCTTCGGTTCAGTGAGATATGCTGGATTCTAAACGGAGAAGCTTCTCTGACGCTTTTTCACAGAGATTTTGAAACTGAAATCTCCCATGCTGTTTCCACCATAGCCAGCAATGGGCTTCCCCATAGAACTTGCCAACCTGAATTCCTACAGGCTAGATGTGAGAGGAACATTCTGCTCCTTCCTCCCTTAGAGTTAAACTAGCTTCTGAAAGCTCAACCTCCAGGGAGTCTGTTTGGCAGAGATATAGAACACACTTTTCCAAGCCTGTTGGAAGGCATTTGCAGTTTCATTTCGCGTCTAATTTCCCAAACCAAACTGCTTGCAGCTCTAACTCCCTTCTAACTACCACTTCTTCGGTTCAGTGAGATATGCTGGATTCTAAACGGAGAAGCTTCTCTGACGCTTTTTCACAGAGATTTTGAAACTGAAATTTCCAAACCCGTTTCCAACGAAGGCGACAATGGGCTTCCCCATAGAACTTGCCAACCTGAATTCCTACAGGCTAGATGTGAGAGGCACATTCTGCTGCTTCCTCCCTTAGAGTTAAACTAGCTTCTGAAAGCTCAACCTCCAGGGAGTCTGTTTGGCAGAGATATAGAACACACTTTTCCAAGCCTGTTGGAAGGCATTTGCAGTTTCATTTCACGTCTAATTTCCCAAACCAAACTGCTTGCAGCTCTAACTGCCTTCTAACTACCACTTCTTCGGTTCAGTGAGATATGCTGGATTCTAAACGGAGAAGCTTCTCTGACGCTTTTTCACAGAGATTTTGAAACTGAAATCTCCCATGCCGTTTCCACCATAGGCAGCAATGGGCTTCCCCATAGAACTTGCCAACCTGAATTCCTACAGGCTAGATGTGAGAGGCACATTCTGCTGCTTCCTCCCTAAGAGTTAAGCTTGCTTCTGAAAGCTCAACCTCCGGGGACTCTGTTTGGCACAGATATAGAACACACTTTTCCAAGCCTGTTGGAAGGCCTTTGCAGTGTCATTTCGCATCTAATTTCCCAAACCAAACTGCTTGCAGCTCTAACTCCCTTCTAACTACCACTTCTTCGGTTCAGTGAGATATGCTGGATTCTAAACGGAGAAGCTTCTCTGACGCTTTTTCACAGAGATTTTGAAACTGAAATTTCCAAACCCGTTTCCAACGAAGGCGCCAATGGGCTTCCCCATAGAACTTGCCAACCTGAATTCCTACAGGCTAGATGTGAGAGGCACATTCTGCTGCTTCCTCCCTTAGAGTTAAACTTGCTTCTGAAAGCTCAACCTCCGGGGAGTTTGTTTGGCAGAGATATAGAACACACTTTTCCAATCCTGTTGGAAGGCATTTGCAGGTTCATTTCGCGTCTAATTTCCCAAACCAAACTGCTTGCAGCTCTAACTCCCTTCTAACTACCACTTCTTCGGTTCAGTGAAATATGCTGGATTCTAAACGGAGAAGCTTCTCTGACGCTTTTTCACAGAGATTTTGAAACTGAAATTTCCAAACCCGTTTCCAACGAAGGCGCCAATGGGCTTCCCCATAGAACTTGCCAACCTGAATTCCTAAAGGCTAGATGTGAGAGGCACATTCTGCTGCTTCCTCCCTTAGAGTTAAACTAGCTTCTGAAAGCTCAACCTCCAGGGAGTCTGTTTGGCAGAGATATAGAACACACTTTTCCAAGCCTGTTGGAAGGCATTTGCAGTTTCATTTCGCGTCTAATTTCCCAAACCAAACTGCTTGCAGCTCTAACTGCCTTCTAACTACCACTTCTTCGATTCAGTGAGATATGCTGGATTCTAAACGGAGAAGCTTCTCTGACGCTTTTTCACAGAGATTTTGAAACTGAAATCTCCCATGCCGTTTCCACCATAGGCAGCAATGGGCTTCCCCATAGAACTTGCCAACCTGAATTCCTACAGGCTAGATGTGAGAGGCACATTCTGCTGCTTCCTCCCTTAGTGTTAAACTAGCTTCTGAAAGCTCAACCTCCGGGGAGTTTGTTTGGTAGAGATATAGAACACACTTTTCCAAGCCTGTTGGAAGGCATTTGCAGTTTCATTTCGCGTCTAATTTCCCAAACCAAACTGCTTGCAGCTCTAACTCCCTTCTAACTACCACTTCTTCGGTTCAGTGAGATATGCTGGATTCTAAACGGAAAGCTTCTCTGACGCTTTTTCACAGAGATTTTGAAACTGAAATCTCCCATGCCGTTTCCACCATAGGCAGCAATGGGCTTCCCCATAGAACTTGCCAACCTGAATTCCTACAGGCTAGATGTGAGAGGCACATTCTGCTGCTTCCTCCCTAACAGTTAAGCTTGCTTCTGAAAGCTCAACCTCCGGGGACTCTGTTTGGCACAGATATAGAACACACTTTTCCAAGCCTGTTGGAAGGCCTTTGCAGTGTCATTTCGCATCTAATTTCCCAAACCAAACTGCTTGCAGCTCTAACTCCCTTCTAACTACCACTTCTTCGGTTCAGTGAGATATGCTGGATTCTAAACGGAGAAGCTTCTCTGACGCTTTTTCACAGAGATTTTGAAACTGAAATCTCCCATGCCGTTTCCACCATAGACAGCAATGGGCTTCCCCTTAGAACTTGCCAACCTGAATTCCTAAAGGCTAGATGTGAGAGGCACATTCTGCTGCTTCCTCCCTTAGAGTTAAGCTTGCTTCTGAAAGCTCAACCTCCAGGGAGTCTGTTTGGCAGAGATATAGAACACACTTTTCCAAGCCTGTTGGAAGGCATTTGCAGTTTCATTTCGCGTCTAATTTCCCAAACGAAACTGCTTGCAGCTCTAACTCCCTTCTAACTACCACTTCTTCGGTTCAGTGAGATATGCTGGATTCTAAACGGAGAAGCTTCTCTGACGCTTTTTCACAGAGATTTTGAAACTGAAATTTCCAAACCCGTTTCCAACGAAGGCGACAATGGGCTTCCCCATAGAACTTGCCAACCTGAATTCCTACAGGCTAGATGTGAGAGGCACATTCTGCTGCTTCCTCCCTTAGAGTTAAACTAGCTTCTGAAAGCTCAACCTCCAGGGAGTCTGTTTGGCAGAGATATAGAACACACTTTTCCAAGCCTGTTGGAAGGCATTTGCAGTTTCATTTCGCGTCTAATTTCCCAAACCAAACTGCTTGCAGCTCTAACTGCCTTCTAACTACCACTTCTTCGGTTCAGTGAGATATGCTGGATTCTAAACGGAGAAGCTTCTCTGACGCTTTTTCACAGAGATTTTGAAACTGAAATCTCCCATGCTGTTTCCACCATAGCCAGCAATGGGCTTCCCCATAGAACTTGCCAACCTGAATTCCTACAGGCTAGATGTGAGAGGAACATTCTGCTGCTTCCTCCCTTAGAGTTAAACTAGCTTCTGAAAGCTCAACCACCAGGGAGTCTGTTTGGCAGAGATATAGAACACACTTTTCCAAGCCTGTTGGAAGGCATTTGCAGTTTCATTTCGCGTCTAATTTCCCAAACCAAACTGCTTGCAGCTCTAACTGCCTTCTAATTACCACTTCTTCGGTTCAGTGAGATATGCTGGATTCTAAACGGAGAAGCTTCTCTGACGCTTTTTCACAGAGATTTTGAAACTGAAATCTCCCATGCCGTTTCCACCATAGGCAGCAATGGGCTTCCCCATAGAACTTGCCAACCTGAATTCCTACAGGCTAGATGTGAGAGGCACATTCTGCTGCTTCCTCCCTAAGAGTTAAGCTTGCTTCTGAAAGCTCAACCTCCGGGGAGTCTGTTTGGCAGAGATATAGAACACACTTTTCCAAGCCTGTTGGAAGGCCTTTGCAGTGTCATTTCGCATCTAATTTCCCAAACCAAACTGCTTGCAGCTCTAACTCCCTTCTAACTACCACTTCTTCGGTTCAGTGAGATATGCTGGATTCTAAACGGAGAAGCTTCTCTGACGCTTTTTCACAGAGATTTTGAAACTGAAATTTCCAAACCCGTTTCCAACGAAGGCGCCAATGGGCTTCCCCATAGAACTTGCCAACGTGAATTCCTACAGGCTAGATGTGAGAGGCACATTCTGCTGCTTCCTCCCTTAGAGTTAAACTAGCTTCTGAAAGCTCAACCTCCGGGGAGTTTGTTTGGCAGAGATATAGAACACACTTTTCCAAGCCTGTTGGAAGGCATTTGCAGTTTCATTTCGCGTCTAATTTCCCAAACCAAACTGCTTGCAGCTCTAACTGCCTTCTAACTACCACTTCTTCGGTTCAGTGAGATATGCTGGATTCTAAACGGAGAAGCTTCTCTGACGCTTTTTCACAGAGATTTTGAAACTGAAATCTCCCATGCTGTTTCCACCGTAGCCAGGAATGGGCTTCCCCATAGAACTTGCCAACCTGAATTCCTACAGGCTAGATGTGAGAGGCACATTCTGCTGCTTCCTCCCTTAGAGTTAAACTAGCTTCTGAAAGCTCAACCTCCAGGGAGTCTGTTTGGCAGAGATATAGAACACACTTTTCCAAGCCTGTTGGAAGGCATTTGCAGTTTCATTTCGCGTCTAATTTCCCAAACCAAACTGCTTGCAGCTCTAACTGCCTTCTAACTACCACTTCTTCGGTTCAGTGAGATATGCTGGATTCTAAACGGAGAAGCTTCTCTGACGCTTTTTCACAGAGATTTTGAAACTGAAATCTCCCATGCCGTTTCCACCATAGGCAGCAATGGGCTTCCCCATAGAACTTGCCAACCTGAATTCCTACAGGCTAGATGTGAGAGGCACATTCTGCTGCTTCCTCCCTAACAGTTAAGCTTGCTTCTGAAAGCTCAACCTCCGGGGACTCTGTTTGGCACAGATATAGAACACACTTTTCCAAGCCTGTTGGAAGGCCTTTGCAGTGTCATTTCGCATCTAATTTCCCAAACCAAACTACTTGCAGCTCTAACTCCCTTCTAACTACCACTTCTTCGGTTCAGTGAGATATACTGGATTCTAAACGGAGAAGCTTCTCTGACGCTTTTTCACAGAGATTTTGAAACTGAAATCTCCCATGCCGTTTCCACCATAGGCAGCAATGGGCTTCCCCTTAGAACTTGCCAACCTGAATTCCTAAAGGCTAGATGTGAGAGGCACATTCTGCTGCTTCCTCCCTTAGAGTTAAACTTGCTTCTGAAAGCTCAACCTCCGGGGAGTTTGTTTGGCAGAGATATAGAACACACTTTTCCAAGCCTGTTGGAAGGCATTTGCAGTTTCATTTCGCGTCTAATTTCCCAAACCAAACTGCTTGCAGCTCTAACTGCCTTCTAACTACCACTTCTTCGGTTCAGTGAGATATGCTGGATTCTAAACGGAGAAGCTTCTCTGACGCTTTTTCACAGAGATTTTGAAACTGAAATCTCCCATGCTGTTTCCACCATAGCCAGCAATGGGCTTCCCCATAGAACTTGCCAACCTGAATTCCTACAGGCTAGATGTGAGAGGAACATTCTGCTGCTTCCTCCCTTAGAGTTAAACTAGCTTCTGAAAGCTCAACCTCCAGGGAGTCTGTTTGGCAGAGATATAGAACACACTTTTCCAAGCCTGTTGGAAGGCATTTGCAGTTTCATTTCGCGTCTAATTTCCCAAACCAAACTGCTTGCAGCTCTAACTCCCTTCTAACTACCACTTCTTCGGTTCAGTGAGATATGCTGGATTCTAAACGGAGAAGCTTCTCTGACGCTTTTTCACAGAGATTTTGAAACTGAAATTTCCAAACCCGTTTCCAACGAAGGCGACAATGGGCTTCCCCATAGAACTTGCCAACCTGAATTCCTACAGGCTAGATGTGAGAGGCACATTCTGCTGCTTCCTCCCTTAGAGTTAAACTAGCTTCTGAAAGCTCAACCTCCAGGGAGTCTGTTTGGCAGAGATATAGAACACACTTTTCCAAGCCTGTTGGAAGGCATTTGCAGTTTCATTTCGCGTCTAATTTCCCAAACCAAACTGCTTTCAGCTCTAACTGCCTTCTAACTACCACTTCTTCGGTTCAGTGAGATATGCTGGATTCTAAACGGAGAAGCTTCTCTGACGCTTTTTCACAGAGATTTTGAAACTGAAATCTCCCATGCCGTTTCCACCATAGGCAGCAATGGGCTTCCCCATAGAACTTGCCAACCTGAATTCCTACAGGCTAGATGTGAGAGGCACATTCTGCTGCTTCCTCACTAAGAGTTAAGCTTGCTTCTGAAAGCTCAACCTCCGGGGACTCTGTTTGGCACAGATATAGAACACACTTTTCCAAGCCTGTTGGAAGGCCTTTGCAGTGTCATTTCGCATCTAATTTCCCAAACCAAACTGCTTGCAGCTCTAACTCCCTTCTAACTACCACTTCTTCGGTTCAGTGAGATATGCTGGATTCTAAACGGAGAAGCTTCTCTGACGCTTTTTCACAGAGATTTTGAAACTGAAAACTCCCATGCCGTTTCCACCATAGGCAGCAATGGGCTTCCCCATAGAACTTGCCAACCTGAATTCCTAAAGGCTAGATGTGAGAGGCACATTCTGCTGCTTCCTCCCTTAGAGTTAAACTAGCTTCTGAAAGCTCAACCTCCAGGGAGTCTGTTTGGCAGAGATATAGAACACACTTTTCCAAGCCTGTTGGAAGGCATTTGCAGTTTCATTTCGCGTCTAATTTCCCAAACCAAACTGCTTGCAGCTCTAACTGCCTTCTAACTACCACTTCTTCGGTTCAGTGAGATATGCTGGATTCTAAACGGAGAAGCTTCTCTGACGCTTTTTCACAGAGATTTTGAAACTGAAATCTCCCATGCCGTTTCCACCATAGGCAGCAATGGGCTTCCCCATAGAACTTGCCAACCTGAATTCCTACAGGCTAGATGTGAGAGGCAAATTCTGCTGCTTCCTCCCTTAGAGTTAAACTTGCTTCTGAAAGCTCAACCTCCGGGGAGTTTGTTTGGCAGAGATATAGAACACACTTTTCCAAGTCTGTTGGAAGGCATTTGCAGTTTCATTTCGCGTCTAATTTCCCAAACCAAACTGCTTGCAGCTCTAACTCCCTTCTAACTACCACTTCTTCGGTTCAGTGAGATATGCTGGATTCTAAACGGAGAAGCTTCTCTGACGCTTTTTCACAGAGATTTTGAAACTGAAATTTCCAAACCCGTTTCCAACGAAGGCGCCAATGGGCTTCCCCATAGAACTTGCCAACGTGAATTCCTACAGGCTAGATGTGAGAGGCACATTCTGCTGCTTCCTCCCTTAGAGTTAAACTAGCTTCTGAAAGCTCAACCTCCAGGGAGTCTGTTTGGCAGAGATATAGAACACACTTTTCCAAGCCTGTTGGAAGGCATTTGCAGTTTCATTTCGCGTCTAATTTCCCAAACCAAACTGCTTGCAGCTCTAACTGCCTTCTAACTACCACTTCTTCGGTTCAGTGAGATATGCTGGATTCTAAACGGAGAAGCTTCTCTGACGCTTTTTCACAGAGATTTTGAAACTGAAATCTCCCATGCCGTTTCCACCATAGGCAGCAATGGGCTTCCCCATAGAACTTGCCAACGTGAATTCCTACAGGCTAGATGTGAGAGGCACATTCTGTTGCTTCCTCCCTAAGAGTTAAGCTTGCTTCTGAAAGCTCAACCTCCGGGGAGTCTGTTTGGCAGAGATATAGAACACACTTTTCCAAGCCTGTTGGAAGGCCTTTGCAGTGTCATTTCGCATCTAATTTCCCAAACCAAACTGCTTGCAGCTCTAACTCCCTTCTAACTACCACTTCTTCGGTTCAGTGAGATATGCTGGATTCTAAACGGAGAAGCTTCTCTGACGCTTTTTCACAGAGATTTTGAAACTGAAATCTCCCATGCCGTTTCCACCATAGGCAGCAATGGGCTTCCCCATAGAACTTGCCAACCTGAATTCCTACAGGCTAGATGTGAGAGGCACATTCTGCTGCTTCCTCCCTTAGAGTTAAACTAGCTTCTGAAAGCTCAACCTCCGGGGAGTTTGTTTGGCAGAGATATAGAACACACTTTTCCAAGCCTGTTGGAAGGCATTTGCAGTTTCATTTCGCGTCTAATTTCCCAAACCAAACTGCTTGCAGCTCTAACTCCCTTCTAACTACCACTTCTTCGGTTCAGTGAGATATGCTGGATTCTAAACGGAAAGCTTCTCTGACGCTTTTTCAGAGATTTTGAAACTGAAATCTCCCATGCCGTTTCCACCATAGGCAGCAATGGGCTTCCCCATAGAACTTGCCAACCTGAATTCCTACAGGCTAGATGTGAGAGGCACATTCTGCTGCTTCCTCCCTAACAGTTAAGCTTGCTTCTGAAAGCTCAACCTCCGGGGACTCTGTTTGGCACAGATATAGAACACACTTTTCCAAGCCTGTTGGAAGGCCTTTGCAGTGTCATTTCGCATCTAATTTCCCAAACCAAACTGCTTGCAGCTCTAACTCCCTTCTAACTACCACTTCTTCGGTTCAGTGAGATATGCTGGATTCTAAACGGAGAAGCTTCTCTGACGCTTTTTCACAGAGATTTTGAAACTGAAATTTCCAAACCCGTTTCCAACGAAGGCGACAATGGGCTTCCACATAGAACTTGCCAACCTGAATTCCTACAGGCTAGATGTGAGAGGCACATTCTGCTGCTTCCTCCCTTAGAGTTAAACTAGCTTCTGAAAGCTCAACCTCCAGGGAGTCTGTTTGGCAGAGATATAGAACACACTTTTCCAAGCCTGTTGGAAGGCATTTGCAGTTTCATTTCGCGTCTAATTTCCCAAACCAAACTGCTTGCAACTCTAACTGCCTTCTAACTACCACTTCTTCGGTTCAGTGAGATATGCTGGATTCTAAACGGAGAAGCTTCTCTGACGCTTTTTCACAGAGATTTTGAAACTGAAATCTCCCATGCTGTTTCCACCATAGCCAGCAATGGGCTTCCCCATAGAACTTGCCAACCTGAATTCCTACAGGCTAGATGTGAGAGGAACATTCTGCTGCTTCCTCCCTTAGAGTTAAACTAGCTTCTGAAAGCTCAACCTCCAGGGAGTCTGTTTGGCAGAGATATAGAACACACTTTTCCAAGCCTGTTGGAAGGCATTTGCAGTTTCATTTCGCGTCTAATTTCCCAAACCAAACTGCTTGCAGCTCTAACTGCCTTCTAACTACCACTTCTTCGGTTCAGTGAGATATGCTGGATTCTAAACGGAGAAGCTTCTCTGACGCTTTTTCACAGAGATTTTGAAACTGAAATCTCCCATGCCGTTTCCACCATAGGCAGCAATGGGCTTCCCCATAGAACTTGCCAACCTGAATTCCTACAGGCTAGATGTGAGAGGCACATTCTGCTGCTTCCTCCCTAAGAGTTAAGCTTGCTTCTGAAAGCTCAACCTCCGGGGAGTCTGTTTGGCAGAGATATAGAACACACTTTTCCAAGCCTGTTGGAAGGCCTTTGCAGTGTCATTTCGCATCTAATTTCCCAAACCAAACTGCTTGCAGCTCTAACTCCCTTCTAACTACCACTTCTTCGGTTCAGTGAGATATGCTGGATTCTAAACGGAGAAGCTTCTCTGACGCTTTTTCACAGAGATTTTGAAACTGAAATTTCCAAACCCGTTTCCAACGAAGGCGCCAATGGGCTTCCCCATAGAACTTGCCAACCTGAATTCCTACAGGCTAGATGTGAGAGGCACATTCTGCTGCTTCCTCCCTTAGAGGTAAACTAGCTTCTGAAAGCTCAACCTCCGGGGAGTTTGTTTGGCAGAGATATAGAACACACTTTTCCAAGCCTGTTGGAAGGCATTTGCAGTTTCATTTCGCGTCTAATTTCCCAAACCAAACTGCTTGCAGCTCTAACTCCCTTCTAACTACCACTTCTTCGGTTCAGTGAGATATGCTGGATTCTAAACGGAGAAGCTTCTCTGACGCTTTTTCACAGAGATTTTGAAACTGAAATCTCCCATGCCGTTTCCACCATAGGCAGCAATGGGCTTCCCCATAGAACTTGCCAACCTGAATTCCTACAGGCTAGATGTGAGAGGCACATTCTGCTGCTTCCTCCCTTAGAGTTAAACTTGCTTCTGAAAGCTCAACCTCCGGGGAGTTTGTTTGGCAGAGATATAGAACACACTTTTCCAAGTCTGTTGGAAGGCATTTGCAGTTTCATTTCGCGTCTAATTTCCCAAACCAAACTGCTTGCAGCTCTAACTGCCTTCTAACTACCACTTCTTCGGTTCAGTGAGATATGCTGGATTCTAAACGGAGAAGCTTCTCTGACGCTTTTTCACAGAGATTTTGAAACTGAAATCTCCCATGCCGTTTCCACCATAGGCAGCAATGGGCTTCCCCATAGAACTTGCCAACCTGAATTCCTACAGGCTAGATGTGAGAGGCACATTCTGCTGCTTCCTCCCTAAGAGTTAAGCTTGCTTCTGAAAGCTCAACCTCCGGGGAGTCTGTTTGGCAGAGATATAGAACACACTTTTCCAAGCCTGTTGGAAGGCCTTTGCAGTGTCATTTCGCATCTAATTTCCCAAACCAAACTGCTTGCAGCTCTAACTCCCTTCTAACTACCACTTCTTCGGTTCAGTGAGATATGCTGGATTCTAAACGGAGAAGCTTCTCTGACGCTTTTTCACAGAGATTTTGAAACTGAAATTTCCAAACCCGTTTCCAACGAAGGCGCCAATGGGCTTCCCCATAGAACTTGCCAACCTGAATTCCTACAGGCTAGATGTGAGAGGCACATTCTGCTGCTTCCTCCCTTAGAGTTAAACTAGCTTCTGAAAGCTCAACCTCCGGGGAGTTTGTTTGGCAGAGATATAGAACACACTTTTCCAAGCCTGTTGGAAGGCATTTGCAGTTTCATTTCGCGTCTAATTTCCCAAACCAAACTGCTTGCAGCTCTAACTCCCTTCTAACTACCACTTCTTCGGTTCAGTGAGATATGCTGGATTCTAAACGGAGAAGCTTCTCTGACGCTTTTTCACAGAGATTTTGAAACTGAAATCTCCCATGCCGTTTCCACCATAGGCAGCAATGGGCTTCCCCATAGAACTTGCCAACCTGAATTCCTACAGGCTAGATGTGAGAGGCACATTCTGCAGCTTCCTCCCTTAGAGTTAAACTTGCTCCTGAAAGCTCAACCTCCGGGGAGTTTGTTTGGCAGAGATATAGAACACACTTTTCCAAGTCTGTTGGAAGGCATTTGCAGTTTCATTTCGCGTCTAATTTCCCAAACCAAACTGCTTGCAGCTCTAACTGCCTTCTAACTACCACTTCTTCGGTTCAGTGAGATATGCTGGATTCTAAACGGAGAAGCTTCTCTGACGCTTTTTCACAGAGATTTTGAAACTGAAATCTCCCATGCCGTTTCCACCATAGGCAGCAATGGGCTTCCCCATAGAACTTGCCAACCTGAATTCCTACAGGCTAGATGTGAGAGGCACATTCTGCTGCTTCCTCCCTAAGAGTTAAGCTTGCTTCTGAAAGCTCAACCTCCGGGGAGTCTGTTTGGCAGAGATATAGAACACACTTTTCCAAGCCTGTTGGAAGGCCTTTGCAGTGTCATTTCGCATCTAATTTCCCAAACCAAACTGCTTGCAGCTCTAACTCCCTTCTAACTACCACTTCTTCGGTTCAGTGAGATATGCTGGATTCTAAACGGAGAAGCTTCTCTGACGCTTTTTCACAGAGATTTTGAAACTGAAATTTCCAAACCCGTTTCCAACGAAGGCGCCAATGGGCTTCCCCATAGAACTTGCCAACCTGAATTCCTACAGGCTAGATGTGAGAGGCACATTCTGCTGCTTCCTCCCTTAGAGTTAAACTAGCTTCTGAAAGCTCAACCTCCGGGGAGTTTGTTTGGCAGAGATATAGAACACACTTTTCCAAGCCTGTTGGAAGGCATTTGCAGTTTCATTTCGCGTCTAATTTCCCAAACCAAACTGCTTGCAGCTCTAACTCCCTTCTAACTACCACTTCTTCGGTTCAGTGAGATATGCTGGATTCTAAACGGAGAAGCTTCTCTGACGCTTTTTCACAGAGATTTTGAAACTGAAATCTCCCATGCCGTTTCCACCATAGGCAGCAATGGGCTTCCCCATAGAACTTGCCAACCTGAATTCCTAAAGGCTAGATGTGAGAGGCACATTCTGCTGCTTCCTCCCTTAGAGTTAAACTTGCTTCTGAAAGCTCAACCTCCGGGGAGTTTGTTTGGCAGAGATATAGAACACACTTTTCCAAGCCTGTTGGAAGGCATTTGCAGTGTCATTTCGCGTCTAATTTCCCAAACCAAACTGCTTGCAGCTCTAACTGCCTTCTAACTACCACTTCTTCGGTTCAGTGAGATATGCTGGATTCTAAACGGAGAAGCTTCTCTGACGCTTTTTCACAGAGATTTTGAAACTGAAATCTCCCATGCTGTTTCCACCATAGCCAGCAATGGGCTTCCCCATAGAACTTGCCAACCTGAATTCCTACAGGCTAGATGTGAGAGGAACATTCTGCTGCTTCCTCCCTTAGAGTTAAACTAGCTTCTGAAAACTCAACCTCCAGGGAGTCTGTTTGGCAGAGATATAGAACACACTTTTCCAAGCCTGTTGGAAGGCATTTGCAGTTTCATTTCGCGTCTAATTTCCCAAACCAAACTGCTTGCAGCTCTAACTCCCTTCTAACTACCACTTCTTCGGTTCAGTGAGATATGCTGGATTCTAAACGGAGAAGCTTCTCTGACGCTTTTTCACAGAGATTTTGAAACTGAAATTTCCAAACCCGTTTCCAACGAAGGCGACAATGGGCTTCCCCATAGAACTTGCCAACCTGAATTCCTACAGGCTAGATGTGAGAGGCACATTCTGCTGCTTCCTCCCTTAGAGTTAAACTAGCTTCTGAAAGCTCAACCTCCAGGGAGTCTGTTTGGCAGAGATATAGAACACACTTTTCCAAGCCTGTTGGAAGGCATTTGCAGTTTCATTTCGCGTCTAATTTCCCAAACCAAACTGCTTGCAGCTCTAACTGCCTTCTAACTACCACTTCTTCGGTTCAGTGAGATATGCTGGATTCTAAACGGAGAAGCTTCTCTGACGCTTTTTCACAGAGATTTTGAAACTGAAATCTCCCATGCTGTTTCCACCATAGCCAGCAATGGGCTTCCCCATAGAACTTGCCAACCTGAATTCCTACAGGCTAGATGTGAGAGGAACATTCTGCTGCTTCCTCCCTTAGAGTTAAACTAGCTTCTGAAAGCTCAACCTCCAGGGAGTCTGTTTGGCAGAGATATAGAACACACTTTTCCAAGCCTGTTGGAAGGCATTTGCAGTTTCATTTCGCGTCTAATTTCCCAAACCAAACTGCTTGCAGCTCTAACTGCCTTCTAACTACCACTTCTTCGGTTCAGTGAGATATGCTGGATTCTAAACGGAGAAGCTTCTCTGACGCTTTTTCACAGAGATTTTGAAACTGAAATCTCCCATGCCGTTTCCACCATAGGCAGCAATGGGCTTCCCCATAGAACTTGCCAACCTGAATTCCTACAGGCTAGATGTGAGAGGCACATTCTGCTGCTTCCTCCCTAAGAGTTAAGCTTGCTTCTGAAAGCTCAACCTCCGGGGAGTCTGTTTGGCAGAGATATAGAACACACTTTTCCAAGCCTGTTGGAAGGCCTTTGCAGTGTCATTTCGCATCTAATTTCCCAAACCAAACTGCTTGCAGCTCTAACTCCCTTCTAACTACCACTTCTTCGGTTCAGTGAGATATGCTGGATTCTAAACGGAGAAGCTTCTCTGACGCTTTTTCACAGAGATTTTGAAACTGAAATTTCCAAACCCGTTTCCAACGAAGGCGCCAATGGGCTTCCCCATAGAACTTGCCAACCTGAATTCCTACAGGCTAGATGTGAGAGGCACATTCTGCTGCTTCCTCCCTTAGAGTTAAACTAGCTTCTGAAAGCTCAACCTCCGGGGAGTTTGTTTGGCAGAGATATAGAACACACTTTTCCAAGCCTGTTGGAAGGCATTTGCAGTTTCATTTCGCGTCTAATTTCCCAAACCAAACTGCTTGCAGCTCTAACTGCCTTCTAACTACCACTTCTTCGGTTCAGTGAGATATGCTGGATTCTAAACGGAGAAGCTTCTCTGACGCTTTTTCACAGAGATTTTGAAACTGAAATCTCCCATGCTGTTTCCACCATAGCCAGCAATGGGCTTCCCCATAGAACTTGCCAACCTGAATTCCTACAGGCTAGATGTGAGAGGCACATTCTGCTGCTTCCTCCCTAACAGTTAAGCTTGCTTCTGAAAGCTCAACCTCCGGGGACTCTGTTTGGCACAGATATAGAACACACTTTTCCAAGCCTGTTGGAAGGCCTTTGCAGTGTCATTTCGCATCTAATTTCCCAAACCAAACTGCTTGCAGCTCTAACTCCCTTCTAACTACCACTTCTTCGGTTCAGTGAGATATGCTGGATTCTAAACGGAGAAGCTTCTCTGACGCTTTTTCACAGAGATTTTGAAACTGAAATTTCCAAACCCGTTTCCAACGAAGGCGACAATGGGCTTCCACATAGAACTTGCCAACCTGAATTCCTACAGGCTAGATGTGAGAGGCACATTCTGCTGCTTCCTCCCTTAGAGTTAAACTAGCTTCTGAAAGCTCAACCTCCAGGGAGTCTGTTTGGCAGAGATATAGAACACACTTTTCCAAGCCTGTTGGAAGGCATTTGCAGTTTCATTTCGCGTCTAATTTCCCAAACCAAACTGCTTGCAGCTCTAACTGCCTTCTAACTACCACTTCTTCGGTTCAGTGAGATATGCTGGATTCTAAACGGAGAAGCTTCTCTGACGCTTTTTCACAGAGATTTTGAAACTGAAATCTCCCATGCTGTTTCCACCATAGCCAGCAATGGGCTTCCCCATAGAACTTGCCAACCTGAATTCCTACAGGCTAGATGTGAGAGGAACATTCCGCTGCTTCCTCCCTTAGAGTTAAACTAGCTTCTGAAAGCTCAACCTCCAGGGAGTCTGTTTGGCAGAGATATAGAACACACTTTTCCAAGCCTGTTGGAAGGCATTTGCAGTTTCATTTCGCGTCTAATTTCCCAAACCAAACTGCTTGCAGCTCTAACTGCCTTCTAACTACCACTTCTTCGGTTCAGTGAGATATGCTGGATTCTAAACGGAGAAGCTTCTCTGACGCTTTTTCACAGAGATTTTGAAACTGAAATCTCCCATGCCGTTTCCACCATAGGCAGCAATGGGCTTCCCCATAGAACTTGCCAACCTGAATTCCTACAGGCTAGATGTGAGAGGCACATTCTGCTGCTTCCTCCCTAAGAGTTAAGCTTGCTTCTGAAAGCTCAACCTCCGGGGAGTCTGTTTGGCAGAGATATAGAACACACTTTTCCAAGCCTGTTGGAAGGCCTTTGCAGTGTCATTTCGCATCTAATTTCCCAAACCAAACTGCTTGCAGCTCTAACTCCCTTCTAACTACCACTTCTTCGGTTCAGTGAGATATGCTGGATTCTAAACGGAGAAGCTTCTCTGACGCTTTTTCACAGAGATTTTGAAACTGAAATTTCCAAACCCGTTTCCAACGAAGGCGCCAATGGGCTTCCCCATAGAACTTGCCAACCTGAATTCCTACAGGCTAGATGTGAGAGGCACATTCTGCTGCTTCCTCCCTTAGAGGTAAACTAGCTTCTGAAAGCTCAACCTCCGGGGAGTTTGTTTGGCAGAGATATAGAACACACTTTTCCAAGCCTGTTGGAAGGCATTTGCAGTTTCATTTCGCGTCTAATTTCCCAAACCAAACTGCTTGCAGCTCTAACTCCCTTCTAACTACCACTTCTTCGGTTCAGTGAGATATGCTGGATTCTAAACGGAGAAGCTTCTCTGACGCTTTTTCACAGAGATTTTGAAACTGAAATCTCCCATGCCGTTTCCACCATAGGCAGCAATGGGCTTCCCCATAGAACTTGCCAACCTGAATTCCTACAGGCTAGATGTGAGAGGCACATTCTGCTGCTTCCTCCCTTAGAGTTAAACTTGCTTCTGAAAGCTCAACCTCCGGGGAGTTTGTTTGGCAGAGATATAGAACACACTTTTCCAAGTCTGTTGGAAGGCATTTGCAGTTTCATTTCGCGTCTAATTTCCCAAACCAAACTGCTTGCAGCTCTAACTGCCTTCTAACTACCACTTCTTCGGTTCAGTGAGATATGCTGGATTCTAAACGGAGAAGCTTCTCTGACGCTTTTTCACAGAGATTTTGAAACTGAAATCTCCCATGCCGTTTCCACCATAGGCAGCAATGGGCTTCCCCATAGAACTTGCCAACCTGAATTCCTACAGGCTAGATGTGAGAGGCACATTCTGCTGCTTCCTCCCTAAGAGTTAAGCTTGCTTCTGAAAGCTCAACCTCCGGGGAGTCTGTTTGGCAGAGATATAGAACACACTTTTCCAAGCCTGTTGGAAGGCCTTTGCAGTGTCATTTCGCATCTAATTTCCCAAACCAAACTGCTTGCAGCTCTAACTCCCTTCTAACTACCACTTCTTCGGTTCAGTGAGATATGCTGGATTCTAAACGGAGAAGCTTCTCTGACGCTTTTTCACAGAGATTTTGAAACTGAAATTTCCAAACCCGTTTCCAACGAAGGCGCCAATGGGCTTCCCCATAGAACTTGCCAACCTGAATTCCTACAGGCTAGATGTGAGAGGCAAATTCTGCTGCTTCCTCCCTTAGAGTTAAACTAGCTTCTGAAAGCTCAACCTCCGGGGAGTTTGTTTGGCAGAGATATAGAACACACTTTTCCAAGCCTGTTGGAAGGCATTTGCAGTTTCATTTCGCGTCTAATTTCCCAAACCAAACTGCTTGGAGCTCTAACTCCCTTCTAACTACCACTTCTTCGGTTCAGTGAGATATGCTGGATTCTAAACGGAGAAGCTTCTCTGACGCTTTTTCACAGAGATTTTGAAACTGAAATCTCCCATGCCGTTTCCACCATAGGCAGCAATGGGCTTCCCCATAGAACTTGCCAACCTGAATTCCTACAGGCTAGATGTGAGAGGCACATTCTGCAGCTTCCTCCCTTAGAGTTAAACTTGCTCCTGAAAGCTCAACCTCCGGGGAGTTTGTTTGGCAGAGATATAGAACACACTTTTCCAAGTCTGTTGGAAGGCATTTGCAGTTTCATTTCGCGTCTAATTTCCCAAACCAAACTGCTTGCAGCTCTAACTGCCTTCTAACTACCACTTCTTCGGTTCAGTGAGATATGCTGGATTCTAAACGGAGAAGCTTCTCTGACGCTTTTTCACAGAGATTTTGAAACTGAAATCTCCCATGCCGTTTCCACCATAGGCAGCAATGGGCTTCCCCATAGAACTTGCCAACCTGAATTCCTACAGGCTAGATGTGAGAGGCACATTCTGCTGCTTCCTCCCTAAGAGTTAAGCTTGCTTCTGAAAGCTCAACCTCCGGGGAGTCTGTTTGGCAGAGATATAGAACACACTTTTCCAAGCCTGTTGGAAGGCCTTTGCAGTGTCATTTCGCATCTAATTTCCCAAACCAAACTGCTTGCAGCTCTAACTCCCTTCTAACTACCACTTCTTCGGTTCAGTGAGATATGCTGGATTCTAAACGGAGAAGCTTCTCTGACGCTTTTTCACAGAGATTTTGAAACTGAAATTTCCAAACCCGTTTCCAACGAAGGCGCCAATGGGCTTCCCCATAGAACTTGCCAACCTGAATTCCTACAGGCTAGATGTGAGAGGCACATTCTGCTGCTTCCTCCCTTAGAGTTAAACTAGCTTCTGAAAGCTCAACCTCCGGGGAGTTTGTTTGGCAGAGATATAGAACACACTTTTCCAAGCCTGTTGGAAGGCATTTGCAGTTTCATTTCGCTTCTAATTTCCCAAACCAAACTGCTTGCAGCTCTAACTCCCTTCTAACTACCACTTCTTCGGTTCAGTGAGATATGCTGGATTCTAAACGGAGAAGCTTCTCTGACGCTTTTTCACAGAGATTTTGAAACTGAAATCTCCCATGCCGTTTCCACCATAGGCAGCAATGGGCTTCCCCATAGAACTTGCCAACCTGAATTCCTAAAGGCTAGATGTGAGAGGCACATTCTGCTGCTTCCTCCCTTAGAGTTAAACTTGCTTCTGAAAGCTCAACCTCCGGGGAGTTTGTTTGGCAGAGATATAGAACACACTTTTCCAAGCCTGTTGGAAGGCATTTGCAGTGTCATTTCGCGTCTAATTTCCCAAACCAAACTGCTTGCAGCTCTAACTGCCTTCTAACTACCACTTCTTCGGTTCAGTGAGATATGCTGGATTCTAAACGGAGAAGCTTCTCTGACGCTTTTTCACAGAGATTTTGAAACTGAAATCTCCCATGCTGTTTCCACCATAGCCAGCAATGGGCTTCCCCATAGAACTTGCCAACCTGAATTCCTACAGGCTAGATGTGAGAGGAACATTCTGCTGCTTCCTCCCTTAGAGTTAAACTAGCTTCTGAAAACTCAACCTCCAGGGAGTCTGTTTGGCAGAGATATAGAACACACTTTTCCAAGCCTGTTGGAAGGCATTTGCAGTTTCATTTCGCGTCTAATTTCCCAAACCAAACTGCTTGCAGCTCTAACTCCCTTCTAACTACCACTTCTTCGGTTCAGTGAGATATGCTGGATTCTAAACGGAGAAGCTTCTCTGACGCTTTTTCACAGAGATTTTGAAACTGAAATTTCCAAACCCGTTTCCAACGAAGGCGACAATGGGCTTCCCCATAGAACTTGCCAACCTGAATTCCTACAGGCTAGATGTGAGAGGCACATTCTGCTGCTTCCTCCCTTAGAGTTAAACTAGCTTCTGAAAGCTCAACCTCCAGGGAGTCTGTTTGGCAGAGATATAGAACACACTTTTCCAAGCCTGTTGGAAGGCATTTGCAGTTTCATTTCGCGTCTAATTTCCCAAACCAAACTGCTTGCAGCTCTAACTGCCTTCTAACTACCACTTCTTCGGTTCAGTGAGATATGCTGGATTCTAAACGGAGAAGCTTCTCTGACGCTTTTTCACAGAGATTTTGAAACTGAAATCTCCCATGCTGTTTCCACCATAGCCAGCAATGGGCTTCCCCATAGAACTTGCCAACCTGAATTCCTACAGGCTAGATGTGAGAGGAACATTCTGCTGCTTCCTCCCTTAGAGTTAAACTAGCTTCTGAAAGCTCAACCTCCAGGGAGTCTGTTTGGCAGAGATATAGAACACACTTTTCCAAGCCTGTTGGAAGGCATTTGCAGTTTCATTTCGCGTCTAATTTCCCAAACCAAACTGCTTGCAGCTCTAACTGCCTTCTAACTACCACTTCTTCGGTTCAGTGAGATATGCTGGATTCTAAACGGAGAAGCTTCTCTGACGCTTTTTCACAGAGATTTTGAAACTGAAATCTCCCATGCCGTTTCCACCATAGGCAGCAATGGGCTTCCCCATAGAACTTGCCAACCTGAATTCCTACAGGCTAGATGTGAGAGGCACATTCTGCTGCTTCCTCCCTAAGAGTTAAGCTTGCTTCTGACAGCTCAACCTCCGGGGAGTCTGTTTGGCAGAGATATAGAACACACTTTTCCAAGCCTGTTGGAAGGCCTTTGCAGTGTCATTTCGCATCTAATTTCCCAAACCAAACTGCTTGCAGCTCTAACTCCCTTCTAACTACCACTTCTTCGGTTCAGTGAGATATGCTGGATTCTAAACGGAGAAGCTTCTCTGACGCTTTTTCACAGAGATTTTGAAACTGAAATTTCCAAACCCGTTTCCAACGAAGGCGCCAATGGGCTTCCCCATAGAACTTGCCAACCTGAATTCCTACAGGCTAGATGTGAGAGGCACATTCTGCTGCTTCCTCCCTTAGAGTTAAACTAGCTTCTGAAAGCTCAACCTCCGGGGAGTTTGTTTGGCAGAGATATAGAACACACTTTTCCAAGCCTGTTGGAAGGCATTTGCAGTTTCATTTCGCGTCTAATTTCCCAAACCAAACTGCTTGCAGCTCTAACTGCCTTCTAACTACCACTTCTTCGGTTCAGTGAGATATGCTGGATTCTAAACGGAGAAGCTTCTCTGACGCTTTTTCACAGAGATTTTGAAACTGAAATCTCCCATGCTGTTTCCACCATAGCCAGCAATGGGCTTCCCCATAGAACTTGCCAACCTGAATTCCTACAGGCTAGATGTGAGAGGCACATTCTGCTGCTTCCTCCCTTAGAGTTAAACTAGCTTCTGAAAGCTCAACCTCCAGGGAGTCTGTTTGGCAGAGATATAGAACACACTTTTCCAAGCCTGTTGGAAGGCATTTGCAGTTTCATTTCGCGTCTAATTTCCCAAACCAAACTGCTTGCAGCTCTAACTCCCTTCTAACTACCACTTAATTGGTTCAGTGAGATATGCTGGATTCTAAACGGAGAAGCTTCTCTGACGCTTTTTCACAGAGATTTTGAAACTGAAATCTCCCATGCCGTTTCCACCATAGGCAGCAATGGGCTTCCCCTTAGAACTTGCCAACCTGAATTCCTAAAGGCTAGATGTGAGAGGCACATTCTGCTGCTTCCTCCCTTAGAGTTAAACTTGCTTCTGAAAGCTCAACCTCCGGGGAGTTTGTTTGGCAGAGATATAGAACACACTTTTCCAAGCCTGTTGGAAGGCATTTGCAGTTTCATTTCGCGTCTAATTTCCCAAACCAAACTGCTTGCAGCTCTAACTGCCTTCTAACTACCACTTCTTCGGTTCAGTGAGATATGCTGGATTCTAAACGGAGAAGCTTCTCTGATGCTTTTTCACAGAGATTTTGAAACTGAAATCTCCCATGCTGTTTCCACCATAGCCAGCAATGGGCTTCCCCATAGAACTTGCCAACCTGAATTCCTACAGGCTAGATGTGAGAGGAACATTCTGCTGCTTCCTCCCTTAGAGTTAAACTAGCTTCTGAAAGCTCAACCTCCAGGGAGTCTGTTTGGCAGAGATATAGAACACACTTTTCCAAGCCTGTTGGAAGGCATTTGCAGTTTCATTTCGCGTCTAATTTCCCAAACCAAACTGCTTGCAGCTCTAACTCCCTTCTAACTACCACTTCTTCGGTTCAGTGAGATATGCTGGATTCTAAACGGAGAAGCTTCTCTGACGCTTTTTCACAGAGATTTTGAAACTGAAATTTCCAAACCCGTTTCCAACGAAGGCGACAATGGGCTTCCCCATAGAACTTGCCAACCTGAATTCCTACAGGCTAGATGTGAGAGGCACATTCTGCTGCTTCCTCCCTTAGAGTTAAACTAGCTTCTGAAAGCTCAACCTCCAGGGAGTCTGTTTGGCAGAGATATAGAACACACTTTTCCAAGCCTGTTGGAAGGCATTTGCAGTTTCATTTCGCGTCTAATTTCCCAAACCAAACTGCTTGCAGCTCTAACTGCCTTCTAACTACCACTTCTTCGGTTCAGTGAGATATGCTGGATTCTAAACGGAGAAGCTTCTCTGACGCTTTTTCACAGAGATTTTGAAACTGAAATCTCCCATGCCGTTTCCACCATAGGCAGCAATGGGCTTCCCCATAGAACTTGCCAACCTGAATTCCTACAGGCTAGATGTGAGAGGCACATTCTGCTGCTTCCTCACTAAGAGTTAAGCTTGCTTCTGAAAGCTCAACCTCCGGGGACTCTGTTTGGCACAGATATAGAACACACTTTTCCAAGCCTGTTGGAAGGCCTTTGCAGTGTCATTTCGCATCTAATTTCCCAAACCAAACTGCTTGCAGCTCTAACTCCCTTCTAACTACCACTTCTTCGGTTCAGTGAGATATGCTGGATTCTAAACGGAGAAGCTTCTCTGACGCTTTTTCACAGAGATTTTGAAACTGAAATCTCCCATGCCGTTTCCACCATAGGCAGCAATGGGCTTCCCCATAGAACTTGCCAACCTGAATTCCTAAAGGCTAGATGTGAGAGGCACATTCTGCTGCTTCCTCCCTTAGAGTTAAACTAGCTTCTGAAAGCTCAACCTCCAGGGAGTCTGTTTGGCAGAGATATAGAACACACTTTTCCAAGCCTGTTGGAAGGCATTTGCAGTTTCATTTCGCGTCTAATTTCCCAAACCAAACTGCTTGCAGCTCTAACTGCCTTCTAACTACCACTTCTTCGGTTCAGTGAGATATGCTGGATTCTAAACGGAGAAGCTTCTCTGACGCTTTTTCACAGAGATTTTGAAACTGAAATCTCCCATGCCGTTTCCACCATAGGCAGCAATGGGCTTCCCCATAGAACTTGCCAACCTGAATTCCTACAGGCTAGATGTGAGAGGCACATTCTGCTGCTTCCTCCCTTAGAGTTAAACTTGCTTCTGAAAGCTCAACCTCCGGGGAGTTTGTTTGGCAGAGATATAGAACACACTTTTCCAAGTCTGTTGGAAGGCATTTGCAGTTTCATTTCGCGTCTAATTTCCCAAACCAAACTGCTTGCAGCTCTAACTCCCTTCTAACTACCACTTCTTCGGTTCAGTGAGATATGCTGGATTCTAAACGGAGAAGCTTCTCTGACGCTTTTTCACAGAGATTTTGAAACTGAAATTTCCAAACCCGTTTCCAACGAAGGCGCCAATGGGCTTCCCCATAGAACTTGCCAACGTGAATTCCTACAGGCTAGATGTGAGAGGCACATTCTGCTGCTTCCTCCCTTAGAGTTAAACTAGCTTCTGAAAGCTCAACCTCCGGGGAGTTTGTTTGGCAGAGATATAGAACACACTTTTCCAAGCCTGTTGGAAGGCATTTGCAGTTTCATTTCGCGTCTAATTTCCCAAACCAAACTGCTTGCAGCTCTAACTGCCTTCTAACTACCACTTCTTCGGTTCAGTGAGATATGCTGGATTCTAAACGGAGAAGCTTCTCTGACGCTTTTTCACAGAGATTTTGAAACTGAAATCTCCCATGCCGTTTCCACCATAGGCAGCAATGGGCTTCCCCATAGAACTTGCCAACGTGAATTCCTACAGGCTAGATGTGAGAGGCACATTCTGTTGCTTCCTCCCTAAGAGTTAAGCTTGCTTCTGAAAGCTCAACCTCCGGGGAGTCTGTTTGGCAGAGATATAGAACACACTTTTCCAAGCCTGTTGGAAGGCCTTTGCAGTGTCATTTCGCATCTAATTTCCCAAACCAAACTGCTTGCAGCTCTAACTCCCTTCTAACTACCACTTCTTCGGTTCAGTGAGATATGCTGGATTCTAAACGGAGAAGCTTCTCTGACGCTTTTTCACAGAGATTTTGAAACTGAAATCTCCCATGCCGTTTCCACCATAGGCAGCAATGGGCTTCCCCATAGAACTTGCCAACCTGAATTCCTACAGGCTAGATGTGAGAGGCACATTCTGCTGCTTCCTCCCTTAGAGTTAAACTAGCTTCTGAAAGCTCAACCTCCGGGGAGTTTGTTTGGCAGAGATATAGAACACACTTTTCCAAGCCTGTTGGAAGGCATTTGCAGTTTCATTTCGCGTCTAATTTCCCAAACCAAACTGCTTGCAGCTCTAACTCCCTTCTAACTACCACTTCTTCGGTTCAGTGAGATATGCTGGATTCTAAACGGAAAGCTTCTCTGACGCTTTTTCACAGAGATTTTGAAACTGAAATCTCCCATGCCGTTTCCACCATAGGCAGCAATGGGCTTCCCCATAGAACTTGCCAACCTGAATTCCTACAGGCTAGATGTGAGAGGCACATTCTGCTACTTCCTCCCTAAGAGTTAAGCTTGCTTCTGAAAGCTCAACCTCCGGGGAGTCTGTTTGGCAGAGATATAGAACACACTTTTCCAAGCCTGTTGGAAGGCCTTTGCAGTGTCATTTCGCATCTAATTTCCCAAACCAAACTGCTTGCAGCTCTAACTCCCTTCTAACTACCACTTCTTCGGTTCAGTGAGATATGCTGGATTCTAAACGGAGAAGCTTCTCTGACGCTTTTTCACAGAGATTTTGAAACTGAAATTTCCAAACCCGTTTCCAACGAAGGCGCCAATGGGCTTCCCCATAGAACTTGCCAACCTGAATTCCTACAGGCTAGATGTGAGAGGCACATTCTGCTGCTTCCTCCCTTAGAGTTAAACTAGCTTCTGAAAGCTCAACCTCCGGGGAGTTTGTTTGGCAGAGATATAGAACACACTTTTCCAAGCCTGTTGGAAGGCATTTGCAGTTTCATTTCGCGTCTAATTTCCCAAACCAAACTGCTTGCAGCTCTAACTCCCTTCTAACTACCACTTCTTCGGTTCAGTGAGATATGCTGGATTCTAAACGGAGAAGCTTCTCTGACGCTTTTTCACAGAGATTTTGAAACTGAAATCTCCCATGCCGTTTCCACCATAGGCAGCAATGGGCTTCCCCATAGAACTTGCCAACCTGAATTCCTACAGGCTAGATGTGAGAGGCACATTCTGCTGCTTCCTCCCTTAGAGTTAAACTTGCTTCTGAAAGCTCAACCTCCGGGGAGTTTGTTTGGCAGAGATATAGAACACACTTTTCCAAGTCTGTTGGAAGGCATTTGCAGTTTCATTTCGCGTCTAATTTCCCAAACCAAACTGCTTGCAGCTCTAACTGCCTTCTAACTACCACTTCTTCGGTTCAGTGAGATATGCTGGATTCTAAACGGAGAAGCTTCTCTGACGCTTTTTCACAGAGATTTTGAAACTGAAATCTCCCATGCCGTTTCCACCATAGGCAGCAATGGGCTTCCCCATAGAACTTGCCAACCTGAATTCCTACAGGCTAGATGTGAGAGGCACATTCTGCTGCTTCCTCCCTAAGAGTTAAGCTTGCTTCTGAAAGCTCAACCTCCGGGGAGTCTGTTTGGCAGAGATATAGAACACACTTTTCCAAGCCTGTTGGAAGGCCTTTGCAGTGTCATTTCGCATCTAATTTCCCAAACCAAACTGCTTGCAGCTCTAACTCCCTTCTAACTACCACTTCTTCGGTTCAGTGAGATATGCTGGATTCTAAACGGAGAAGCTTCTCTGACGCTTTTTCACAGAGATTTTGAAACTGAAATTTCCAAACCCGTTTCCAACGAAGGCGCCAATGGGCTTCCCCATAGAACTTGCCAACCTGAATTCCTACAGGCTAGATGTGAGAGGCACATTCTGCTGCTTCCTCCCTTAGAGTTAAACTAGCTTCTGAAAGCTCAACCTCCGGGGAGTTTGTTTGGCAGAGATATAGAACACACTTTTCCAAGCCTGTTGGAAGGCATTTGCAGTTTCATTTCGCGTCTAATTTCCCAAACCAAACTGCTTGCAGCTCTAACTCCCTTCTAACTACCACTTCTTCGGTTCAGTGAGATATGCTGGATTCTAAACGGAGAAGCTTCTCTGACGCTTTTTCACAGAGATTTTGAAACTGAAATCTCCCATGCCGTTTCCACCATAGGCAGCAATGGGCTTCCCCATAGAACTTGCCAACCTGAATTCCTACAGGCTAGATGTGAGAGGCACATTCTGCAGCTTCCTCCCTTAGAGTTAAACTTGCTTCTGAAAGCTCAACCTCCGGGGAGTTTGTTTGGCAGAGATATAGAACACACTTTTCCAAGTCTGTTGGAAGGCATTTGCAGTTTCATTTCGCGTCTAATTTCCCAAACCAAACTGCTTGCAGCTCTAACTGCCTTCTAACTACCACTTCTTCGGTTCAGTGAGATATGCTGGATTCTAAACGGAGAAGCTTCTCTGACGCTTTTTCACAGAGATTTTGAAACTGAAATCTCCCATGCTGTTTCCACCATAGCCAGCAATGGGCTTCCCCATAGAACTTGCCAACCTGAATTCCTACAGGCTAGATGTGAGAGGCACATTCTGCTGCTTCCTCCCTTAGAGTTAAACTAGCTTCTGAAAGCTCAACCTCCAGGGAGTCTGTTTGGCAGAGATATAGAACACACTTTTCCAAGCCTGTTGGAAGGCATTTGCAGTTTCATTTCGCGTCTAATTTCCCAAACCAAACTGCTTGCAGCTCTAACTGCCTTCTAACTACCACTTCTTCGGTTCAGTGAGATATGCTGGATTCTAAACGGAGAAGCTTCTCTGACGCTTTTTCACAGAGATTTTGAAACTGAAATCTCCCATGCCGTTTCCACCATAGGCAGCAATGGGCTTCCCCATAGAACTTGCCAACCTGAATTCCTACAGGCTAGATGTGAGAGGCACATTCTGCTGCTTCCTCCCTAAGAGTTAAGCTTGCTTCTGAAAGCTCAACCTCCGGGGAGTCTGTTTGGCAGAGATATAGAACACACTTTTCCAAGCCTGTTGGAAGGCCTTTGCAGTGTCATTTCGCATCTAATTTCCCAAACCAAACTGCTTGCAGCTCTAACTCCCTTCTAACTACCACTTCTTCGGTTCAGTGAGATATGCTGGATTCTAAACGGAGAAGCTTCTCTGACGCTTTTTCACAGAGATTTTGAAACTGAAATTTCCAAACCCGTTTCCAACGAAGGCGCCAATGGGCTTCCCCATAGAACTTGCCAACCTGAATTCCTACAGGCTAGATGTGAGAGGCACATTCTGCTGCTTCCTCCCTTAGAGTTAAACTAGCTTCTGAAAGCTCAACCTCCGGGGAGTTTGTTTGGCAGAGATATAGAACACACTTTTCCAAGCCTGTTGGAAGGCATTTGCAGTTTCATTTCGCGTCTAATTTCCCAAACCAAACTGCTTGCAGCTCTAACTCCCTTCTAACTACCACTTCTTCGGTTCAGTGAGATATGCTGGATTCTAAACGGAGAAGCTTCTCTGACGCTTTTTCACAGAGATTTTGAAACTGAAATCTCCCATGCCGTTTCCACCATAGGCAGCAATGGGCTTCCCCATAGAACTTGCCAACCTGAATTCCTACAGGCTAGATGTGAGAGGCACATTCTGCTGCTTCCTCCCTTAGAGTTAAACTTGCTTCTGAAAGCTCAACCTCCGGGGAGTTTGTTTGGCAGAGATATAGAACACACTTTTCCAAGTCTGTTGGAAGGCATTTGCAGTTTCATTTCGCGTCTAATTTCCCAAACCAAACTGCTTGCAGCTCTAACTCCCTTCTAACTACCACTTCTTCGGTTCAGTGAGATATGCTGGATTCTAAACGGAGAAGCTTCTCTGACGCTTTTTCACAGAGATTTTGAAACTGAAATCTCCCATGCCGTTTCCACCATAGGCAGCAATGGGCTTCCCCATAGAACTTGCCAACCTGAATTCCTACAGGCTAGATGTGAGAGGCACATTCTGCTGCTTCCTCCCTTAGAGTTAAACTTGCTTCTGAAAGCTCAACCTCCGGGGAGTTTGTTTGGCAGAGATATAGAACACACTTTTCCAAGTCTGTTGGAAGGCATTTGCAGTTTCATTTCGCGTCTAATTTCCCAAACCAAACTGCTTGCAGCTCTAACTGCCTTCTAACTACCACTTCTTCGGTTCAGTGAGATATGCTGGATTCTAAACGGAGAAGCTTCTCTGACGCTTTTTCACAGAGATTTTGAAACTGAAATCTCCCATGCCGTTTCCACCATAGGCAGCAATGGGCTTCCCCATAGAACTTGCCAACCTGAATTCCTACAGGCTAGATGTGAGAGGCACATTCTGCTGCTTCCTCCCTAAGAGTTAAGCTTGCTTCTGAAAGCTCAACCTCCGGGGAGTCTGTTTGGCAGAGATATAGAACACACTTTTCCAAGCCTGTTGGAAGGCCTTTGCAGTGTCATTTCGCATCTAATTTCCCAAACCAAACTGCTTGCAGCTCTAACTCCCTTCTAACTACCACTTCTTCGGTTCAGTGAGATATGCTGGATTCTAAACGGAGAAGCTTCTCTGACGCTTTTTCACAGAGATTTTGAAACTGAAATTTCCAAACCCGTTTCCAACGAAGGCGCCAATGGGCTTCCCCATAGAACTTGCCAACCTGAATTCCTACAGGCTAGATGTGAGAGGCAAATTCTGCTGCTTCCTCCCTTAGAGTTAAACTAGCTTCTGAAAGCTCAACCTCCGGGGAGTTTGTTTGGCAGAGATATAGAACACACTTTTCCAAGCCTGTTGGAAGGCATTTGCAGTTTCATTTCGCGTCTAATTTCCCAAACCAAACTGCTTGGAGCTCTAACTCCCTTCTAACTACCACTTCTTCGGTTCAGTGAGATATGCTGGATTCTAAACGGAGAAGCTTCTCTGACGCTTTTTCACAGAGATTTTGAAACTGAAATCTCCCATGCCGTTTCCACCATAGGCAGCAATGGGCTTCCCCATAGAACTTGCCAACCTGAATTCCTACAGGCTAGATGTGAGAGGCACATTCTGCAGCTTCCTCCCTTAGAGTTAAACTTGCTCCTGAAAGCTCAACCTCCGGGGAGTTTGTTTGGCAGAGATATAGAACACACTTTTCCAAGTCTGTTGGAAGGCATTTGCAGTTTCATTTCGCGTCTAATTTCCCAAACCAAACTGCTTGCAGCTCTAACTGCCTTCTAACTACCACTTCTTCGGTTCAGTGAGATATGCTGGATTCTAAACGGAGAAGCTTCTCTGACGCTTTTTCACAGAGATTTTGAAACTGAAATCTCCCATGCCGTTTCCACCATAGGCAGCAATGGGCTTCCCCATAGAACTTGCCAACCTGAATTCCTACAGGCTAGATGTGAGAGGCACATTCTGCTGCTTCCTCCCTAAGAGTTAAGCTTGCTTCTGAAAGCTCAACCTCCGGGGAGTCTGTTTGGCAGAGATATAGAACACACTTTTCCAAGCCTGTTGGAAGGCCTTTGCAGTGTCATTTCGCATCTAATTTCCCAAACCAAACTGCTTGCAGCTCTAACTCCCTTCTAACTACCACTTCTTCGGTTCAGTGAGATATGCTGGATTCTAAACGGAGAAGCTTCTCTGACGCTTTTTCACAGAGATTTTGAAACTGAAATTTCCAAACCCGTTTCCAACGAAGGCGCCAATGGGCTTCCCCATAGAACTTGCCAACCTGAATTCCTACAGGCTAGATGTGAGAGGCACATTCTGCTGCTTCCTCCCTTAGAGTTAAACTAGCTTCTGAAAGCTCAACCTCCGGGGAGTTTGTTTGGCAGAGATATAGAACACACTTTTCCAAGCCTGTTGGAAGGCATTTGCAGTTTCATTTCGCTTCTAATTTCCCAAACCAAACTGCTTGCAGCTCTAACTCCCTTCTAACTACCACTTCTTCGGTTCAGTGAGATATGCTGGATTCTAAACGGAGAAGCTTCTCTGACGCTTTTTCACAGAGATTTTGAAACTGAAATCTCCCATGCCGTTTCCACCATAGGCAGCAATGGGCTTCCCCATAGAACTTGCCAACCTGAATTCCTAAAGGCTAGATGTGAGAGGCACATTCTGCTGCTTCCTCCCTTAGAGTTAAACTTGCTTCTGAAAGCTCAACCTCCGGGGAGTTTGTTTGGCAGAGATATAGAACACACTTTTCCAAGCCTGTTGGAAGGCATTTGCAGTGTCATTTCGCGTCTAATTTCCCAAACCAAACTGCTTGCAGCTCTAACTGCCTTCTAACTACCACTTCTTCGGTTCAGTGAGATATGCTGGATTCTAAACGGAGAAGCTTCTCTGACGCTTTTTCACAGAGATTTTGAAACTGAAATCTCCCATGCTGTTTCCACCATAGCCAGCAATGGGCTTCCCCATAGAACTTGCCAACCTGAATTCCTACAGGCTAGATGTGAGAGGAACATTCTGCTGCTTCCTCCCTTAGAGTTAAACTAGCTTCTGAAAACTCAACCTCCAGGGAGTCTGTTTGGCAGAGATATAGAACACACTTTTCCAAGCCTGTTGGAAGGCATTTGCAGTTTCATTTCGCGTCTAATTTCCCAAACCAAACTGCTTGCAGCTCTAACTCCCTTCTAACTACCACTTCTTCGGTTCAGTGAGATATGCTGGATTCTAAACGGAGAAGCTTCTCTGACGCTTTTTCACAGAGATTTTGAAACTGAAATTTCCAAACCCGTTTCCAACGAAGGCGACAATGGGCTTCCCCATAGAACTTGCCAACCTGAATTCCTACAGGCTAGATGTGAGAGGCACATTCTGCTGCTTCCTCCCTTAGAGTTAAACTAGCTTCTGAAAGCTCAACCTCCAGGGAGTCTGTTTGGCAGAGATATAGAACACACTTTTCCAAGCCTGTTGGAAGGCATTTGCAGTTTCATTTCGCGTCTAATTTCCCAAACCAAACTGCTTGCAGCTCTAACTGCCTTCTAACTACCACTTCTTCGGTTCAGTGAGATATGCTGGATTCTAAACGGAGAAGCTTCTCTGACGCTTTTTCACAGAGATTTTGAAACTGAAATCTCCCATGCTGTTTCCACCATAGCCAGCAATGGGCTTCCCCATAGAACTTGCCAACCTGAATTCCTACAGGCTAGATGTGAGAGGAACATTCTGCTGCTTCCTCCCTTAGAGTTAAACTAGCTTCTGAAAGCTCAACCTCCAGGGAGTCTGTTTGGCAGAGATATAGAACACACTTTTCCAAGCCTGTTGGAAGGCATTTGCAGTTTCATTTCGCGTCTAATTTCCCAAACCAAACTGCTTGCAGCTCTAACTGCCTTCTAACTACCACTTCTTCGGTTCAGTGAGATATGCTGGATTCTAAACGGAGAAGCTTCTCTGACGCTTTTTCACAGAGATTTTGAAACTGAAATCTCCCATGCCGTTTCCACCATAGGCAGCAATGGGCTTCCCCATAGAACTTGCCAACCTGAATTCCTACAGGCTAGATGTGAGAGGCACATTCTGCTGCTTCCTCCCTAAGAGTTAAGCTTGCTTCTGACAGCTCAACCTCCGGGGAGTCTGTTTGGCAGAGATATAGAACACACTTTTCCAAGCCTGTTGGAAGGCCTTTGCAGTGTCATTTCGCATCTAATTTCCCAAACCAAACTGCTTGCAGCTCTAACTCCCTTCTAACTACCACTTCTTCGGTTCAGTGAGATATGCTGGATTCTAAACGGAGAAGCTTCTCTGACGCTTTTTCACAGAGATTTTGAAACTGAAATTTCCAAACCCGTTTCCAACGAAGGCGCCAATGGGCTTCCCCATAGAACTTGCCAACCTGAATTCCTACAGGCTAGATGTGAGAGGCACATTCTGCTGCTTCCTCCCTTAGAGTTAAACTAGCTTCTGAAAGCTCAACCTCCGGGGAGTTTGTTTGGCAGAGATATAGAACACACTTTTCCAAGCCTGTTGGAAGGCATTTGCAGTTTCATTTCGCGTCTAATTTCCCAAACCAAACTGCTTGCAGCTCTAACTGCCTTCTAACTACCACTTCTTCGGTTCAGTGAGATATGCTGGATTCTAAACGGAGAAGCTTCTCTGACGCTTTTTCACAGAGATTTTGAAACTGAAATCTCCCATGCTGTTTCCACCATAGCCAGCAATGGGCTTCCCCATAGAACTTGCCAACCTGAATTCCTACAGGCTAGATGTGAGAGGCACATTCTGCTGCTTCCTCCCTTAGAGTTAAACTAGCTTCTGAAAGCTCAACCTCCAGGGAGTCTGTTTGGCAGAGATATAGAACACACTTTTCCAAGCCTGTTGGAAGGCATTAGCAGTTTCATTTCGCGTCTAATTTCCCAAACCAAACTGCTTGCAGCTCTAACTCCCTTCTAACTACCACTTAATTGGTTCAGTGAGATATGCTGGATTCTAAACGGAGAAGCTTCTCTGACGCTTTTTCACAGAGATTTTGAAACTGAAATCTCCCATGCCGTTTCCACCATAGGCAGCAATGGGCTTCCCCTTAGAACTTGCCAACCTGAATTCCTAAAGGCTAGATGTGAGAGGCACATTCTGCTGCTTCCTCCCTTAGAGTTAAACTTGCTTCTGAAAGCTCAACCTCCGGGGAGTTTGTTTGGCAGAGATATAGAACACACTTTTCCAAGCCTGTTGGAAGGCATTTGCAGTTTCATTTCGCGTCTAATTTCCCAAACCAAACTGCTTGCAGCTCTAACTGCCTTCTAACTACCACTTCTTCGGTTCAGTGAGATATGCTGGATTCTAAACGGAGAAGCTTCTCTGATGCTTTTTCACAGAGATTTTGAAACTGAAATCTCCCATGCTGTTTCCACCATAGCCAGCAATGGGCTTCCCCATAGAACTTGCCAACCTGAATTCCTACAGGCTAGATGTGAGAGGAACATTCTGCTGCTTCCTCCCTTAGAGTTAAACTAGCTTCTGAAAGCTCAACCTCCAGGGAGTCTGTTTGGCAGAGATATAGAACACACTTTTCCAAGCCTGTTGGAAGGCATTTGCAGTTTCATTTCGCGTCTAATTTCCCAAACCAAACTGCTTGCAGCTCTAACTCCCTTCTAACTACCACTTCTTCGGTTCAGTGAGATATGCTGGATTCTAAACGGAGAAGCTTCTCTGACGCTTTTTCACAGAGATTTTGAAACTGAAATTTCCAAACCCGTTTCCAACGAAGGCGACAATGGGCTTCCCCATAGAACTTGCCAACCTGAATTCCTACAGGCTAGATGTGAGAGGCACATTCTGCTGCTTCCTCCCTTAGAGTTAAACTAGCTTCTGAAAGCTCAACCTCCAGGGAGTCTGTTTGGCAGAGATATAGAACACACTTTTCCAAGCCTGTTGGAAGGCATTTGCAGTTTCATTTCGCGTCTAATTTCCCAAACCAAACTGCTTGCAGCTCTAACTGCCTTCTAACTACCACTTCTTCGGTTCAGTGAGATATGCTGGATTCTAAACGGAGAAGCTTCTCTGACGCTTTTTCACAGAGATTTTGAAACTGAAATCTCCCATGCCGTTTCCACCATAGGCAGCAATGGGCTTCCCCATAGAACTTGCCAACCTGAATTCCTACAGGCTAGATGTGAGAGGCACATTCTGCTGCTTCCTCACTAAGAGTTAAGCTTGCTTCTGAAAGCTCAACCTCCGGGGACTCTGTTTGGCACAGATATAGAACACACTTTTCCAAGCCTGTTGGAAGGCCTTTGCAGTGTCATTTCGCATCTAATTTCCCAAACCAAACTGCTTGCAGCTCTAACTCCCTTCTAACTACCACTTCTTCGGTTCAGTGAGATATGCTGGATTCTAAACGGAGAAGCTTCTCTGACGCTTTTTCACAGAGATTTTGAAACTGAAATCTCCCATGCCGTTTCCACCATAGGCAGCAATGGGCTTCCCCATAGAACTTGCCAACCTGAATTCCTAAAGGCTAGATGTGAGAGGCACATTCTGCTGCTTCCTCCCTTAGAGTTAAACTAGCTTCTGAAAGCTCAACCTCCAGGGAGTCTGTTTGGCAGAGATATAGAACACACTTTTCCAAGCCTGTTGGAAGGCATTTGCAGTTTCATTTCGCGTCTAATTTCCCAAACCAAACTGCTTGCAGCTCTAACTGCCTTCTAACTACCACTTCTTCGGTTCAGTGAGATATGCTGGATTCTAAACGGAGAAGCTTCTCTGACGCTTTTTCACAGAGATTTTGAAACTGAAATCTCCCATGCCGTTTCCACCATAGGCAGCAATGGGCTTCCCCATAGAACTTGCCAACCTGAATTCCTACAGGCTAGATGTGAGAGGCACATTCTGCTGCTTCCTCCCTTAGAGTTAAACTTGCTTCTGAAAGCTCAACCTCCGGGGAGTTTGTTTGGCAGAGATATAGAACACACTTTTCCAAGTCTGTTGGAAGGCATTTGCAGTTTCATTTCGCGTCTAATTTCCCAAACCAAACTGCTTGCAGCTCTAACTCCCTTCTAACTACCACTTCTTCGGTTCAGTGAGATATGCTGGATTCTAAACGGAGAAGCTTCTCTGACGCTTTTTCACAGAGATTTTGAAACTGAAATTTCCAAACCCGTTTCCAACGAAGGCGCCAATGGGCTTCCCCATAGAACTTGCCAACGTGAATTCCTACAGGCTAGATGTGAGAGGCACATTCTGCTGCTTCCTCCCTTAGAGTTAAACTAGCTTCTGAAAGCTCAACCTCCGGGGAGTTTGTTTGGCAGAGATATAGAACACACTTTTCCAAGCCTGTTGGAAGGCATTTGCAGTTTCATTTCGCGTCTAATTTCCCAAACCAAACTGCTTGCAGCTCTAACTGCCTTCTAACTACCACTTCTTCGGTTCAGTGAGATATGCTGGATTCTAAACGGAGAAGCTTCTCTGACGCTTTTTCACAGAGATTTTGAAACTGAAATCTCCCATGCCGTTTCCACCATAGGCAGCAATGGGCTTCCCCATAGAACTTGCCAACGTGAATTCCTACAGGCTAGATGTGAGAGGCACATTCTGTTGCTTCCTCCCTAAGAGTTAAGCTTGCTTCTGAAAGCTCAACCTCCGGGGAGTCTGTTTGGCAGAGATATAGAACACACTTTTCCAAGCCTGTTGGAAGGCCTTTGCAGTGTCATTTCGCATCTAATTTCCCAAACCAAACTGCTTGCAGCTCTAACTCCCTTCTAACTACCACTTCTTCGGTTCAGTGAGATATGCTGGATTCTAAACGGAGAAGCTTCTCTGACGCTTTTTCACAGAGATTTTGAAACTGAAATCTCCCATGCCGTTTCCACCATAGGCAGCAATGGGCTTCCCCATAGAACTTGCCAACCTGAATTCCTACAGGCTAGATGTGAGAGGCACATTCTGCTGCTTCCTCCCTTAGAGTTAAACTAGCTTCTGAAAGCTCAACCTCCGGGGAGTTTGTTTGGCAGAGATATAGAACACACTTTTCCAAGCCTGTTGGAAGGCATTTGCAGTTTCATTTCGCGTCTAATTTCCCAAACCAAACTGCTTGCAGCTCTAACTCCCTTCTAACTACCACTTCTTCGGTTCAGTGAGATATGCTGGATTCTAAACGGAAAGCTTCTCTGACGCTTTTTCACAGAGATTTTGAAACTGAAATCTCCCATGCCGTTTCCACCATAGGCAGCAATGGGCTTCCCCATAGAACTTGCCAACCTGAATTCCTACAGGCTAGATGTGAGAGGCACATTCTGCTACTTCCTCCCTAAGAGTTAAGCTTGCTTCTGAAAGCTCAACCTCCGGGGAGTCTGTTTGGCAGAGATATAGAACACACTTTTCCAAGCCTGTTGGAAGGCCTTTGCAGTGTCATTTCGCATCTAATTTCCCAAACCAAACTGCTTGCAGCTCTAACTCCCTTCTAACTACCACTTCTTCGGTTCAGTGAGATATGCTGGATTCTAAACGGAGAAGCTTCTCTGACGCTTTTTCACAGAGATTTTGAAACTGAAATTTCCAAACCCGTTTCCAACGAAGGCGCCAATGGGCTTCCCCATAGAACTTGCCAACCTGAATTCCTACAGGCTAGATGTGAGAGGCACATTCTGCTGCTTCCTCCCTTAGAGTTAAACTAGCTTCTGAAAGCTCAACCTCCGGGGAGTTTGTTTGGCAGAGATATAGAACACACTTTTCCAAGCCTGTTGGAAGGCATTTGCAGTTTCATTTCGCGTCTAATTTCCCAAACCAAACTGCTTGCAGCTCTAACTCCCTTCTAACTACCACTTCTTCGGTTCAGTGAGATATGCTGGATTCTAAACGGAGAAGCTTCTCTGACGCTTTTTCACAGAGATTTTGAAACTGAAATCTCCCATGCCGTTTCCACCATAGGCAGCAATGGGCTTCCCCATAGAACTTGCCAACCTGAATTCCTACAGGCTAGATGTGAGAGGCACATTCTGCTGCTTCCTCCCTTAGAGTTAAACTTGCTTCTGAAAGCTCAACCTCCGGGGAGTTTGTTTGGCAGAGATATAGAACACACTTTTCCAAGTCTGTTGGAAGGCATTTGCAGTTTCATTTCGCGTCTAATTTCCCAAACCAAACTGCTTGCAGCTCTAACTGCCTTCTAACTACCACTTCTTCGGTTCAGTGAGATATGCTGGATTCTAAACGGAGAAGCTTCTCTGACGCTTTTTCACAGAGATTTTGAAACTGAAATCTCCCATGCCGTTTCCACCATAGGCAGCAATGGGCTTCCCCATAGAACTTGCCAACCTGAATTCCTACAGGCTAGATGTGAGAGGCACATTCTGCTGCTTCCTCCCTAAGAGTTAAGCTTGCTTCTGAAAGCTCAACCTCCGGGGAGTCTGTTTGGCAGAGATATAGAACACACTTTTCCAAGCCTGTTGGAAGGCCTTTGCACTGTCATTTCGCATCTAATTTCCCAAACCAAACTGCTTGCAGCTCTAACTCCCTTCTAACTACCACTTCTTCGGTTCAGTGAGATATGCTGGATTCTAAACGGAGAAGCTTCTCTGACGCTTTTTCACAGAGATTTTGAAACTGAAATTTCCAAACCCGTTTCCAACGAAGGCGCCAATGGGCTTCCCCATAGAACTTGCCAACCTGAATTCCTACAGGCTAGATGTGAGAGGCACATTCTGCTGCTTCCTCCCTTAGAGTTAAACTAGCTTCTGAAAGCTCAACCTCCGGGGAGTTTGTTTGGCAGAGATATAGAACACACTTTTCCAAGCCTGTTGGAAGGCATTTGCAGTTTCATTTCGCGTCTAATTTCCCAAACCAAACTGCTTGCAGCTCTAACTCCCTTCTAACTACCACTTCTTCGGTTCAGTGAGATATGCTGGATTCTAAACGGAGAAGCTTCTCTGACGCTTTTTCACAGAGATTTTGAAACTGAAATCTCCCATGCCGTTTCCACCATAGGCAGCAATGGGCTTCCCCATAGAACTTGCCAACCTGAATTCCTACAGGCTAGATGTGAGAGGCACATTCTGCAGCTTCCTCCCTTAGAGTTAAACTTGCTTCTGAAAGCTCAACCTCCGGGGAGTTTGTTTGGCAGAGATATAGAACACACTTTTCCAAGTCTGTTGGAAGGCATTTGCAGTTTCATTTCGCGTCTAATTTCCCAAACCAAACTGCTTGCAGCTCTAACTGCCTTCTAACTACCACTTCTTCGGTTCAGTGAGATATGCTGGATTCTAAACGGAGAAGCTTCTCTGACGCTTTTTCACAGAGATTTTGAAACTGAAATCTCCCATGCTGTTTCCACCATAGCCAGCAATGGGCTTCCCCATAGAACTTGCCAACCTGAATTCCTACAGGCTAGATGTGAGAGGCACATTCTGCTGCTTCCTCCCTTAGAGTTAAACTAGCTTCTGAAAGCTCAACCTCCAGGGAGTCTGTTTGGCAGAGATATAGAACACACTTTTCCAAGCCTGTTGGAAGGCATTTGCAGTTTCATTTCGCGTCTAATTTCCCAAACCAAACTGCTTGCAGCTCTAACTGCCTTCTAACTACCACTTCTTCGGTTCAGTGAGATATGCTGGATTCTAAACGGAGAAGCTTCTCTGACGCTTTTTCACAGAGATTTTGAAACTGAAATCTCCCATGCCGTTTCCACCATAGGCAGCAATGGGCTTCCCCATAGAACTTGCCAACCTGAATTCCTACAGGCTAGATGTGAGAGGCACATTCTGCTGCTTCCTCCCTAAGAGTTAAGCTTGCTTCTGAAAGCTCAACCTCCGGGGAGTCTGTTTGGCAGAGATATAGAACACACTTTTCCAAGCCTGTTGGAAGGCCTTTGCAGTGTCATTTCGCATCTAATTTCCCAAACCAAACTGCTTGCAGCTCTAACTCCCTTCTAACTACCACTTCTTCGGTTCAGTGAGATATGCTGGATTCTAAACGGAGAAGCTTCTCTGACGCTTTTTCACAGAGATTTTGAAACTGAAATTTCCAAACCCGTTTCCAACGAAGGCGCCAATGGGCTTCCCCATAGAACTTGCCAACCTGAATTCCTACAGGCTAGATGTGAGAGGCACATTCTGCTGCTTCCTCCCTTAGAGTTAAACTAGCTTCTGAAAGCTCAACCTCCGGGGAGTTTGTTTGGCAGAGATATAGAACACACTTTTCCAAGCCTGTTGGAAGGCATTTGCAGTTTCATTTCGCGTCTAATTTCCCAAACCAAACTGCTTGCAGCTCTAACTCCCTTCTAACTACCACTTCTTCGGTTCAGTGAGATATGCTGGATTCTAAACGGAGAAGCTTCTCTGACGCTTTTTCACAGAGATTTTGAAACTGAAATCTCCCATGCCGTTTCCACCATAGGCAGCAATGGGCTTCCCCATAGAACTTGCCAACCTGAATTCCTACAGGCTAGATGTGAGAGGCACATTCTGCTGCTTCCTCCCTTAGAGTTAAACTTGCTTCTGAAAGCTCAACCTCCGGGGAGTTTGTTTGGCAGAGATATAGAACACACTTTTCCAAGTCTGTTGGAAGGCATTTGCAGTTTCATTTCGCGTCTAATTTCCCAAACCAAACTGCTTGCAGCTCTAACTGCCTTCTAACTACCACTTCTTCGGTTCAGTGAGATATGCTGGATTCTAAACGGAGAAGCTTCTCTGACGCTTTTTCACAGAGATTTTGAAACTGAAATCTCCCATGCTGTTTCCACCATAGCCAGCAATGGGCTTCCCCATAGAACTTGCCAACCTGAATTCCTACAGGCTAGATGTGAGAGGCACATTCTGCTGCTTCCTCCCTTAGAGTTAAACTAGCTTCTGAAAGCTCAACCTCCAGGGAGTCTGTTTGGCAGAGATATAGAACACACTTTTCCAAGCCTGTTGGAAGGCATTTGCAGTTTCATTTCGCATCTAATTTCCCAAACCAAACTGCTTGCAGCTCTAACTGCCTTCTAACTACCACTTCTTCGGTTCAGTGAGATATGCTGGATTCTAAACGGAGAAGCTTCTCTGACGCTTTTTCACAGAGATTTTGAAACTGAAATCTCCCATGCCGTTTCCACCATAGGCAGCAATGGGCTTCCCCATAGAACTTGCCAACCTGAATTCCTACAGGCTAGATGTGAGAGGCACATTCTGC
Source organism: Cynocephalus volans (assembly GCF_027409185.1). Taxonomy (NCBI): domain Eukaryota; kingdom Metazoa; phylum Chordata; class Mammalia; order Dermoptera; family Cynocephalidae; genus Cynocephalus; species Cynocephalus volans. The sequence continues at coordinate 209,473 of NW_026902389.1, forward strand.
TGCTTCCTCCCTAAGAGTTAAGCTTGCTTCTGAAAGCTCAACCTCCGGGGACTCTGTTTGGCACAGATATAGAACACACTTTTCCAAGCCTGTTGGAAGGCCTTTGCAGTGTCATTTCGCATCTAATTTCCCAAACCAAACTGCTTGCAGCTCTAACTCCCTTCTAACTACCACTTCTTCGGTTCAGTGAGATATGCTGGATTCTAAACGGAGAAGCTTCTCTGACGCTTTTTCACAGAGATTTTGAAACTGAAATCTCCCATGCCGTTTCCACCATAGGCAGCAAAGGGCTTCCCCATAGAACTTGCCAACCTGAATTCCTACAGGCTAGATGTGAGAGGCACATTCTGCTGCTTCCTCCCTTAGAGTTAAACTAGCTTCTGAAAGCTCAACCTCCGGGGAGTTTGTTTGGCAGAGATATAGAACACACTTTTCCAAGCCTGTTGGAAGGCATTTGCAGTTTCATTTCGCGTCTAATTTCCCAAACCAAACTGCTTGCAGCTCTAACTCCCTTCTAACTACCACTTCTTCGGTTCAGTGAGATATGCTGGATTCTAAACGGAAAGCTTCTCTGACGCTTTTTCACAGAGATTTTGAAACTGAAATCTCCCATGCCGTTTCCACCATAGGCAGCAATGGGCTTCCCCATAGAACTTGCCAACCTGAATTCCTACAGGCTAGATGTGAGAGGCACATTCTGCTGCTTCCTCCCTAACAGTTAAGCTTGCTTCTGAAAGCTCAACCTCCGGGGACTCTGTTTGGCACAGATATAGAACACACTTTTCCAAGCCTGTTGGAAGGCCTTTGCAGTGTCATTTCGCATCTAATTTCCCAAACCAAACTGCTTGCAGCTCTAACTCCCTTCTAACTACCACTTCTTCGGTTCAGTGAGATATGCTGGATTCTAAACGGAGAAGCTTCTCTGACGCTTTTTCACAGAGATTTTGAAACTGAAATCTCCCATGCCGTTTCCACCATAGGCAGCAAAGGGCTTCCCCATAGAACTTGCCAACCTGAATTCCTACAGGCTAGATGTGGGAGGCACATTCTGCTGCTTCCTCCCTTAGAGTTAAACTTGCTTCTGAAAGCTCAACCTCCGGGGAGTTTGTTTGGCAGAGATATAGAACACACTTTTCCAAGCCTGTTGGAAGGCATTTGCAGTTTCATTTCGCGTCTAATTTCCCAAACCAAACTGCTTGCAGCTCTAACTGCCTTCTAACTACCACTTCTTCGGTTCAGTGAGATATGCTGGATTCTAAACGGAGAAGCTTCTCTGACGCTTTTTCACAGAGATTTTGAAACTGAAATCTCCCATGCTGTTTCCACCATAGCCAGCAATGGGCTTCCCCATAGAACTTGCCAACCTGAATTCCTACAGGCTAGATGTGAGAGGAACATTCTGCTGCTTCCTCCCTTAGAGTTAAACTAGCTTCTGAAAGCTCAACCTCCAGGGAGTCTGTTTGGCAGAGATATAGAAAACACTTTTCCAAGCCTGTTGGAAGGCATTTGCAGTTTCATTTCGCGTCTAATTTCCCAAACCAAACTGCTTGCAGCTCTAACTCCCTTCTAACTACCACTTCTTCGGTTCAGTGAGATATGCTGGATTCTAAACGGAGAAGCTTCTCTGACGCTTTTTCACAGAGATTTTGAAACTGAAATTTCCAAACCCGTTTCCAACGAAGGCGACAATGGGCTTCCCCATAGAACTTGCCAACCTGAATTCCTACAGGCTAGATGTGAGAGGCACATTCTGCTGCTTCCTCCCTAAGAGTTAAGCTTGCTTCTGAAAGCTCATCCTCCGGGGAGTCTGTTTGGCAGAGATATAGAACACACTTTTCCAAGCCTGTTGGAAGGCCTTTGCAGTGTCATTTCGCATCTAATTTCCCAAACCAAACTGCTTGCAGCTCTAACTCCCTTCTAACTACCACTTCTTCGGTTCAGTGAGATATGCTGGATTCTAAACGGAGAAGCTTCTCTGACGCTTTTTCACAGAGATTTTGAAACTGAAATTTCCAAACCCGTTTCCAACGAAGGCGCCAATGGGCTTCCCCATAGAACTTGCCAACCTGAATTCCTAAAGGCTAGATGTGAGAGGCACATTCTGCTGCTTCCTCCCTTAGAGTTAAACTTGCTTCTGAAAGCTCAACCTCCGGGGAGTTTGTTTGGCAGAGATATAGAACACACTTTTCCAAGCCTGTTGGAAGGCATTTGCAGGTTCATTTCGCGTCTAATTTCCCAAACCAAACTGCTTGCAGCTCTAACTCCCTTCTAACTACCACTTCTTCGGTTCAGTGAAATATGCTGGATTCTAAACGGAGAAGCTTCTCTGACGCTTTTTCACAGAGATTTTGAAACTGAAATTTCCAAACCCGTTTCCAACGAAGGCGCCAATGGGCTTCCCCATAGAACTTGCCAACCTGAATTCCTACAGGCTAGATGTGAGAGGCACATTCTGCTGCTTCCTCCCTTAGAGTTAAACTAGCTTCTGAAAGCTCAACCTCCGGGGAGTTTGTTTGGCAGAGATATAGAACACACTTTTCCAAGCCTGTTGGAAGGCATTTGCAGTTTCATTTCGCGTCTAATTTCCCAAACCAAACTGCTTGCAGCTCTAACTGCCTTCTAACTACCACTTCTTCGGTTCAGTGAGATATGCTGGATTCTAAACGGAGAAGCTTCTCTGACGCTTTTTCACAGAGATTTTGAAACTGAAATCTCCCATGCCGTTTCCACCATAGGCAGCAATGGGCTTCCCCATAGAACTTGCCAACCTGAATTCCTACAGGCTAGATGTGAGAGGCACATTCTGCTGCTTCCTCCCTAAGAGTTAAGCTTGCTGCTGAAAGCTCAACCTCCGGGGACTCTGTTTGGCACAGATATAGAACACACTTTTCCAAGCCTGTTGGAAGGCCTTTGCAGTGTCATTTCGCATCTAATTTCCCAAACCAAACTGCTTGCAGCTCTAACTCCCTTCTAACTACCACTTCTTCGGTTCAGTGAGATATGCTGGATTCTAAACGGAAAAGCTTCTCTGACGCTTTTTCACAGAGATTTTGAAACTTAAATCTCCCATGCCGTTTCCACCATAGGCAGCAATGGGCTTCCCCATAGAACTTGCCAACCTGAATTCCTACAGGCTAGATGTGAGAGGCACATTCTGCTGCTTCCTCCCTTAGAGTTAAACTAGCTTCTGAAAGCTCAACCTCCAGGGAGTCTGTTTGGCAGAGATATAGAACACACTTTTCCAAGCCTGTTGGAAGGCATTTGCAGTTTCATTTCGCGTCTAATTTCCCAAACCAAACTGCTTGCAGCTCTAACTGCCTTCTAACTACCACTTCTTCGGTTCAGTGAGATATGCTGGATTCTAAACGGAGAAGCTTCTCTGACGCTTTTTCACAGAGATTTTGAAACTAAAATCTCCCATGCCGTTTCCACCATAGGCAGCAATGGGCTTCCCCATAGAACTTGCCAACCTGAATTCCTACAGGCTAGATGTGAGAGGCACATTCTGCTGCTTCCTCCCTTAGAGTTAAACTAGCTTCTGAAAGCTCAACCTCCGGGGAGTTTGTTTGGCAGAGATATAGAACACACTTTTCCAAGCCTGTTGGAAGGCATTTGCAGTTTCATTTCGCGTCTAATTTCCCAAACCAAACTGCTTGCAGCTCTAACTCCCTTCTAACTACCACTTCTTCGGTTCAGTGAGATATGCTGGATTCTAAACGGAGAAGCTTCTCTGACGCTTTTTCACAGAGATTTTGAAACTGAAATCTCCCATGCCGTTTCCACCATAGGCAGCAATGGGCTTCCCCATAGAACTTGCCAACCTGAATTCCTAAAGGCTAGATGTGAGAGGCACATTCTGCTGCTTCCTCCCTTAGAGTTAAACTTGCTTCTGAAAGCTCAACCTCCGGGGAGTTTGTTTGGCAGAGATATAGAACACACTTTTCCAAGCCTGTTGGAAGGCATTTGCAGGTTCATTTCGCGTCTAATTTCCCAAACCAAACTGCTTGCAGCTCTAACTCCCTTCTAACTACCACTTCTTCGGTTCAGTGAGATATGCTGGATTCTAAACGGAGAAGCTTCTCTGACGCTTTTTCACAGAGATTTTGAAACTGAAATTTCCAAACCCGTTTCCAACGAAGGCGCCAATTGGCTTCCCCATAGAACTTGCCAACCTGAATTCCTACAGGCTAGATGTGAGAGGCACATTCTGCTGCTTCCTCCCTTAGAGTTAAACTAGCTTCTGAAAGCTCAAACTCCGGGGAGTTTGTTTGGCAGAGATATAGAACACACTTTTCCAAGCCTGTTGAAAGGCATTTGCAGTTTCATTTCGCGTCTAATTTCCCAAACCAAACTGCTTGCAGCTCTAACTGCCTTCTAACTACCACTTCTTCGGTTCAGTGAGATATGCTGGATTCTAAACGGAGAAGCTTCTCTGACGCTTTTTCACAGAGATTTTGAAACTGAAATCTCCCATGCCGTTTCCACCATAGGCAGCAATGGGCTTCCCCATAGAACTTGCCAACCTGAATTCCTACAGGCTAGATGTGAGAGGCACATTCTGCTGCTTCCTCCCTAACAGTTAAGCTTGCTTCTGAAAGCTCAACCTCCGGGGAGTCTGTTTGGCAGAGATATAGAACACACTTTTCCAAGCCTGTTGGAAGGCCTTTGCATTGTCATTTCGCATCTAATTTCCCAAACCAAACTGCTTGCAGCTCTAACTCCCTTCTAACTACCACTTCTTCGGTTCAGTGAGATATGCTGGATTCTAAACGGAGAAGCTTCTCTGACGCTTTTTCACAGAGATTTTGAAACTGAAATCTCCCATGCCGTTTCCACCATAGGCAGCAATGGGCTTCCCCATAGAACTTGCCAACCTGAATTCCTACAGGCTAGATGTGAGAGGCACATTCTGCTGCTTCCTCCCTTAGAGTTAAACTTGCTTCTGAAAGCTCAACCTCCGGGGAGTTTGTTTGGCAGAGATATAGAACACACTTTTCCAAGCCTGTTGGAAGGCATTTGCAGTTTCATTTCGCGTCTAATTTCCCAAACCAAACTGCTTGCAGCTCTAACTCCCTTCTAACTACCACTTCTTCGGTTCAGTGAGATATGCTGGATTCTAAACGGAGAAGCTTCTCTGACGCTTTTTCACAGTGATTTTGAAACTGAAATTTCCAAACCCGTTTCCAACGAAGGCGACAATGGGCTTCCCCATAGAACTTGCCAACCTGAATTCCTACAGGCTAGATGTGAGAGGCACATTCTGCTGCTTCCTCCCTTAGAGTTAAACTAGCTTCTGAAAGCTCAACCTCCAGGGAGTCTGTTTGGCAGAGATATAGAACACACTTTTCCAAGCTTGTTGGAAGGCATTTGCAGTTTCATTTCGCGTCTAATTTCCCAAACCAAACTGCTTGCAGCTCTAACTGCCTTCTAACTACCACTTCTTCGGTTCAGTGAGATATGCTGGATTCTAAACGGAGAAGCTTCTCTGACGCTTTTTCACAGAGATTTTGAAACTGAAATCTCCCATGCTGTTTCCACCGTAGCCAGCAATGGGCTTCCCCATAGAACTTGCCAACCTGAATTCCTACAGGCTAGATGTGAGAGGAACATTCTGCTGCTTCCTCCCTTAGAGTTAAACTAGCTTCTGAAAGCTCAACCTCCAGGGAGTCTGTTTGGCAGAGATATAGAACACACTTTTCCAAGCCTGTTGGAAGGCATTTGCAGTTTCATTTCGCGTCTAATTTCCCAAACCAAACTGTTTGCAGCTCTAACTGCCTTCTAACTACCACTTCTTCGGTTCAGTGAGATATGCTGGATTCTAAACGGAGAAGCTTCTCTGACGCTTTTTCACAGAGATTTTGAAACTGAAATCTCCCATGCCGTTTCCACCATAGGCAGCAATGGGCTTCCCCATAGAACTTGCCAACCTGAATTCCTACAGGCTAGATGTGAGAGGCACATTCTGCTGCTTCCTCCCTAAGAGTTAAGCTTGCTTCTGAAAGCTCAACCTCCGGGGACTCTGTTTGGCACAGATATAGAACACACTTTTCCAAGCCTGTTGGAAGGCCTTTGCAGTGTCATTTCGCATCTAATTTCCCAAACCAAACTGCTTGCAGCTCTAACTCCCTTCTAACTACCACTTCTTCGGTTCAGTGAGATATGCTGGATTCTAAACGGAGAAGCTTCTCTGACGCTTTTTCACAGAGATTTTGAAACTGAAATTTCCAAACCCGTTTCCAACGAAGGCGCCAATGGGCTTCCCCATAGAACTTGCCAACCTGAATTCCTACAGGCTAGATGTGAGAGGCACATTCTGCTGCTTCCTCCCTTAGAGTTAAACTAGCTTCTGAAAGCTCAACCTCCGGGGAGTTTGTTTGGCAGAGATATAGAACACACTTTTCCAAGCCTGTTGGAAGGCATTTGCAGTTTCATTTCGCGTCTAATTTCCCAAACCAAACTGCTTGCAGCTCTAACTCCCTTCTAACTACCACTTCTTCGGTTCAGTGAGATATGCTGGATTCTAAACGGAGAAGCTTCTCTGACGCTTTTTCACAGAGATTTTGAAACTGAAATCTCCCATGCCGTTTCCACCATAGGCAGCAATGGGCTTCCCCATAGAACTTGCCAACCTGAATTCCTAAAGGCTAGATGTGAGAGGCACATTCTGCTGCTTCCTCCCTTAGAGTTAAACTTGCTTCTGAAAGCTCAACCTCCGGGGAGTTTGTTTGGCAGAGATATAGAACACACTTTTCCAAGCCTGTTGGAAGGCATTTGCAGGTTCATTTCGCGTCTAATTTCCCAAACCAAACTGCTTGCAGCTCTAACTCCCTTCTAACTACCACTTCTTCGGTTCAGTGAAATATGCTGGATTCTAAACGGAGAAGCTTCTCTGACGCTTTTTCACAGAGATTTTGAAACTGAAATTTCCAAACCCGTTTCCAACGAAGGCGCCAATGGGCTTCCCCATAGAACTTGCCAACCTGAATTCCTACAGGCTAGATGTGAGAGGTACATTCTGCTGCTTCCTCCCTTAGAGTTAAACTAGCTTCTGAAAGCTCAACCTCCGGGGAGTTTGTTTGGCAGAGATATAGAACACACTTTTCCAAGCCTGTTGGAAGGCATTTGCAGTTTCATTTCGCGTCTAATTTCCCAAACCAAACTGCTTGCAGCTCTAACTGCCTTCTAACTACCACTTCTTCGGTCCAGTGAGATATGCTGGATTCTAAACGGAGAAGTTTCTCTGACGCTTTTTCACAGAGATTTTGAAACTGAAATCTCCCATGCCGTTTCCACCATAGGCAGCAATGGGCTTCCCCATAGAACTTGCCAACCTGAATTCCTACAGGCTAGATGTGAGAGGCACATTCTGCTGCTTCCTCCCTAAGAGTTAAGCTTGCTTCTGAAAGCTCAACCTCCGGGGACTCTGTTTGGCACAGATATAGAACACACTTTTCCAAGCCTGTTGGAAGGCCTTTGCAGTGTCATTTCGCATCTAATTTCCCAAACCAAACTGCTTGCAGCTCTAACTCCCTTCTAACTACCACTTCTTCGGTTCAGTGAGATATGCTGGATTCTAAACGGAGAAGCTTCTCTGACGCTTTTTCACAGAGATTTTGAAACTGAAATTTCCAAACCCGTTTCCAACGAAGGCGCCAATGGGCTTCCCCATAGAACTTGCCAACCTGAATTCCTACAGGCTAGATGTGAGAGGCACATTCTGCTGCTTCCTCCCTTAGAGTTAAACTAGCTTCTGAAAGCTCAACCTCCGGGGAGTTTGTTTGGCAGAGATATAGAACACACTTTTCCAAGCCTGTTGGAAGGCATTTGCAGTTTCATTTCGCGTCTAATTTCCCAAACCAAACTGCTTGCAGCTCTAACTCCCTTCTAACTACCACTTCTTCGGTTCAGTGAGATATGCTGGATTCTAAACGGAGAAGCTTCTCTGACGCTTTTTCACAGAGATTTTGAAACTGAAATCTCCCATGCCGTTTCCACCATAGGCAGCAATGGGCTTCCCCATAGAACTTGCCAACCTGAATTCCTAAAGGCTAGATGTGAGAGGCACATTCTGCTGCTTCCTCCCTTAGAGTTAAACTTGCTTCTGAAAGCTCAACCTCCGGGGAGTTTGTTTGGCAGAGATATAGAACACACTTTTCCAAGCCTGTTGGAAGGCATTTGCAGGTTCATTTCGCGTCTAATTTCCCAAACCAAACTGCTTGCAGCTCTAACTCCCTTCTAACTACCACTTCTTCGGTTCAGTGAAATATGCTGGATTCTAAACGGAGAAGCTTCTCTGACGCTTTTTCACAGAGATTTTGAAACTGAAATTTCCAAACCCGTTTCCAACGAAGGCGCCAATGGGCTTCCCCATAGAACTTGCCAACCTGAATTCCTACAGGCTAGATGTGAGAGGCACATTCTGCTGCTTCCTCCCTTAGAGTTAAACTAGCTTCTGAAAGCTCAACCTCCGGGGAGTTTGTTTGGCAGAGATATAGAACACACTTTTCCAAGCCTGTTGGAAGGCATTTGCAGTTTCATTTCGCGTCTAATTTCCCAAACCAAACTGCTTGCAGCTCTAACTCCCTTCTAACTACCACTTCTTCGGTTCAGTGAGATATGCTGGATTCTAAACGGAGAAGCTTCTCTGACGCTTTTTCACAGAGATTTTGAAACTGAAATCTCCCATGCCGTTTCCACCATAGGCAGCAATGGGCTTCCCCATAGAACTTGCCAACCTGAATTCCTAAAGGCTAGATGTGAGAGGCACATTCTGCTGCTTCCTCCCTTAGAGTTAAACTTGCTTCTGAAAGCTCAACCTCCGGGGAGTTTGTTTGGCAGAGATATAGAACACACTTTTCCAAGCCTGTTGGAAGGCATTTGCAGGTTCATTTCGCGTCTAATTTCCCAAACCAAACTGCTTGCAGCTCTAACTCCCTTCTAACTACCACTTCTTCGGTTCAGTGAGATATGCTGGATTCTAAACGGAGAAGCTTCTCTGACGCTTTTTCACAGAGATTTTGAAACTGAAATTTCCAAACCCGTTTCCAACGAAGGCGCCAATTGGCTTCCCCATAGAACTTGCCAACCTGAATTCCTACAGGCTAGATGTGAGAGGCACATTCTGCTGCTTCCTCCCTTAGAGTTAAACTAGCTTCTGAAAGCTCAAACTCCGGGGAGTTTGTTTGGCAGAGATATAGAACACACTTTTCCAAGCCTGTTGAAAGGCATTTGCAGTTTCATTTCGCGTCTAATTTCCCAAACCAAACTGCTTGCAGCTCTAACTGCCTTCTAACTACCACTTCTTCGGTTCAGTGAGATATGCTGGATTCTAAACGGAGAAGCTTCTCTGACGCTTTTTCACAGAGATTTTGAAACTGAAATCTCCCATGCCGTTTCCACCATAGGCAGCAATGGGCTTCCCCATAGAACTTGCCAACCTGAATTCCTACAGGCTAGATGTGAGAGGCACATTCTGCTGCTTCCTCCCTTAGAGTTAAACTAGCTTCTGAAAGCTCAACCTCCAGGGAGTCTGTTTGGCAGAGATATAGAACACACTTTTCCAAGCTTGTTGGAAGGCATTTGCAGTTTCATTTCGCGTCTAATTTCCCAAACCAAACTGCTTGCAGCTCTAACTGCCTTCTAACTACCACTTCTTCGGTTCAGTGAGATATGCTGGATTCTAAACGGAGAAGCTTCTCTGACGCTTTTTCACAGAGATTTTGAAACTGAAATCTCCCATGCTGTTTCCACCGTAGCCAGCAATGGGCTTCCCCATAGAACTTGCCAACCTGAATTCCTACAGGCTAGATGTGAGAGGAACATTCTGCTGCTTCCTCCCTTAGAGTTAAACTAGCTTCTGAAAGCTCAACCTCCAGGGAGTCTGTTTGGCAGAGATATAGAACACACTTTTCCAAGCCTGTTGGAAGGCATTTGCAGTTTCATTTCGCGTCTAATTTCCCAAACCAAACTGTTTGCAGCTCTAACTGCCTTCTAACTACCACTTCTTCGGTTCAGTGAGATATGCTGGATTCTAAACGGAGAAGCTTCTCTGACGCTTTTTCACAGAGATTTTGAAACTGAAATCTCCCATGCCGTTTCCACCATAGGCAGCAATGGGCTTCCCCATAGAACTTGCCAACCTGAATTCCTACAGGCTAGATGTGAGAGGCACATTCTGCTGCTTCCGCCCTAAGAGTTAAGCTTGCTTCTGAAAGCTCAACCTCCGGGGACTCTGTTTGGCACAGATATAGAACACACTTTTCCAAGCCTGTTGGAAGGCCTTTGCAGTGTCATTTCGCATCTAATTTCCCAAACCAAACTGCTTGCAGCTCTAACTCCCTTCTAACTACCACTTCTTCGGTTCAGTGAGATATGCTGGATTCTAAACGGAGAAGCTTCTCTGACGCTTTTTCACAGAGATTTTGAAACTGAAATTTCCAAACCCGTTTCCAACGAAGGCGCCAATGGGCTTCCCCATAGAACTTGCCAACCTGAATTCCTACAGGCTAGATGTGAGAGGCACATTCTGCTGCTTCCTCCCTTAGAGTTAAACTAGCTTCTGAAAGCTCAACCTCCGGGGAGTTTGTTTGGCAGAGATATAGAACACACTTTTCCAAGCCTGTTGGAAGGCATTTGCAGTTTCATTTCGCGTCTAATTTCCCAAACCAAACTGCTTGCAGCTCTAACTCCCTTCTAACTACCACTTCTTCGGTTCAGTGAGATATGCTGGATTCTAAACGGAGAAGCTTCTCTGACGCTTTTTCACAGAGATTTTGAAACTGAAATCTCCCATGCCGTTTCCACCATAGGCAGCAATGGGCTTCCCCATAGAACTTGCCAACCTGAATTCCTAAAGGCTAGATGTGAGAGGCACATTCTGCTGCTTCCTCCCTTAGAGTTAAACTTGCTTCTGAAAGCTCAACCTCCGGGGAGTTTGTTTGGCAGAGATATAGAACACACTTTTCCAAGCCTGTTGGAAGGCATTTGCAGGTTCATTTCGCGTCTAATTTCCCAAACCAAACTGCTTGCAGCTCTAACTCCCTTCTAACTACCACTTCTTCGGTTCAGTGAAATATGCTGGATTCTAAACGGAGAAGCTTCTCTGACGCTTTTTCACAGAGATTTTGAAACTGAAATTTCCAAACCCGTTTCCAACGAAGGCGCCAATGGGCTTCCCCATAGAACTTGCCAACCTGAATTCCTACAGGCTAGATGTGAGAGGTACATTCTGCTGCTTCCTCCCTTAGAGTTAAACTAGCTTCTGAAAGCTCAACCTCCGGGGAGTTTGTTTGGCAGAGATATAGAACACACTTTTCCAAGCCTGTTGGAAGGCATTTGCAGTTTCATTTCGCGTCTAATTTCCCAAACCAAACTGCTTGCAGCTCTAACTGCCTTCTAACTACCACTTCTTCGGTCCAGTGAGATATGCTGGATTCTAAACGGAGAAGTTTCTCTGACGCTTTTTCACAGAGATTTTGAAACTGAAATCTCCCATGCCGTTTCCACCATAGGCAGCAATGGGCTTCCCCATAGAACTTGCCAACCTGAATTCCTACAGGCTAGATGTGAGAGGCACATTCTGCTGCTTCCTCCCTAAGAGTTAAGCTTGCTTCTGAAAGCTCAACCTCCGGGGACTCTGTTTGGCACAGATATAGAACACACTTTTCCAAGCCTGTTGGAAGGCCTTTGCAGTGTCATTTCGCATCTAATTTCCCAAACCAAACTGCTTGCAGCTCTAACTCCCTTCTAACTACCACTTCTTCGGTTCAGTGAGATATGCTGGATTCTAAACGGAGAAGCTTCTCTGACGCTTTTTCACAGAGATTTTGAAACTGAAATTTCCAAACCCGTTTCCAACGAAGGCGCCAATGGGCTTCCCCATAGAACTTGCCAACCTGAATTCCTACAGGCTAGATGTGAGAGGCACATTCTGCTGCTTCCTCCCTTAGAGTTAAACTAGCTTCTGAAAGCTCAACCTCCGGGGAGTTTGTTTGGCAGAGATATAGAACACACTTTTCCAAGCCTGTTGGAAGGCATTTGCAGTTTCATTTCGCGTCTAATTTCCCAAACCAAACTGCTTGCAGCTCTAACTCCCTTCTAACTACCACTTCTTCGGTTCAGTGAGATATGCTGGATTCTAAACGGAGAAGCTTCTCTGACGCTTTTTCACAGAGATTTTGAAACTGAAATCTCCCATGCCGTTTCCACCATAGGCAGCAATGGGCTTCCCCATAGAACTTGCCAACCTGAATTCCTAAAGGCTAGATGTGAGAGGCACATTCTGCTGCTTCCTCCCTTAGAGTTAAACTTGCTTCTGAAAGCTCAACCTCCGGGGAGTTTGTTTGGCAGAGATATAGAACACACTTTTCCAAGCCTGTTGGAAGGCATTTGCAGGTTCATTTCGCGTCTAATTTCCCAAACCAAACTGCTTGCAGCTCTAACTCCCTTCTAACTACCACTTCTTCGGTTCAGTGAAATATGCTGGATTCTAAACGGAGAAGCTTCTCTGACGCTTTTTCACAGAGATTTTGAAACTGAAATTTCCAAACCCGTTTCCAACGAAGGCGCCAATGGGCTTCCCCATAGAACTTGCCAACCTGAATTCCTACAGGCTAGATGTGAGAGGTTCATTCTGCTGCTTCCTCCCTTAGAGTTAAACTAGCTTCTGAAAGCTCAACCTCCGGGGAGTTTGTTTGGCAGAGATATAGAACACACTTTTCCAAGCCTGTTGGAAGGCATTTGCAGTTTCATTTCGCGTCTAATTTCCCAAACCAAACTGCTTGCAGCTCTAACTGCCTTCTAACTACCACTTCTTCGGTCCAGTGAGATATGCTGGATTCTAAACGGAGAAGCTTCTCTGACGCTTTTTCACAGAGATTTTGAAACTGAAATCTCCCATGCCGTTTCCACCATAGGCAGCAATGGGCTTCCCCATAGAACTTGCCAACCTGAATTCCTACAGGCTAGATGTGAGAGGCACATTCTGCTGCTTCCTCCCTAAGAGTTAAGCTTGCTTCTGAAAGCTCAACCTCCGGGGACTCTGTTTGGCACAGATATAGAACACACTTTTCCAAGCCTGTTGGAAGGCCTTTGCAGTATCATTTCGCATCTAATTTCCCAAACCAAACTGCTTGCAGCTCTAACTCCCTTCTAACTACCACTTCTTCGGTTCAGTGAGATATGCTGGATTCTAAACGGAGAAGCTTCTCTGACGCTTTTTCACAGAGATTTTGAAACTGAAATCTCCCATGCCGTTTCCACCATAGGTAGCAATGGGCTTCCCCATAGAACTTGCCAACCTGAATTCCTAAAGGCTAGATGTGAGAGGCACATTCTGCTGCTTCCTCCCTTAGAGTTAAACTTGCTTCTGAAAGCTCAACCTCCGGGGAGTTTGTTTGGCAGAGATATAGAACACACTTTTCCAAGCCTGTTGGAAGGCATTTGCAGGTTCATTTCGCGTCTAATTTCCCAAACCAAACTGCTTGCAGCTCTAACTCCCTTCTAACTACCACTTCTTCGGTTCAGTGAAATATGCTGGATTCTAAACGGAGAAGCTTCTCTGACGCTTTTTCACAGAGATTTTGAAACTGAAATTTCCAAACCCGTTTCCAACGAAGGCGCCAATGGGCTTCCCCATAGAACTTGCCAACCTGAATTCCTACAGGCTAGATGTGAGAGGCACATTCTGCTGCTTCCTCCCTTAGAGTTAAACTAGCTTCTGAAAGCTCAACCTCCGGGGCGTTTGTTTGGCAGAGATATAGAACACACTTTTCCAAGCCTGTTGGAAGGCATTTGCAGTTTCATTTCGCGTCTAATTTCCCAAACCAAACTGCTTGCAGCTCTAACTCCCTTCTAACTACCACTTCTTCGGTTCAGTGAGATATGCTGGATTCTAAACGGAGAAGCTTCTCTGACGCTTTTTCACAGAGATTTTGAAACTGAAATCTCCCATGCCGTTTCCACCATAGGCAGCAATGGGCTTCCCCATAGAACTTGCCAACCTGAATTCCTACAGGCTAGATGTGAGAGGCACATTCTGCTGCTTCCTCCCTAACAGTTAAGCTTGCTTCTGAAAGCTCAACGTCCGGGGACTCTGTTTGGCACAGATATAGAACACACTTTTCCAAGCCTGTTGGAAGGCCTTTGCAGTGTCATTTCGCATCTAATTTCCCAAACCAAACTGCTTGCTGCTCTAACTCCCTTCTAACTACCACTTCTTCGGTTCAGTGAGATATGCTGGATTCTAAACGGAGAAGCTTCTCTGACGCTTTTTCACAGAGATTTTGAAACTGAAATCTCCCATGCCGTTTCCACCATAGGCAGCAATGGGCTTCCCCATAGAACTTGCCAACCTGAATTCCTAAAGGCTAGATGTGAGAGGCACATTCTGCTGCTTCCTCCCTTAGAGTTAAACTTGCTTCTGAAAGCTCAACCTCCGGGGAGTTTGTTTGGCAGAGATATAGAACACACTTTTCCAAGCCTGTTGGAAGGCATTTGCAGGTTCATTTCGCGTCTAATTTCCCAAACCAAACTGCTTGCAGCTCTAACTCCCTTCTAACTACCACTTCTTCGGTTCAGTGAGATATGCTGGATTCTAAATGGAGAAGCTTCTCTGACGCTTTTTCACAGAGATTTTGAAACTGAAATTTCCAAACCCGTTTCCAACGAAGGCGCCAATTGGCTTCCCCATAGAACTTGCCAACCTGAATTCCTACAGGCTAGATGTGAGAGGCACATTCTGCTGCTTCCTCCCTTAGAGTTAAACTTGCTTCTGAAAGCTCAACCTCCGGGGAGTTTGTTTGGCAGAGATATAGAACACACTTTTCCAAGCCTGTTGGAAGGCATTTGCAGTTTCATTTCGCGTCTAATTTCCCAAACCAAACTGCTTGCAGCTCTAACTCCCTTCTAACTACCACTTCTTCGGTTCAGTGAGATATGCTGGATTCTAAACGGAGAAGCTTCTCTGACGCTTTTTCACAGAGATTTTGAAACTGAAATCTCCCATGCCGTTTCCACCATAGGCAGCAATGGGCTTCCCCATAGAACTTGCCAACCTGAATTCCTACAGGCTAGATGTGAGAGGCACATTCTGCTGCTTCCTCCCTAAGAGTTAAGCTTGCTTCTGAAAGCTCAACCTCCGGGGAGTCTGTTTGGCAGAGATATAGAACACACTTTTCCAAGCCTGTTGGAATGCCTTTGCAGTGTCATTTCGCATCTAATTTCCCAAACCAAACTGCTTGCAGTTCTAACTCCCTTCTAACTACCACATCTTCGGTTCAGTGAGATATGCTGGATTCTAAACGGAGAAGCTTCTCTGACGCTTTTTCACAGAGATTTTGAAACTGAAATCTCCCATGCCGTTTCCACCATAGGCAGCAATGGGCTTCCCCATAGAACTTGCCAACCTGAATTCCTACAGGCTAGATGTGAGAGGCACATTCTGCTGCTTCCTCCCTTAGAGTTAAACTAGCTTCTGAAAGCTCAACCTCCGGGGAGTTTGTTTGGCAGAGATATAGAACACACTTTTCCAAGCCTGTTGGAAGGCATTTGCAGTTTCATTTCGCGTCTAATTTCCCAAACCAAACTGCTTGCAGCTCTAACTCCCTTCTAACTACCACTTCTTCGGTTCAGTGAGATATGCTGGATTCTAAACGGAAAGCTTCTCTGACGCTTTTTCACAGAGATTTTCAAACTGAAATCTCCCATGCCGTTTCCACCATAGGCAGCAATGGGCTTCCCCATAGAACTTGCCAACCTGAATTCCTACAGGCTAGATGTGAGAGGCACATTCTGCTGCTTCCTCCCTAACAGTTAAGCTTGCTTCTGAAAGCTCAACCTCCGGGGACTCTGTTTGGCAGAGATATAGAACACACTTTTCCAAGCCTGTTGGAAGGCCTTTGCAGTGTCATTTCGCATCTAATTTCCCAAACCAAACTGCTTGCAGCTCTAACTCCCTTCTAACTACCACTTCTTCGGTTCAGTGAGATATGCTGGATTCTAAAAGGAGAAGCTTCTCTGACGCTTTTTCACAGAGATTTTGAAACTGAAATCTCCCATGCCGTTTCCACCATAGGCAGCAATGCGCTTCCCCTTAGAACTTGCCAACCTGAATTCCTAAAGGCTAGATGTGAGAGGCACATTCTGCTGCTTCCTCCCTTAGAGTTAAACTTGCTTCTGAAAGCTCAACCTCCTGGGAGTTTGTTTGGCAGAGATATAGAACACACTTTTCCAAGCCTGTTGGAAGGCATTTGCAGTTTCATTTCGCGTCTAATTTTCCAAACCAAACTGCTTGCAGCTCTAACTCCCTTCTAACTACCACTTCTTCGGTTCAGTGAGATATGCTGGATTCTAAACGGAGAAGCTTCTCTGACGCTTTTTCACAGAGATTTTGAAACTGAAATCTCCCATGCCGTTTCCACCATAGGCAGCAATGGGCTTCCCCATAGAACTTGCCAACCTGAATTCCTACAGGCTAGATGTGAGAGGCACATTCTGCTGCTTCCTCCCTTAGAGTTAAACTAGCTTCTGAACGCTCAACCTCCGGGGAGTTTGTATGGCAGAGATATAGAACACACTTTTCCAAGCCTGTTGGAAGGCATTTGCAGTTTCATTTCGCGTCTAATTTCCCAAACCAAACTGCTTGCAGCTCTAACTCCCTTCTAACTACCACTTCTTCGGTTCAGTGAGATATGCTGGATTCTAAACGGAGAAGCTTCTCTGACGCTTTTTCACAGAGATTTTGAAACTGAAATCTCCCATGCCGTTTCCACCTTAGGCAGCAATGGGCTTCCCCATAGAACTTGCCAACCTGAATTCCTACAGGCTAGATGTGAGAGGCACATTCTGCTGCTTCCTCCCTTAGAGTTAAACTTGCTTCTGAAAGCTCAACCTCCGGGGAGTTTGTTTGGCAGAGATATAGAACACACTTTTCCAAGCCTGTTGGAAGGCATTTGCAGTTTCATTTCGCGTCTAATTTCCCAAACCAAACTGCTTGCAGGTCTAACTCCCTTCTAACTACCACTTCTTCGGTTCAGTGAGATATGCTGGATTCTAAACGGAGAAGCTTCTCTGACGCTTTTTCACAGAGATTTTGAAACTGAAATTTCCAAACCCGTTTCCAACGAAGGCGCCAATGGGCTTCCCCATAGAACTTGCCAACCTGAATTCCTACAGGCTAGATGTGAGAGGCACATTCTGCTGCTTCCTCCCTTAGAGTTAAACTAGCTTCTGAAAGCTCAACCTCCGGGGAGTTTGTTTGGCAGAGATATAGAACACACTTTTCCAAGCCTATTGGAAGGCATTTGCAGTTTCATTTCGCGTCTAATTTCCCAAACCAAACTGCTTGCAGCTCTAACTGCCTTCTAACTACCACTTCTTCGGTTCAGTGAGATATGCTGGATTCTAAACGGAGAACCTTCTCTGACGCTTTTTCACAGAGATTTTGAAACTGAAATCTCCCATGCCGTTTCCACCTTAGGCAGCAATGGGCTTCCCCATAGAACTTGCCAACCTGAATTCCTACAGGCTAGATGTGAGAGGCACATTCTGCTGCTTCCTCCCTTAGAGTTAAACTTGCTTCTGAAAGCTCAACCTCCGGGGAGTTTGTTTGGCAGAGATATAGAACACACTTTTCCAAGCCTGTTGGAAGGCATTTGCAGTTTCATTTCGCGTCTAAATTCCCAAACCAAACTGCTTGCAGCTCTAACTCCCTTCTAACTACCACTTCTTCGGTTCAGTGAGATATGCTGGATTCTAAACGGAGAAGCTTCTCTGACGCTTTTTCACAGAGATTTTGAAACTGAAATTTCCAAACCCGTTTCCAACGAAGGCGCCAATGGGCTTCCCCATAGAACTTGCCAACCTGAATTCCTACAGGCTAGATGTGAGAGGCACATTCTGCTGCTTCCTCCCTTAGAGTTAAACTAGCTTCTGAAAGCTCAACCTCCGGGGAGTTTGTTTGGCAGAGATATAGAACACACTTTTCCAAGCCTGTTGGAAGGCATTTGCAGTTTCATTTCGCGTCTAATTTCCCAAACCAAACTGCTTGCAGCTCTAACTGCCTTCTAACTACCACTTCTTCGGTTCAGTGAGATATGCTGGATTCTAAACGGAGAAGCTTCTCTGACGCTTTTTCACAGAGATTTTGAAACTGAAATTTCCAAACCCGTTTCCAACGAAGGCGCCAATTGGCTTCCCCATAGAACTTGCCAACCTGAATTCCTACAGGCTAGATGTGAGAGGCACATTCTGCTGCTTCCTCCCTTAGAGTTAAACTTGCTTCTGAAAGCTCAACCTCCGGGGAGTTTGTTTGGCAGAGATATAGAACACACTTTTCCAAGCCTGTTGGAAGGCATTTGCAGTTTCATTTCGCGTCTAATTTCCCAAACCAAACTGCTTGCAGCTCTAACTCCCTTCTAACTACCACTTCTTCGGTTCAGTGAGATATGCTGGATTCTAAACGGAGAAGCTTCTCTGACGCTTTTTCACAGAGATTTTGAAACTGAAATCTCCCATGCCGTTTCCACCATAGGCAGCAATGGGCTTCCCCATAGAACTTGCCAACCTGAATTCCTACAGGCTAGATGTGAGAGGCACATTCTGCTGCTTCCTCCCTAAGAGTTAAGCTTGCTTCTGAAAGCTCAACCTCCGGGGAGTCTGTTTGGCAGAGATATAGAACACACTTTTCCAAGCCTGTTGGAATGCCTTTGCAGTGTCATTTCGCATCTAATTTCCCAAACCAAACTGCTTGCAGTTCTAACTCCCTTCTAACTACCACATCTTCGGTTCAGTGAGATATGCTGGATTCTAAACGGAGAAGCTTCTCTGACGCTTTTTCACAGAGATTTTGAAACTGAAATCTCCCATGCCGTTTCCACCATAGGCAGCAATGGGCTTCCCCATAGAACTTGCCAACCTGAATTCCTACAGGCTAGATGTGAGAGGCACATTCTGCTGCTTCCTCCCTTAGAGTTAAACTAGCTTCTGAAAGCTCAACCTCCGGGGAGTTTGTTTGGCAGAGATATAGAACACACTTTTCCAAGCCTGTTGGAAGGCATTTGCAGTTTCATTTCGCGTCTAATTTCCCAAACCAAACTGCTTGCAGCTCTAACTCCCTTCTAACTACCACTTCTTCGGTTCAGTGAGATATGCTGCATTCTAAACGGAAAGCTTCTCTGACGCTTTTTCACAGAGATTTTCAAACTGAAATCTCCCATGCCGTTTCCACCATAGGCAGCAATGGGCTTCCCCATAGAACTTGCCAACCTGAATTCCTACAGGCTAGATGTGAGAGGCACATTCTGCTGCTTCCTCCCTAACAGTTAAGCTTGCTTCTGAAAGCTCAACCTCCGGGGACTCTGTTTGGCAGAGATATAGAACACACTTTTCCAAGCCTGTTGGAAGGCCTTTGCAGTGTCATTTCGCATCTAATTTCCCAAACCAAACTGCTTGCAGCTCTAACTCCCTTCTAACTACCACTTCTTCGGTTCAGTGAGATATGCTGGATTCTAAAAGGAGAAGCTTCTCTGACGCTTTTTCACAGAGATTTTGAAACTGAAATCTCCCATGCCGTTTCCACCATAGGCAGCAATGCGCTTCCCCTTAGAACTTGCCAACCTGAATTCCTAAAGGCTAGATGTGAGAGGCACATTCTGCTGCTTCCTCCCTTAGAGTTAAACTTGCTTCTGAAAGCTCAACCTCCGGGGAGTTTGTTTGGCAGAGATATAGAACACACTTTTCCAAGCCTGTTGGAAGGCATTTGCAGTTTCATTTCGCGTCTAATTTTCCAAACCAAACTGCTTGCAGCTCTAACTCCCTTCTAACTACCACTTCTTCGGTTCAGTGAGATATGCTGGATTCTAAACGGAGAAGCTTCTCTGACGCTTTTTCACAGAGATTTTGAAACTGAAATCTCCCATGCCGTTTCCACCATAGGCAGCAATGGGCTTCCCCATAGAACTTGCCAACCTGAATTCCTACAGGCTAGATGTGAGAGGCACATTCTGCTGCTTCCTCCCTTAGAGTTAAACTAGCTTCTGAACGCTCAACCTCCGGGGAGTTTGTATGGCAGAGATATAGAACACACTTTTCCAAGCCTGTTGGAAGGCATTTGCAGTTTCATTTCGCGTCTAATTTCCCAAACCAAACTGCTTGCAGCTCTAACTCCCTTCTAACTACCACTTCTTCGGTTCAGTGAGATATGCTGGATTCTAAACGGAGAAGCTTCTCTGACGCTTTTTCACAGAGATTTTGAAACTGAAATCTCCCATGCCGTTTCCACCTTAGGCAGCAATGGGCTTCCCCATAGAACTTGCCAACCTGAATTCCTACAGGCTAGATGTGAGAGGCACATTCTGCTGCTTCCTCCCTTAGAGTTAAACTTGCTTCTGAAAGCTCAACCTCCGGGGAGTTTGTTTGGCAGAGATATAGAACACACTTTTCCAAGCCTGTTGGAAGGCATTTGCAGTTTCATTTCGCGTCTAATTTCCCAAACCAAACTGCTTGCAGGTCTAACTCCCTTCTAACTACCACTTCTTCGGTTCAGTGAGATATGCTGGATTCTAAACGGAGAAGCTTCTCTGACGCTTTTTCACAGAGATTTTGAAACTGAAATTTCCAAACCCGTTTCCAACGAAGGCGCCAATGGGCTTCCCCATAGAACTTGCCAACCTGAATTCCTACAGGCTAGATGTGAGAGGCACATTCTGCTGCTTCCTCCCTTAGAGTTAAACTAGCTTCTGAAAGCTCAACCTCCGGGGAGTTTGTTTGGCAGAGATATAGAACACACTTTTCCAAGCCTATTGGAAGGCATTTGCAGTTTCATTTCGCGTCTAATTTCCCAAACCAAACTGCTTGCAGCTCTAACTGCCTTCTAACTACCACTTCTTCGGTTCAGTGAGATATGCTGGATTCTAAACGGAGAAGCTTCTCTGACGCTTTCTCACAGAGATTTTGAAACTGAAATCTCCCATGCCGTTTCCACCTTAGGCAGCAATGGGCTTCCCCATAGAACTTGCCAACCTGAATTCCTACAGGCTAGATGTGAGAGGCACATTCTGCTGCTTCCTCCCTTAGAGTTAAACTTGCTTCTGAAAGCTCAACCTCCGGGGAGTTTGTTTGGCAGAGATATAGAACACACTTTTCCAAGCCTGTTGGAAGGCATTTGCAGTTTCATTTCGCGTCTAAATTCCCAAACCAAACTGCTTGCAGCTCTAACTCCCTTCTAACTACCACTTCTTCGGTTCAGTGAGATATGCTGGATTCTAAACGGAGAAGCTTCTCTGACGCTTTTTCACAGAGATTTTGAAACTGAAATTTCCAAACCCGTTTCCAACGAAGGCGCCAATGGGCTTCCCCATAGAACTTGCCAACCTGAATTCCTACAGGCTAGATGTGAGAGGCACATTCTGCTGCTTCCTCCCTTAGAGTTAAACTAGCTTCTGAAAGCTCAACCTCCGGGGAGTTTGTTTGGCAGAGATATAGAACACACTTTTCCAAGCCTGTTGGAAGGCATTTGCAGTTTCATTTCGCGTCTAATTTCCCAAACCAAACTGCTTGCAGCTCTAACTGCCTTCTAACTACCACTTCTTCGGTTCAGTGAGATATGCTGGATTCTAAACGGAGAAGCTTCTCTGACGCTTTTTCACAGAGATTTTGAAACTGAAATCTCCCATGCCGTTTCCACCATAGGCAGCAATGGGCTTCCCCATAGAACTTGCCAACCTGAATTCCTACAGGCTAGATGTGAGAGGCACATTCTGCTGCTTCCTCCCTAAGAGTTAAGCTTGCTTCTGAAAGCTCAACCTCCGGGGACTCTGTTTGGCACAGATATAGAACACAATTTTCCAAGCCTGTTGGAAGGCCTTTGCAGTGTCATTTCGCATCTAATTTCCCAAACCAAACTGCTTGCAGCTCTAACTCCCTTCTAACTACCACTTCTTCGGTTCAGTGAGATATGCTGGATTCTAAACGGAGAAGCTTCTCTGACGCTTTTTCACAGAGATTTTGAAACTGAAATCTCCCATGCCGTTTCCACCATAGGCAGCAATGGGCTTCCCCATAGAACTTGCCAACCTGAATTCCTACAGGCTAGATGTGAGAGGCACATTCTGCTGCTTCCTCCCTTAGAGTTAAACTTGCTTCTGAAAGCTCAACCTCCGGGGAGTTTGTTTGGCAGAGATATAGAACACACTTTTCCAAGCCTGTTGGAAGGCATTTGCAGTTTCATTTCGCGTCTAATTTCCCAAACCAAACTGCTTGCAGCTCTAACTCCCTTCTAACTACCACTTCTTCGGTTCAGTGAGATATGCTGGATTCTAAACGGAAAGCTTCTCTGACGCTTTTTCACAGAGATTTTCAAACTGAAATCTCCCATGCCGTTTCCACCATAGGCAGCAATGGGCTTCCCCATAGAACTTGCCAACCTGAATTCCTACAGGCTAGATGTGAGAGGCACATTCTGCTGCTTCCTCCCTAACAGTTAAGCTTGCTTCTGAAAGCTCAACCTCCAGGGACTCTGTTTGGCAGAGATATAGAACACACTTTTCCAAGCCTGTTGGAAGGCATTTGCAGTGTCATTTCGCATCTAATTTCCCAAACCAAACTGCTTGCAGCTCTAACTCCCTTCTAACTACCACTTCTTCGGTTCAGTGAGATATGCTGGATTCTAAAAGGAGAAGCTTCTCTGACGCTTTTTCACAGAGATTTTGAAACTGAAATCTCCCATGCCGTTTCCACCATAGGCAGCAATGCGCTTCCCCTTAGAACTTGCCAACCTGAATTCCTAAAGGCTAGATGTGAGAGGCACATTCTGCTGCTTCCTCCCTTAGAGTTAAACTTGCTTCTGAAAGCTCAACCTCCTGGGAGTTTGTTTGGCAGAGATATAGAACACACTTTTCCAAGCCTGTTGGAAGGCATTTGCAGTTTCATTTCGCGTCTAATTTTCCAAACCAAACTGCTTGCAGCTCTAACTCCCTTCTAACTACCACTTCTTCGGTTCAGTGAGATATGCTGGATTCTAAACGGAGAAGCTTCTCTGACGCTTTTTCACAGAGATTTTGAAACTGAAATCTCCCATGCCGTTTCCACCATAGGCAGCAATGGGCTTCCCCATAGAACTTGCCAACCTGAATTCCTACAGGCTAGATGTGAGAGGCACATTCTGCTGCTTCCTCCCTTAGAGTTAAACTAGCTTCTGAACGCTCAACCTCCGGGGAGTTTGTATGGCAGAGATATAGAACACACTTTTCCAAGCCTGTTGGAAGGCATTTGCAGTTTCATTTCGCGTCTAATTTCCCAAACCAAACTGCTTGCAGCTCTAACTCCCTTCTAATTACCACTTCTTCGGTTCAGTGAGATATGCTGGATTCTAAACGGAGAAGCTTCTCTGACGCTTTTTCACAGAGATTTTGAAACTGAAATCTCCCATGCCGTTTCCACCTTAGGCAGCAATGGGCTTCCCCATAGAACTTGCCAACCTGAATTCCTACAGGCTAGATGTGAGAGGCACATTCTGCTGCTTCCTCCCTTAGAGTTAAACTTGCTTCTGAAAGCTCAACCTCCGGGGAGTTTGTTTGGCAGAGATATAGAACACACTTTTCCAAGCCTGTTGGAAGGCATTTGCAGTTTCATTTCGCGTCTAATTTCCCAAACCAAACTGCTTGCAGGTCTAACTCCCTTCTAACTACCACTTCTTCGGTTCAGTGAGATATGCTGGATTCTAAACGGAGAAGCTTCTCTGACGCTTTTTCACAGAGATTTTGAAACTGAAATTTCCAAACCCGTTTCCAACGAAGGCGCCAATGGGCTTCCCCATAGAACTTGCCAACCTGAATTCCTACAGGCTAGATGTGAGAGGCACATTCTGCTGCTTCCTCCCTTAGAGTTAAACTAGCTTCTGAAAGCTCAACCTCCGGGGAGTTTGTTTGGCAGAGATATAGAACACACTTTTCCAAGCCTATTGGAAGGCATTTGCAGTTTCATTTCGCGTCTAATTTCCCAAACCAAACTGCTTGCAGCTCTAACTGCCTTCTAACTACCACTTCTTCGGTTCAGTGAGATATGCTGGATTCTAAACGGAGAAGCTTCTCTGACGCTTTCTCACAGAGATTTTGAAACTGAAATCTCCCATGCCGTTTCCACCTTAGGCAGCAATGGGCTTCCCCATAGAACTTGCCAACCTGAATTCCTACAGGCTAGATGTGAGAGGCACATTCTGCTGCTTCCTCCCTTAGAGTTAAACTTGCTTCTGAAAGCTCAACCTCCGGGGAGTTTGTTTGGCAGAGATATAGAACACACTTTTCCAAGCCTGTTGGAAGGCATTTGCAGTTTCATTTCGCGTCTAAATTCCCAAACCAAACTGCTTGCAGCTCTAACTCCCTTCTAACTACCACTTCTTCGGTTCAGTGAGATATGCTGGATTCTAAACGGAGAAGCTTCTCTGACGCTTTTTCACAGAGATTTTGAAACTGAAATTTCCAAACCCGTTTCCAACGAAGGCGCCAATGGGCTTCCCCATAGAACTTGCCAACCTGAATTCCTACAGGCTAGATGTGAGAGGCACATTCTGCTGCTTCCTCCCTTAGAGTTAAACTAGCTTCTGAAAGCTCAACCTCCGGGGAGTTTGTTTGGCAGAGATATAGAACACACTTTTCCAAGCCTGTTGGAAGGCATTTGCAGTTTCATTTCGCGTCTAATTTCCCAAACCAAACTGCTTGCAGCTCTAACTGCCTTCTAACTACCACTTCTTCGGTTCAGTGAGATATGCTGGATTCTAAACGGAGAAGCTTCTCTGACGCTTTTTCACAGAGATTTTGAAACTGAAATTTCCAAACCCGTTTCCAACGAAGGCGCCAATTGGCTTCCCCATAGAACTTGCCAACCTGAATTCCTACAGGCTAGATGTGAGAGGCACATTCTGCTGCTTCCTCCCTTAGAGTTAAACTTGCTTCTGAAAGCTCAACCTCCGGGGAGTTTGTTTGGCAGAGATATAGAACACACTTTTCCAAGCCTGTTGGAAGGCATTTGCAGTTTCATTTCGCGTCTAATTTCCCAAACCAAACTGCTTGCAGCTCTAACTCCCTTCTAACTACCACTTCTTCGGTTCAGTGAGATATGCTGGATTCTAAACGGAGAAGCTTCTCTGACGCTTTTTCACAGAGATTTTGAAACTGAAATCTCCCATGCCGTTTCCACCATAGGCAGCAATGGGCTTCCCCATAGAACTTGCCAACCTGAATTCCTACAGGCTAGATGTGAGAGGCACATTCTGCTGCTTCCTCCCTAAGAGTTAAGCTTGCTTCTGAAAGCTCAACCTCCGGGGAGTCTGTTTGGCAGAGATATAGAACACACTTTTCCAAGCCTGTTGGAATGCCTTTGCAGTGTCATTTCGCATCTAATTTCCCAAACCAAACTGCTTGCAGTTCTAACTCCCTTCTAACTACCACATCTTCGGTTCAGTGAGATATGCTGGATTCTAAACGGAGAAGCTTCTCTGACGCTTTTTCACAGAGATTTTGAAACTGAAATCTCCCATGCCGTTTCCACCATAGGCAGCAATGGGCTTCCCCATAGAACTTGCCAACCTGAATTCCTACAGGCTAGATGTGAGAGGCACATTCTGCTGCTTCCTCCCTTAGAGTTAAACTAGCTTCTGAAAGCTCAACCTCCGGGGAGTTTGTTTGGCAGAGATATAGAACACACTTTTCCAAGCCTGTTGGAAGGCATTTGCAGTTTCATTTCGCGTCTAATTTCCCAAACCAAACTGCTTGCAGCTCTAACTCCCTTCTAACTACCACTTCTTCGGTTCAGTGAGATATGCTGGATTCTAAACGGAAAGCTTCTCTGACGCTTTTTCACAGAGATTTTCAAACTGAAATCTCCCATGCCGTTTCCACCATAGGCAGCAATGGGCTTCCCCATAGAACTTGCCAACCTGAATTCCTACAGGCTAGATGTGAGAGGCACATTCTGCTGCTTCCTCCCTAACAGTTAAGCTTGCTTCTGAAAGCTCAACCTCCGGGGACTCTGTTTGGCAGAGATATAGAACACACTTTTCCAAGCCTGTTGGAAGGCCTTTGCAGTGTCATTTCGCATCTAATTTCCCAAACCAAACTGCTTGCAGCTCTAACTCCCTTCTAACTACCACTTCTTCGGTTCAGTGAGATATGCTGGATTCTAAAAGGAGAAGCTTCTCTGACGCTTTTTCACAGAGATTTTGAAACTGAAATCTCCCATGCCGTTTCCACCATAGGCAGCAATGCGCTTCCCCTTAGAACTTGCCAACCTGAATTCCTAAAGGCTAGATGTGAGAGGCACATTCTGCTGCTTCCTCCCTTAGAGTTAAACTTGCTTCTGAAAGCTCAACCTCCTGGGAGTTTGTTTGGCAGAGATATAGAACACACTTTTCCAAGCCTGTTGGAAGGCATTTGCAGTTTCATTTCGCGTCTAATTTTCCAAACCAAACTGCTTGCAGCTCTAACTCCCTTCTAACTACCACTTCTTCGGTTCAGTGAGATATGCTGGATTCTAAACGGAGAAGCTTCTCTGACGCTTTTTCACAGAGATTTTGAAACTGAAATCTCCCATGCCGTTTCCACCATAGGCAGCAATGGGCTTCCCCATAGAACTTGCCAACCTGAATTCCTACAGGCTAGATGTGAGAGGCACATTCTGCTGCTTCCTCCCTTAGAGTTAAACTAGCTTCTGAACGCTCAACCTCCGGGGAGTTTGTATGGCAGAGATATAGAACACACTTTTCCAAGCCTGTTGGAAGGCATTTGCAGTTTCATTTCGCGTCTAATTTCCCAAACCAAACTGCTTGCAGCTCTAACTCCCTTCTAACTACCACTTCTTCGGTTCAGTGAGATATGCTGGATTCTAAACGGAGAAGCTTCTCTGACGCTTTTTCACAGAGATTTTGAAACTGAAATCTCCCATGCCGTTTCCACCTTAGGCAGCAATGGGCTTCCCCATAGAACTTGCCAACCTGAATTCCTACAGGCTAGATGTGAGAGGCACATTCTGCTGCTTCCTCCCTTAGAGTTAAACTTGCTTCTGAAAGCTCAACCTCCGGGGAGTTTGTTTGGCAGAGATATAGAACACACTTTTCCAAGCCTGTTGGAAGGCATTTGCAGTTTCATTTCGCGTCTAATTTCCCAAACCAAACTGCTTGCAGGTCTAACTCCCTTCTAACTACCACTTCTTCAGTTCAGTGAGATATGCTGGATTCTAAACGGAGAGGCTTCTCTGACGCTTTTTCACAGAGATTTTGAAACTGAAATTTCCAAACCCGTTTCCAACGAAGGCGCCAATGGGCTTCCCCATAGAACTTGCCAACCTGAATTCCTACAGGCTAGATGTGAGAGGCACATTCTGCTGCTTCCTCCCTTAGAGTTAAACTAGCTTCTGAAAGCTCAACCTCCGGGGAGTTTGTTTGGCAGAGATATAGAACACACTTTTCCAAGCCTATTGGAAGGCATTTGCAGTTTCATTTCGCGTCTAATTTCCCAAACCAAACTGCTTGCAGCTCTAACTGCCTTCTAACTACCACTTCTTCGGTTCAGTGAGATATGCTGGATTCTAAACGGAGAAGCTTCTCTGACGCTTTCTCACAGAGATTTTGAAACTGAAATCTCCCATGCCGTTTCCACCTTAGGCAGCAATGGGCTTCCCCATAGAACTTGCCAACCTGAATTCCTACAGGCTAGATGTGAGAGGCACATTCTGCTGCTTCCTCCCTTAGAGTTAAACTAGCTTCTGAAAGCTCAACCTCCGGGGAGTTTGTTTGGCAGAGATATAGAACACACTTTTCCAAGCCTATTGGAAGGCATTTGCAGTTTCATTTCGCGTCTAATTTCCCAAACCAAACTGCTTGCAGCTCTAACTCCCTTCTAACTACCACTTCTTCGGTTCAGTGAGATATGCTGGATTCTAAACGGAGAAGCTTCTCTGACGCTTTTTCACAGAGATTTTGAAACTGAAATTTCCAAACCCGTTTCCAACGAAGGCGCCAATGGGCTTCCCCATAGAACTTGCCAACCTGAATTCCTACAGGCTAGATGTGAGAGGCACATTCTGCTGCTTCCTCCCTTAGAGTTAAACTAGCTTCTGAAAGCTCAACCTCCGGGGAGTTTGTTTGGCAGAGATATAGAACACACTTTTCCAAGCCTGTTGGAAGGCATTTGCAGTTTCATTTCGCGTCTAATTTCCCAAACCAAACTGCTTGCAGCTCTAACTGCCTTCTAACTACCACTTCTTCGGTTCAGTGAGATATGCTGGATTCTAAACGGAGAAGCTTCTCTGACGCTTTTTCACAGAGATTTTGAAACTGAAATTTCCAAACCCGTTTCCAACGAAGGCGCCAATTGGCTTCCCCATAGAACTTGCCAACCTGAATTCCTACAGGCTAGATGTGAGAGGCACATTCTGCTGCTTCCTCCCTTAGAGTTAAACTTGCTTCTGAAAGCTCAACCTCCGGGGAGTTTGTTTGGCAGAGATATAGAACACACTTTTCCAAGCCTGTTGGAAGGCATTCGCAGTTTCATTTCGCGTCTAATTTCCCAAACCAAACTGCTTGCAGCTCTAACTCCCTTCTAACTACCACTTCTTCGGTTCAGTGAGATATGCTGGATTCTAAACGGAGAAGCTTCTCTGACGCTTTTTCACAGAGATTTTGAAACTGAAATCTCCCATGCCGTTTCCACCATAGGCAGCAATGGGCTTCCCCATAGAACTTGCCAACCTGAATTCCTACAGGCTAGATGTGAGAGGCACATTCTGCTGCTTCCTCCCTAAGAGTTAAGCTTGCTTCTGAAAGCTCAACCTCCGGGGAGTCTGTTTGGCAGAGATATAGAACACACTTTTCCAAGCCTGTTGGAATGCCTTTGCAGTGTCATTTCGCATCTAATTTCCCAAACCAAACTGCTTGCAGTTCTAACTCCCTTCTAACTACCACATCTTCGGTTCAGTGAGATATGCTGGATTCTAAACGGAGAAGCTTCTCTGACGCTTTTTCACAGAGATTTTGAAACTGAAATCTCCCATGCCGTTTCCACCATAGGCAGCAATGGGCTTCCCCATAGAACTTGCCAACCTGAATTCCTACAGGCTAGATGTGAGAGGCACATTCTGCTGCTTCCTCCCTTAGAGTTAAACTAGCTTCTGAAAGCTCAACCTCCGGGGAGTTTGTTTGGCAGAGATATAGAACACACTTTTCCAAGCCTGTTGGAAGGCATTTGCAGTTTCATTTCGCGTCTAATTTCCCAAACCAAACTGCTTGCAGCTCTAACTCCCTTCTAACTACCACTTCTTCGGTTCAGTGAGATATGCTGGATTCTAAACGGAAAGCTTCTCTGACGCTTTTTCACAGAGATTTTCAAACTGAAATCTCCCATGCCGTTTCCACCATAGGCAGCAATGGGCTTCCCCATAGAACTTGCCAACCTGAATTCCTACAGGCTAGATGTGAGAGGCACATTCTGCTGCTTCCTCCCTAACAGTTAAGCTTGCTTCTGAAAGCTCAACCTCCGGGGACTCTGTTTGGCAGAGATATAGAACACACTTTTCCAAGCCTGTTGGAAGGCCTTTGCAGTGTCATTTCGCATCTAATTTCCCAAACCAAACTGCTTGCAGCTCTAACTCCCTTCTAACTACCACTTCTTCGGTTCAGTGAGATATGCTGGATTCTAAAAGGAGAAGCTTCTCTGACGCTTTTTCACAGAGATTTTGAAACTGAAATCTCCCATGCCGTTTCCACCATAGGCAGCAATGCGCTTCCCCTTAGAACTTGCCAACCTGAATTCCTAAAGGCTAGATGTGAGAGGCACATTCTGCTGCTTCCTCCCTTAGAGTTAAACTTGCTTCTGAAAGCTCAACCTCCTGGGAGTTTGTTTGGCAGAGATATAGAACACACTTTTCCAAGCCTGTTGGAAGGCATTTGCAGTTTCATTTCGCGTCTAATTTTCCAAACCAAACTGCTTGCAGCTCTAACTCCCTTCTAACTACCACTTCTTCGGTTCAGTGAGATATGCTGGATTCTAAACGGAGAAGCTTCTCTGACGCTTTTTCACAGAGATTTTGAAACTGAAATCTCCCATGCCGTTTCCACCATAGGCAGCAATGGGCTTCCCCATAGAACTTGCCAACCTGAATTCCTACAGGCTAGATGTGAGAGGCACATTCTGCTGCTTCCTCCCTTAGAGTTAAACTAGCTTCTGAACGCTCAACCTCCGGGGAGTTTGTATGGCAGAGATATAGAACACACTTTTCCAAGCCTGTTGGAAGGCATTTGCAGTTTCATTTCGCGTCTAATTTCCCAAACCAAACTGCTTGCAGCTCTAACTCCCTTCTAACTACCACTTCTTCGGTTCAGTGAGATATGCTGGATTCTAAACGGAGAAGCTTCTCTGACGCTTTTTCACAGAGATTTTGAAACTGAAATCTCCCATGCCGTTTCCACCTTAGGCAGCAATGGGCTTCCCCATAGAACTTGCCAACCTGAATTCCTACAGGCTAGATGTGAGAGGCACATTCTGCTGCTTCCTCCCTTAGAGTTAAACTTGCTTCTGAAAGCTCAACCTCCGGGGAGTTTGTTTGGCAGAGATATAGAACACACTTTTCCAAGCCTGTTGGAAGGCATTTGCAGTTTCATTTCGCGTCTAATTTCCCAAACCAAACTGCTTGCAGCTCTAACTCCCTTCTAACTACCACTTCTTCAGTTCAGTGAGATATGCTGGATTCTAAACGGAGAGGCTTCTCTGACGCTTTTTCACAGAGATTTTGAAACTGAAATTTCCAAACCCGTTTCCAACGAAGGCGCCAATGGGCTTCCCCATAGAACTTGCCAACCTGAATTCCTACAGGCTAGATGTGAGAGGCACATTCTGCTGCTTCCTCCCTTAGAGTTAAACTAGCTTCTGAAAGCTCAACCTCC
Organism: Cynocephalus volans; assembly: GCF_027409185.1. Taxonomy (NCBI): domain Eukaryota; kingdom Metazoa; phylum Chordata; class Mammalia; order Dermoptera; family Cynocephalidae; genus Cynocephalus; species Cynocephalus volans. The sequence continues at coordinate 240,401 of NW_026902389.1, forward strand.
GGGGAGTTTGTTTGGCAGAGATATAGAACACACTTTTCCAAGCCTATTGGAAGGCATTTGCAGTTTCATTTCGCGTCTAATTTCCCAAACCAAACTGCTTGCAGCTCTAACTGCCTTCTAACTACCACTTCTTCGGTTCAGTGAGATATGCTGGATTCTAAACGGAGAAGCTTCTCTGACGCTTTCTCACAGAGATTTTGAAACTGAAATCTCCCATGCCGTTTCCACCTTAGGCAGCAATGGGCTTCCCCATAGAACTTGCCAACCTGAATTCCTACAGGCTAGATGTGAGAGGCACATTCTGCTGCTTCCTCCCTTAGAGTTAAACTTGCTTCTGAAAGCTCAACCTCCGGGGAGTTTGTTTGGCAGAGATATAGAACACACTTTTCCAAGCCTGTTGGAAGGCATTTGCAGTTTCATTTCGCGTCTAAATTCCCAAACCAAACTGCTTGCAGCTCTAACTCCCTTCTAACTACCACTTCTTCGGTTCAGTGAGATATGCTGGATTCTAAACGGAGAAGCTTCTCTGACGCTTTTTCACAGAGATTTTGAAACTGAAATTTCCAAACCCGTTTCCAACGAAGGCGCCAATGGGCTTCCCCATAGAACTTGCCAACCTGAATTCCTACAGGCTAGATGTGAGAGGCACATTCTGCTGCTTCCTCCCTTAGAGTTAAACTAGCTTCTGAAAGCTCAACCTCCGGGGAGTTTGTTTGGCAGAGATATAGAACACACTTTTCCAAGCCTGTTGGAAGGCATTTGCAGTTTCATTTCGCGTCTAATTTCCCAAACCAAACTGCTTGCAGCTCTACCTGCCTTCTAACTACCACTTCTTCGGTTCAGTGAGATATGCTGGATTCTAAACGGAGAAGCTTCTCTGACGCTTTTTCACAGAGATTTTGAAACTGAAATCTCCCATGCCGTTTCCACCATAGGCAGCAATGGGCTTCCCCATAGAACTTGCCAACCTGAATTCCTACAGGCTAGATGTGAGAGGCACATTCTGCTGCTTCCTCCCTAAGAGTTAAGCTTGCTTCTGAAAGCTCAACCTCCGGGGACTCTGTTTGGCACAGATATAGAACACAATTTTCCAAGCCTGTTGGAAGGCCTTTGCAGTGTCATTTCGCATCTAATTTCCCAAACCAAACTGCTTGCAGCTCTAACTCCCTTCTAACTACCACTTCTTCGGTTCAGTGAGATATGCTGGATTCTAAACGGAGAAGCTTCTCTGACGCTTTTTCACAGAGATTTTGAAACTGAAATCTCCCATGCCGTTTCCACCATAGGCAGCAATGGGCTTCCCCATAGAACTTGCCAACCTGAATTCCTACAGGCTAGATGTGAGAGGCACATTCTGCTGCTTCCTCCCTTAGAGTTAAACTTGCTTCTGAAAGCTCAACGTCCGGGGAGTTTGTTTGGCAGAGATATAGAACACACTTTTCCAAGCCTGCTGGAAGGCATTTGCAGTTTCATTTCGCGTCTAATTTCCCAAACCAAACTGCTTGCAGCTCTAACTCCCTTCTAACTACCACTTCTTCGGTTCAGTGAGATATGCTGGATTCTAAACGGAGAAGCTTCTCTGACGCTTTTTCACAGTGATTTTGAAACTGAAATTTCCAAACCCGTTTCCAACGAAGGCGACAATGGGCTTCCCCATAGAACTTGCCAACCTGAATTCCTACAGGCTAGATGTGAGAGGCACATTCTGCTGCTTTCTCCCTTAGAGTTAAACTAGCTTCTGAAAGCTCAACCTCCAGGGAGTCTGTTTGGCAGAGATATAGAACACACTTTTCCAAGCTTGTTGGAAGGCATTTGCAGTTTCATTTCGCGTCTAATTTCCCAAACCAAACTGCTTGCAGCTCTAACTGCCTTCTAACTACCACTTCTTCGGTTCAGTGAGATATGCTGGATTCTAAACGGAGAAGCTTCTCTGACGCTTTTTCACAGAGATTTTGAAACTGAAATCTCCCATGCTGTTTCCACCATAGCCAGCAATGGGCTTCCCCATAGAACTTGCCAACCTGAATTCCTACAGGCTAGATGTGAGAGGAACATTCTGCTGCTTCCTCCCTTAGAGTTAAACTAGCTTCTGAAAGCTCAACCTCCAGGGAGTCTGTTCGGCAGAGATATAGAACACACTTTTCCAAGCCTGTTGGAAGGCATTTGCAGTTTCATTTCGCGTCTAATTTCCCAAACCAAACTGCTTGCAGCTCTAACTGCCTTCTAACTACCACTTCTTCGGTTCAGTGAGATATGCTGGATTCTAAACGGAGAAGCTTCTCTGACGCTTTTTCACAGAGATTTTGAAACTGAAATCTCCCATGCCGTTTCCACCATAGGCAGCAATGGGCTTCCCCATAGAACTTGCCAACCTGAATTCCTACAGGCTAGATGTGAGAGGCACATTCTGCTGCTTCCTCCCTAAGAGTTAAGCTTGCTTCTGAAAGCTCAACCTCCGGGGACTCTGTTTGGCAGAGATATAGAACACACTTTTCCAAGCCTGTTGGAAGGCCTTTGCAGTGTCATTTCGCATCTAATTTCCCAAACCAAACTGCTTGCAGCTCTAACTCCCTTCTAACTACCACTTCTTCGGTTCAGTGAGATATGCTGGATTCTAAACGGAGAAGCTTCTCTGACGCTTTTTCACAGAGATTTTGAAACTGAAATCTCCCATGCTGTTTCCACCATAGCCAGCAATGGGCTTCCCCATAGAACTTGCCAACCTGAATTCCTACAGGCTAGATGTGAGAGGCACATTCTGCTGCTTCCTCCCATAGAGTTAAACTAGCTTCTGAAAGCTCAACCTCCAGGGAGTCTGTTTGGCAGAGATATAGAACACACTTTTCCAAGCCTGTTGGAAGGCATTTGCAGTTTCATTTCGCGTCTAATTTCCCAAACCAAACTGCTTGCAGCTCTAACTCCCTTCTAACTACCACTTCTTCGGTTCAGTGAGATATGCTGGATTCTAAACGGAGAAGCTTCTCTGACGCTTTTTCACAGAGATTTTGAAACTGAAATCTCCCATGCCGTTTCCACCATAGGCAGCAATGGGCTTCCCCATAGAACTTGCCAACCTGAATTCCTACAGGCTAGATGTGAGAGGCACATTCTGCTGCTTCCTCCCTTAGAGTTAAACTTGCTTCTGAAAGCTCAACCTCCGGGGAGTTTGTTTGGCAGAGATATAGAACACACTTTTCCAAGTCTGTTGGAAGGCATTTGCAGTTTCATTTCCCGTCTAATTTCCCAAACCAAACTGCTTGCAGCTCTAACTCCCTTCTAACTACCACTTCTTCGGTTCAGTGAGATATGCTGGATTCTAAACGGAGAAGCTTCTCTGACGCTTTTTCACAGAGATTTTGAAACTGAAATTTCCAAACCCGTTTCCAACGAAGGCGCCAATGGGCTTCCCCATAGAACTTGCCAACCTGAATTCCTACAGGCTAGATGTGAGAGGCACATTCTGCTGCTTCCTCCCTTAGAGTTAAACTAGCTTCTGAAAGCTCAACCTCCGGGGAGTTTGTTTGGCAGAGATATAGAACACACTTTTCCAAGCCTGTTGGAAGGCATTTGCAGTTTCATTTCGCGTCTAATTTCCCAAACCAAACTGCTTGCAGCTCTAACTGCCTTCTAACTACCACTTCTTCGGTTCAGTGAGATATGCTGGATTCTAAACGGAGAAGCTTCTCTGACGCTTTTTCACAGAGATTTTGAAACTGAAATCTCCCATGCTGTTTCCACCATAGCCAGCAATGGGCTTCCCCATAGAACTTGCCAACCTGAATTCCTACAGGCTAGATGTGAGAGGCACATTCTGCTGCTTCCTCCCTTAGAGTTAAACTAGCTTCTGAAAGCTCAACCTCCAGGGAGTCTGTTCGGCAGAGATATAGAACACACTTTTCCAAGCCTGTTGGAAGGCATTTGCAGTTTCATTTCGCGTCTAATTTCCCAAACCAAACTGCTTGCAGCTCTAACTGCCTTCTAACTACCACTTCTTCGGTTCAGTGAGATATGCTGGATTCTAAACGGAGAAGCTTCTCTGACGCTTTTTCACAGAGATTTTGAAACTGAAATCTCCCATGCCGTTTCCACCATAGGCAGCAATGGGCTTCCCCATAGAACTTGCCAACCTGAATTCCTACAGGCTAGATGTGAGAGGCACATTCTGCTGCTTCCTCCCTAAGAGTTAAGCTTGCTTCTGAAAGCTCAACCTCCGGGGACTCTGTTTGGCAGAGATATAGAACACACTTTTCCAAGCCTGTTGGAAGGCCTTTGCAGTTTCATTTCGCATCTAATTTCCCAAACCAAACTGCTTGCAGCTCTAACTCCCTTCTAACTACCACTTCTTCGGTTCAGTGAGATATGCTGGATTCTAAACGGAGAAGCTTCTCTGACGCTTTTTCACAGAGATTTTGAAACTGAAATCTCCCATGCCGTTTCCACCATAGGCAGCAATGGGCTTCCCCATAGAACTTGCCAACCTGAATTCCTACAGGCTAGATGTGAGAGGCACATTCTGCTGCTTCCTCCCTTAGAGTTAAACTAGCTTCTGAAAGCTCAACCTCCGGGGAGTTTGTTTGGCAGAGATATAGAACACACTTTTCCAAGCCTGTTGGAAGGCATTTGCAGTTTCATTTCGCGTCTAATTTCCCAAACCAAACTGCTTGCAGCTCTAACTCCCTTCTAACTACCACTTCTTCGGTTCAGTGAGATATGCTGGATTCTAAACGGAAAGCTTCTCTGACGCTTTTTCACAGAGATTTTGAAACTGAAATCTCCCATGCCGTTTCCACCATAGGCAGCAATGGGCTTCCCCATAGAACTTGCCAACCTGAATTCCTACAGGCTAGATGTGAGAGGCACATTCTGCTGCTTCCTCCCTTAGAGTTAAACTAGCTTCTGAAAGCTCAACCTCCAGGGAGTCTGTTCGGCAGAGATATAGAACACACTTTTCCAAGCCTGTTGGAAGGCATTTGCAGTTTCATTTCGCGTCTAATTTCCCAAACCAAACTGCTTGCAGCTCTAACTGCCTTCTAACTACCACTTCTTCGGTTCAGTGAGATATGCTGGATTCTAAACGGAGAAGCTTCTCTGACGCTTTTTCACAGAGATTTTGAAACTGAAATCTCCCATGCCGTTTCCACCATAGGCAGCAATGGGCTTCCCCATAGAACTTGCCAACCTGAATTCCTACAGGCTAGATGTGAGAGGCACATTCTGCTGCTTCCTCCCTAAGAGTTAAGCTTGCTTCTGAAAGCTCAACCTCCGGGGACTCTGTTTGGCAGAGATATAGAACACACTTTTCCAAGCCTGTTGGAAGGCCTTTGCAGTGTCATTTCGCATCTAATTTCCCAAACCAAACTGCTTGCAGCTCTAACTCCCTTCTAACTACCACTTCTTCGGTTCAGTGAGATATGCTGGATTCTAAACGGAGAAGCTTCTCTGACGCTTTTTCACAGAGATTTTGAAACTGAAATCTCCCATGCCGTTTCCACCATAGGCAGCAATGGGCTTCCCCATAGAACTTGCCAACCTGAATTCCTAAAGGCTAGATGTGAGAGGCACATTCTGCTGCTTCCTCCCTTAGAGTTAAACTTGCTTCTGAAAGCTCAACCTCCGGGGAGTTTGTTTGGCAGAGATATAGAACACACTTTTCCAAGCCTGTTGGAAGGCATTTGCAGGTTCATTTCGCGTCTAATTTCCCAAACCAAACTGCTTGCAGCTCTAACTCCCTTCTAACTACCACTTCTTCGGTTCAGTGAAATATGCTGGGTTCTAAACGGAGAAGCTTCTCTGACGCTTTTTCACAGAGATTTTGAAACTGAAATTTCCAAACCCGTTTCCAACGAAGGCGCCAATGGGCTTCCCCATAGAACTTGCCAACCTGAATTCCTACAGGCTAGATGTGAGAGGCACATTCTGCTGCTTCCTCCCTTAGAGTTAAACTAGCTTCTGAAAGCTCAACCTCCGGGGACTCTGTTTGGCACAGATATAGAACACACTTTTCCAAGCCTGTTGGAAGGCCTTTGCAGTGTCATTTCGCATCTAATTTCCCAAACCAAACTGCTTGCAGCTCTAACTCCCTTCTAACTACCACTTCTTCGGTTCAGTGAGATATGCTGGATTCTAAACGGAGAAGCTTCTCTGACGCTTTTTCACAGAGATTTTGAAACTGAAATCTCCCATGCTGTTTCCACCATAGCCAGCAATGGGCTTCCCCATAGAACTTGCCAACCTGAATTCCTACAGGCTAGATGTGAGAGGCACATTCTGCTGCTTCCTCCCATAGAGTTAAACTAGCTTCTGAAAGCTCAACCTCCAGGGAGTCTGTTTGGCAGAGATATAGAACACACTTTTCCAAGCCTGTTGGAAGGCATTTGCAGTTTCATTTCGCGTCTAATTTCCCAAACCAAACTGCTTGCAGCTCTAACTCCCTTCTAACTACCACTTCTTCGGTTCAGTGAGATATGCTGGATTCTAAACGGAGAAGCTTCTCTGACGCTTTTTCACAGAGATTTTGAAACTGAAATCTCCCATGCCGTTTCCACCATAGGCAGCAATGGGCTTCCCCATAGAACTTGCCAACCTGAATTCCTACAGGCTAGATGTGAGAGGCACATTCTGCTGCTTCCTCCCTTAGAGTTAAACTTGCTTCTGAAAGCTCAACCTCCGGGGAGTTTGTTTGGCAGAGATATAGAACACACTTTTCCAAGTCTGTTGGAAGGCATTTGCAGTTTCATTTCGCGTCTAATTTCCCAAACCAAACTGCTTGCAGCTCTAACTCCCTTCTAACTACCACTTCTTCGGTTCAGTGAGATATGCTGGATTCTAAACGGAGAAGCTTCTCTGACGCTTTTTCACAGAGATTTTGAAACTGAAATTTCCAAACCCGTTTCCAACGAAGGCGCCAATGGGCTTCCCCATAGAACTTGCCAACCTGAATTCCTACAGGCTAGATGTGAGAGGCACATTCTGCTGCTTCCTCCCTTAGAGTTAAACTAGCTTCTGAAAGCTCAACCTCCGGGGAGTTTGTTTGGCAGAGATATAGAACACACTTTTCCAAGCCTGTTGGAAGGCATTTGCAGTTTCATTTCGCGTCTAATTTCCCAAACCAAACTGCTTGCAGCTCTAACTGCCTTCTAACTACCACTTCTTCGGTTCAGTGAGATATGCTGGATTCTAAACGGAGAAGCTTCTCTGACGCTTTTTCACAGAGATTTTGAAACTGAAATCTCCCATGCTGTTTCCACCATAGCCAGCAATGGGCTTCCCCATAGAACTTGCCAACCTGAATTCCTACAGGCTAGATGTGAGAGGCACATTCTGCTGCTTCCTCCCTTAGAGTTAAACTAGCTTCTGAAAGCTCAACCTCCAGGGAGTCTGTTCGGCAGAGATATAGAACACACTTTTCCAAGCCTGTTGGAAGGCATTTGCAGTTTCATTTCGCGTCTAATTTCCCAAACCAAACTGCTTGCAGCTCTAACTGCCTTCTAACTACCACTTCTTCGGTTCAGTGAGATATGCTGGATTCTAAACGGAGAAGCTTCTCTGACGCTTTTTCACAGAGATTTTGAAACTGAAATCTCCCATGCCGTTTCCACCATAGGCAGCAATGGGCTTCCCCATAGAACTTGCCAACCTGAATTCCTACAGGCTAGATGTGAGAGGCACATTCTGCTGCTTCCTCCCTAAGAGTTAAGCTTGCTTCTGAAAGCTCAACCTCCGGGGAGTCTGTTTGGCAGAGATATAGAACACACTTTTCCAAGCCTGTTGGAAGGCCTTTGCAGTTTCATTTCGCATCTAATTTCCCAAACCAAACTGCTTGCAGCTCTAACTCCCTTCTAACTACCACTTCTTCGGTTCAGTGAGATATGCTGGATTCTAAACGGAGAAGCTTCTCTGACGCTTTTTCACAGAGATTTTGAAACTGAAATCTCCCATGCCGTTTCCACCATAGGCAGCAATGGGCTTCCCCATAGAACTTGCCAACCTGAATTCCTACAGGCTAGATGTGAGAGGCACATTCTGCTGCTTCCTCCCTTAGAGTTAAACTAGCTTCTGAAAGCTCAACCTCCGGGGAGTTTGTTTGGCAGAGATATAGAACACACTTTTCCAAGCCTGTTGGAAGGCATTTGCAGTTTCATTTCGCGTCTAATTTCCCAAACCAAACTGCTTGCAGCTCTAACTCCCTTCTAACTACCACTTCTTCGGTTCAGTGAGATATGCTGGATTCTAAACGGAAAGCTTCTCTGACGCTTTTTCACAGAGATTTTGAAACTGAAATCTCCCATGCCGTTTCCACCATAGGCAGCAATGGGCTTCCCCATAGAACTTGCCAACCTGAATTCCTACAGGCTAGATGTGAGAGGCACATTCTGCTGCTTCCTCCCTTAGAGTTAAACTTGCTTCTGAAACCTCAACCTCCGGGGAGTTTGTTTGGCAGAGATATAGAACACACTTTTCCAAGCCTGTTGGAAGGCCTTTGCAGTTTCATTTCTCGTCTAATTTCCCAAACCAAACTGCTTGCAGCTCTAACTCCCTTCTAACTACCACTTCTTCGGTTCAGTGAGATATGCTGGATTCTAAACGGAGAAGCTTCTCTGACGCTTTTTCACAGAGATTTTGAAACTGAAATCTCCCATGCCGTTTCCACCATAGGCAGCAATGGGCTTCCCCATAGAACTTGCCAACCTGAATTCCTACAGGCTAGATGTGAGAGGCACATTCTGCTGCTTCCTCCCTAAGAGTTAAGCTTGCTTCTGAAAGCTCAACCTCCGGGGAGTCTGTTTGGCAGAGATATAGAACACACTTTTCCAAGCCTGTTGGAAGGCCTTTGCAGTGTCATTTCGCATCTAATTTCCCAAACCAAACTGCTTGCAGCTCTAACTCCCTTCTAACTATCACTTCTTCGGTTCAGTGAGATATGCTGGATTCTAAACGGAGAAGCTTCTCTGACGCTTTTTCACAGAGATTTTGAAACTGAAATCTCCCATGCCGTTTCCACCATAGGCAGCAATGGGCTTCCCCATAGAACTTGCCAACCTGAATTCCTACAGGCTAGATGTGAGAGGCACATTCTGCTGCTTCCTCCCTTAGAGTTAAACTAGCTTCTGAAAGCTCAACCTCCGGGGAGTTTGTTTGGCAGAGATATAGAACACACTTTTCCAAGCCTGTTGGAAGGCATTTGCAGTTTCATTTCGCGTCTAATTTCCCAAACCAAACTGCTTGCAGCTCTAACTGCCTTCTAACTACCACTTCTTCGGTTCAGTGAGATATGCTGGATTCTAAACGGAAAGCTTCTCTGACGCTTTTTCACAGAGATTTTGAAACTGAAATCTCCCATGCCTTTTCCACCATAGGCAGCAATGGGCTTCCCCATAGAACTTGCCAACCTGAATTCCTACAGGCTAGATGTGAGAGGCACATTCTGCTGCTTCCTCCCTAACAGTTAAGCTTGCTTCTGAAAGCTCAACCTCCGGGGACTCTGTTTGGCACAGATATAGAACACACTTTTCCAAGCCTGTTGGAAGGCCTTTGCAGTGTCATTTCGCATCTAATTTCCCAAACCAAACTGCTTGCAGCTCTAACTCCCTTCTAACTACCACTTCTTCGGTTCAGTGAGATATGCTGGATTCTAAACGGAGAAGCTTCTCTGACGCTTTTTCACAGAGATTTTGAAACTGAAATCTCCCATGCCGTTTCCACCATAGGCAGCAATGGGCTTCCCCTTAGAACTTGCCAACCTGAATTCCTAAAGGCTAGATGTGAGAGGCACATTCTGCTGCTTCCTCCCTTAGAGTTAAACTTGCTTCGGAAAGCTCAACCTCCGGGGAGTTTGTTTGGCAGAGATATAGAACACACTTTTCCAAGCCTGTTGGAAGGCATTTGCAGTTTCATTTCGCGTCTAATTTCCCAAACCAAACTGCTTGCAACTCTAACTCCCTTCTAACTACCACTTCTTCGGTTCAGTGAGATATGCTGGAATCTAAACGGATAAGCTTCTCTGACGCTTTTTCACAGAGATTTTGAAACTGAAATTTCCAAACCCGTTTCCAACGAAGGCGCCAATGGGCTTCCCCATAGAACTTGCCAACCTGAATTCCTACAGGCTAGATGTGAGAGGCACATTCTGCTGCTTCCTCCCTTAGAGTTAAACTAGCTTCTGAAAGCTCAACCTCCGGGGAGTTTGTTTGGCAGAGATATAGAACACACTTTTCCAAGCCTGTTGGAAGGCATTTGCAGTTTCATTTCGCGTCTAATTTCCCAAACCAAACTGCTTGCAGCTCTAACTGCCTTCTAACTACCACTTCTTCGGTTCAGTGAGATATGCTGGATTCTAAACGGAGAAGCTTCTCTGACGCTTTTTCACAGAGATTTTGAAACTGAAATCTCCCATGCTGTTTCCACCATAGCCAGCAATGGGCTTCCCCATAGAACTTGCCAACCTGAATTCCTACAGGCTAGATGTCAGAGGAACATTCTGCTGCTTCCTCCCTTAGAGTTAAACTAGCTTCTGAAAGCTCAACCTCCAGGGAGTCTGTTTGGCAGAGATATAGAACACACTTTTCCAAGCCTGTTGGAAGGCATTTGCAGTTTCATTTCGCGTCTAATTTCCCAAACCAAACTGCTTGCAGCTCTAACTCCCTTCTAACTACCACTTCTTCGGTTCAGTGAGATATGCTGGATTCTAAACGGAGAAGCTTCTCTGACGCTTTTTCACAGAGATTTTGAAACTGAAATCTCCCATGCCGTTTCCACCATAGGCAGCAATGGGCTTCCCCATAGAACTTGCCAACCTGAATTCCTACAGGCTAGATGTGAGAGGCACATTCTGCTGCTTCCTCCCTAAGAGTTAAGCTTGCTTCTGAAAGCTCAACCTCCGGGGACTCTGTTTGGCAGAGATATAGAACACACTTTTCCAAGCCTGTTGGAAGGCCTTTGTAGTGTCATTTCGCATCTAATTTCCCAAACCAAACTGCTTGCAGCTCTAACTCCCTTCTAACTACCACTTCTTCGGTTCAGTGAGATATGCTGGATTCTAAACGGAGAAGCTTCTCTGACGCTTTTTCACAGAGATTTTGAAACTGAAATCTCCCATGCCGTTTCCACCATAGGCAGCAATGGGCTTCCCCATAGAACTTGCCAACCTGAATTCCTACAGGCTAGATGTGAGAGGCACATTCTGCTGCTTCCTCCCTTAGAGTTAAACTAGCTTCTGAAAGCTCAACCTCCGGGGAGTTTGTTTGGCAGAGATATAGAACACACTTTTCCAAGCCTGTTGGAAGGCATTTGCAGTTTCATTTCGCGTCTAATTTCCCAAACCAAACTGCTTGCAGCTCTAACTGCCTTCTAACTACCACTTCTTCGGTTCAGTGAGATATGCTGGATTCTAAACGGAGAAGCTTCTCTGACGCTTTTTCACAGAGATTTTGAAACTGAAATCTCCCATGCCATTTCCACCATAGGCAGCAATGGGCTTCCCCATAGAACTTGCCAACCTGAATTCCTACAGGCTAGATGTGAGAGGCACATTCTGCTGCTTCCTCCCTAAGAGTTAAGCTTGCTTCTGAAAGCTCAACCTCCGGGGAGTCTGATTGGCAGAGATATAGAACACACTTTTCCAAGCCTGTTGGAAGGCCTTTGCAGTGTCATTTCGCATCTAATTTCCCAAACCAAACTGCTTGCAGCTCTAACTCCCTTCTAACTACCACTTCTTCGGTTCAGTGAGATATGCTGGATTCTAAACGGAGAAGCTTCTCTGACGCTTTTTCACAGAGATTTTGAAACTGAAATCTCCCATGCCGTTTCCACCATAGGCAGCAATGGGCTTCCCCATAGAACTTGCCAACCTGAATTCCTACAGGCTAGATGTGAGAGGCACATTCTGCTGCTTCCTCCCTTAGAGTTAAACTAGCTTCTGAAAGCTCAACCTCCGGGGAGTTTGTTTGGCAGAGATATAGAACACACTTTTCCAAGCCTGTTGGAAGGCATTTGCAGTTTCATTTCGCGTCTAATTTCCCAAACCAAACTGCTTGCAGCTCTAACTGCCTTCTAACTACCACTTCTTCGGTTCAGTGAGATATGCTGGATTCTAAACGGAGAAGCTTCTCTGACGCTTTTTCACAGAGATTTTGAAACTGAAATCTCCCATGCTGTTTCCACCATAGCCAGCAATGGGCTTCCCCATAGAACTTGCCAACCTGAATTCCTACAGGCTAGATGTCAGAGGAACATTCTGCTGCTTCCTCCCTTAGAGTTAAACTAGCTTCTGAAAGCTCAACCTCCAGGGAGTCTGTTTGGCAGAGATATAGAACACACTTTTCCAAGCCTGTTGGAAGGCATTTGCAGTTTCATTTCGCGTCTAATTTCCCAAACCAAACTGCTTGCAGCTCTAACTCCCTTCTAACTACCACTTCTTCGGTTCAGTGAGATATGCTGGATTCTAAACGGAGAAGCTTCTCTGACGCTTTTTCACAGAGATTTTGAAACTGAAATCTCCCATGCCGTTTCCACCATAGGCAGCAATGGGCTTCCCCATAGAACTTGCCAACCTGAATTCCTACAGGCTAGATGTGAGAGGCACATTCTGCTGCTTCCTCCCTAAGAGGTAAGCTTGCTTCTGAAAGCTCAACCTCCGGGGACTCTGTTTGGCAGAGATATAGAACACACTTTTCCAAGCCTGTTGGAAGGCCTTTGTAGTGTCATTTCGCATCTAATTTCCCAAACCAAACTGCTTGCAGCTCTAACTCCCTTCTAACTACCACTTCTTCGGTTCAGTGAGATATGCTGGATTCTAAACGGAGAAGCTTCTCTGACGCTTTTTCACAGAGATTTTGAAACTGAAATCTCCCATGCCGTTTCCACCATAGGCAGCAATGGGCTTCCCCATAGAACTTGCCAACCTGAATTCCTACAGGCTAGATGTGAGAGGCACATTCTGCTGCTTCCTCCCTTAGAGTTAAACTAGCTTCTGAAAGCTCAACCTCCGGGGAGTTTGTTTGGCAGAGATATAGAACACACTTTTCCAAGCCTGTTGGAAGGCATTTGCAGTTTCATTTCGCGTCTAATTTCCCAAACCAAACTGCTTGCAGCTCTAACTGCCTTCTAACTACCACTTCTTCGGTTCAGTGAGATATGCTGGATTCTAAACGGAGAAGCTTCTCTGACGCTTTTTCACAGAGATTTTGAAACTGAAATCTCCCATGCCATTTCCACCATAGGCAGCAATGGGCTTCCCCATAGAACTTGCCAACCTGAATTCCTACAGGCTAGATGTGAGAGGCACATTCTGCTGCTTCCTCCCTAAGAGTTAAGCTTGCTTCTGAAAGCTCAACCTCCGGGGAGTCTGTTTGGCAGAGATATAGAACACACTTTTCCAAGCCTGTTGGAAGGCCTTTGCAGTGTCATTTCGCATCTAATTTCCCAAACCAAACTGCTTGCAGCTCTAACTCCCTTCTAACTACCACTTCTTCGGTTCAGTGAGATATGCTGGATTCTAAACGGAGAAGCTTCTCTGACGCTTTTTCACAGAGATTTTGAAACTGAAATCTCCCATGCCGTTTCCACCATAGGCAGCAATGGGCTTCCCCATAGAACTTGCCAACCTGAATTCCTACAGGCTAGATGTGAGAGGCACATTCTGCTGCTTCCTCCCTTAGAGTTAAACTTGCTTCTGAAAGCTCAACCTCCGGGGAGTTTGTTTGGCAGAGATATAGAACACACTTTTCCAAGCCTGTTGGAAGGCATTTGCAGTTTCATTTCGCGTCTAATTTCCCAAACCAAACTGCTTGCAGCTCTAACTCCCTTCTAACTACCACTTCTTCAGTTCAGTGAGATATGCTGGATTCTAAACGGAGAAGCTTCTCTGACGCTTTTTCACAGTGATTTTGAAACTGAAATTTCCAAACCCGTTTCCAACGAAGGCGACAATGGGCTTCCCCATAGAACTTGCCAACCTGAATTCCTACAGGCTAGATGTGAGAGGCACATTCTGCTGCTTCCTCCCTTAGAGTTAAACTAGCTTCTGAAAGCTCAACCTCCAGGGAGTCTGTTTGGCAGAGATATAGAACACACTTTTCCAAGCTTGTTGGAAGGCATTTGCAGTTTCATTTCGCGTCTAATTTCCCAAACCAAACTGCTTGCAGCTCTAACTGCCTTCTAACTACCACTTCTTCGGTTCAGTGATATATGCTGGATTCTAAACGGAGAAGCTTCTCTGACGCTTTTTCACAGAGATTTTGAAACTGAAATCTCCCATGCTGTTTCCACCATAGCCAGCAATGGGCTTCCCCATAGAACTTGCCAACCTGAATTCCTACAGGCTAGATGTGAGAGGCACATTCTGCTGCTTCCTCCCTTAGAGTTAAACTAGCTTCTGAAAGCTCAACCTCCAGGGAGTCTGTTTGGCAGAGATATAGAACACACTTTTCAAGCCTGTTGGAAGGCATTTGCAGTTTCATTTCGCGTCTAATTTCCCAAACCAAACTGCTTGCAGCTCTAACTGCCTTCTAACTACCACTTCTTCGGTTCAGTGAGATATGCTGGATTCTAAACGGAGAAGCTTCTCTGACGCTTTTTCACAGAGATTTTGAAACTGAAATCTCCCATGCCGTTTCCACCATAGGCAGCAATGGGCTTCCCCATAGAACTTGCGAACCTGAATTCCTAAAGGCTAGATGTGAGAGGCACATTCTGCTGCTTCCTCCCTAAGAGTTAAGCTTGCTTCTGAAAGCTCAACCTCCGGGGACTCTGTTTGGCAGAGATATAGAACACACTTTTCCAAGCCTGTTGGAAGGCCTTTGCAGTGTCATTTCGCATCTAATTTCCCAAACCAAACTGCTTGCAGCTCTAACTCCCTTCTAACTACCACTTCTTCGGTTCAGTGAGACATGCTGGATTCTAAACGGAGAAGCTTCTCTGACGCTTTTTCACAGAGATTTTGAAACTGAAATTTCCAAACCCGTTTCCAACGAAGGCGCCAATGGGCTTCCCCATAGAACTTGCCAACCTGAATTCCTACAGGCTAGATATGAGAGGCACATTCTGCTGCTTCCTCCCTTAGAGTTAAACTAGCTTCTGAAAGCTCAACCTCCGGGGAGTTTGTTTGGCAGAGATATAGAACACACTTTTCCAAGCCTGTTGGAAGGCATTTGCAGTTTCATTTCGCGTCTAATTTCCCAAACCAAACTGCTTGCAGCTCTAACTGCCTTCTAACTACCACTTCTTCGGTTCAGTGAGATATGCTGGATTCTAAACGGAGAAGCTTCTCTGACGCTTTTTCACAGAGATTTTGAAACTGAAATCTCCCATGCTGTTTCCACCATAGCCAGCAATGGGCTTCCCCATAGAACTTGCCAACCTGAATTCCTACAGGCTAGATGTGAGAGGCACATTCTGCTGCTTCCTCCCTTAGAGTTAAACTAGCTTCTGAAAGCTCAACCTCCAGGGAGTCTGTTCGGCAGAGATATAGAACACACTTTTCCAAGCCTGTTGGAAGGCATTTGCAGTTTCATTTCGCGTCTAATTTCCCAAACCAAACTGCTTGCAGCTCTAACTGCCTTCTAACTACCACTTCTTCGGTTCAGTGAGATATGCTGGATTCTAAACGGAGAAGCTTCTCTGACGCTTTTTCACAGAGATTTTGAAACTGAAATCTCCCATGCCGTTTCCACCATAGGCAGCAATGGGCTTCCCCATAGAACTTGCCAACCTGAATTCCTACAGGCTAGATGTGAGAGGCACATTCTGCTGCTTCCTCCCTAAGAGTTAAGCTTGCTTCTGAAAGCTCAACCTCCGGGGACTCTGTTTGGCACAGATATAGAACACACTTTTCCAAGCCTGTTGGAAGGCCTTTGCAGTGTCATTTCGCATCTAATTTCCCAAACCAAACTGCTTGCAGCTCTAACTCCCTTCTAACTACCACTTCTTCGGTTCAGTGAGATATGCTGGATTCTAAACGGAGAAGCTTCTCTGACGCTTTTTCACAGAGATTTTGAAACTGAAATCTCCCATGCCGTTTCCACCATAGGCAGCAATGGGCTTCCCCATAGAACTTGCCAACCTGAATTCCTACAGGCTAGATGTGAGAGGCACATTCTGCTGCTTCCTCCCTTAGAGTTAAACTAGCTTCTGAAAGCTCAACCTCCGGGGAGTTTGTTTGGCAGAGATATAGAACACACTTTTCCAAGCCTGTTGGAAGGCATTTGCAGTTTCATTTCGCGTCTAATTTCCCAAACCAAACTGCTTGCAGCTCTAACTCCCTTCTAACTACCACTTCTTCGGTTCAGTGAGATATGCTGGATTCTAAACGGAAAGCTTCTCTGACGCTTTTTCACAGAGATTTTGAAACTGAAATCTCCCATGCCGTTTCCACCATAGGCAGCAATGGGCTTCCCCATAGAACTTGCCAACCTGAATTCCTACAGGCTAGATGTGAGAGGCACATTCTGCTGCTTCCTCCCTTAGAGTTAAACTTGCTTCTGAAACCTCAACCTCCGGGGAGTTTGTTTGGCAGAGATATAGAACACACTTTTCCAAGCCTGTTGGAAGGCCTTTGCAGTTTCATTTCTCGTCTAATTTCCCAAACCAAACTGCTTGCAGCTCTAACTCCCTTCTAACTACCACTTCTTCGGTTCAGTGAGATATGCTGGATTCTAAACGGAGAAGCTTCTCTGACGCTTTTTCACAGAGATTTTGAAACTGAAATCTCCCATGCCGTTTCCACCATAGGCAGCAATGGGCTTCCCCATAGAACTTGCCAACCTGAATTCCTACAGGCTAGATGTGAGAGGCACATTCTGCTGCTTCCTCCCTAAGAGTTAAGCTTGCTTCTGAAAGCTCAACCTCCGGGGAGTCTGTTTGGCAGAGATATAGAACACACTTTTCCAAGCCTGTTGGAAGGCCTTTGCAGTGTCATTTCGCATCTAATTTCCCAAACCAAACTGCTTGCAGCTCTAACTCCCTTCTAACTATCACTTCTTCGGTTCAGTGAGATATGCTGGATTCTAAACGGAGAAGCTTCTCTGACGCTTTTTCACAGAGATTTTGAAACTGAAATCTCCCATGCCGTTTCCACCATAGGCAGCAATGGGCTTCCCCATAGAACTTGCCAACCTGAATTCCTACAGGCTAGATGTGAGAGGCACATTCTGCTGCTTCCTCCCTTAGAGTTAAACTAGCTTCTGAAAGCTCAACCTCCGGGGAGTTTGTTTGGCAGAGATATAGAACACACTTTTCCAAGCCTGTTGGAAGGCATTTGCAGTTTCATTTCGCGTCTAATTTCCCAAACCAAACTGCTTGCAGCTCTAACTCCCTTCTAACTACCACTTCTTCGGTTCAGTGAGATATGCTGGATTCTAAACGGAAAGCTTCTCTGACGCTTTTTCACAGAGATTTTGAAACTGAAATCTCCCATGCCGTTTCCACCATAGGCAGCAATGGGCTTCCCCATAGAACTTGCCAACCTGAATTCCTACAGGCTAGATGTGAGAGGCACATTCTGCTGCTTCCTCCCTTAGAGTTAAACTAGCTTCTGAAAGCTCAACCTCCGGGGAGTTTGTTTGGCAGAGATATAGAACACACTTTTCCAAGCTTGTTGGAACGCATTTGCAGTTTCATTTCGTGTCTAATTTCCCAAACCAAACTGCTTGCAGCTCTAACTCCCTTCTAACTACCACTTCTTCGGTTCAGTGAGATATGCTGGATTCTAAACGGAAAGCTTCTCTGACGCTTTTTCACAGAGATTTTGAAACTGAAATCTCCCATGCCGTTTCCACCATAGGCAGCAATGGGCTTCCCCATAGAACTTGCCAACCTGAATTCCTACAGGCTAGATGTGAGAGGCACATTCTGCTGCTTCCTCCCTAACAGTTAAGCTTGCTTCTGAAAGCTCAACCTCCGGGGACTCTGTTTGGCACAGATATAGAACACACTTTTCCAAGCCTGTTGGAAGGCCTTTGCAGTGTCATTTCGCATCTAATTTCCCAAACCAAACTGCTTGCAGCTCTAACTCCCTTCTAACTACCACTTCTTCGGTTCAGTGAGATATGCTGGATTCTAAACGGAGAAGCTTCTCTGACGCTTTTTCACAGAGATTTTGAAACTGAAATCTCCCATGCCGTTTCCACCATAGGCAGCAATGGGCTTCCCCTTAGAACTTGCCAACCTGAATTCCTAAAGGCTAGATGTGAGAGGCACATTCTGCTGCTTCCTCCCTTAGAGTTAAACTTGCTTCGGAAAGCTCAACCTCCGGGGAGTTTGTTTGCTAGAGATATAGAACACACTTTTCCAAGCCTGTTGGAAGGCATTTGCAGTTTCATTTCGCGTCTAATTTCCCAAACCAAACTGCTTGCAACTCTAACTCCCTTCTAACTACCACTTCTTCGGTTCAGTGAGATATGCTGGAATCTAAACGGATAAGCTTCTCTGACGCTTTTTCACAGAGATTTTGAAACTGAAATTTCCAAACCCGTTTCCAACGAAGGCGCCAATGGGCTTCCCCATAGAACTTGCCAACCTGAATTCCTACAGGCTAGATGTGAGAGGCACATTCTGCTGCTTCCTCCCTTAGAGTTAAACTAGCTTCTGAAAGCTCAACCTCCGGGGAGTTTGTTTGGCAGAGATATAGAACACACTTTTCCAAGCCTGTTGGAAGGCATTTGCAGTTTCATTTCGCGTCTAATTTCCCAAACCAAACTGCTTGCAGCTCTAACTGCCTTCTAACTACCACTTCTTCGGTTCAGTGAGATATGCTGGATTCTAAACGGAGAAGCTTCTCTGACGCTTTTTCACAGAGATTTTGAAACTGAAATCTCCCATGCTGTTTCCACCATAGCCAGCAATGGGCTTCCCCATAGAACTTGCCAACCTGAATTCCTACAGGCTAGATGTCAGAGGAACATTCTGCTGCTTCCTCCCTTAGAGTTAAACTAGCTTCTGAAAGCTCAACCTCCAGGGAGTCTGTTTGGCAGAGATATAGAACACACTTTTCCAAGCCTGTTGGAAGGCATTTGCAGTTTCATTTCGCGTCTAATTTCCCAAACCAAACTGCTTGCAGCTCTAACTCCCTTCTAACTACCACTTCTTCGGTTCAGTGAGATATGCTGGATTCTAAACGGAGAAGCTTCTCTGACGCTTTTTCACAGAGATTTTGAAACTGAAATCTCCCATGCCGTTTCCACCATAGGCAGCAATGGGCTTCCCCATAGAACTTGCCAACCTGAATTCCTACAGGCTAGATGTGAGAGGCACATTCTGCTGCTTCCTCCCTAAGAGTTAAGCTTGCTTCTGAAAGCTCAACCTCCGGGGACTCTGTTTGGCAGAGATATAGAACACACTTTTCCAAGCCTGTTGGAAGGCCTTTGTAGTGTCATTTCGCATCTAATTTCCCAAACCAAACTGCTTGCAGCTCTAACTCCCTTCTAACTACCACTTCTTCGGTTCAGTGAGATATGCTGGATTCTAAACGGAGAAGCTTCTCTGACGCTTTTTCACAGAGATTTTGAAACTGAAATCTCCCATGCCGTTTCCACCATAGGCAGCAATGGGCTTCCCCATAGAACTTGCCAACCTGAATTCCTACAGGCTAGATGTGAGAGGCACATTCTGCTGCTTCCTCCCTTAGAGTTAAACTAGCTTCTGAAAGCTCAACCTCCGGGGAGTTTGTTTGGCAGAGATATAGAACACACTTTTCCAAGCCTGTTGGAAGGCATTTGCAGTTTCATTTCGCGTCTAATTTCCCAAACCAAACTGCTTGCAGCTCTAACTGCCTTCTAACTACCACTTCTTCGGTTCAGTGAGATATGCTGGATTCTAAACGGAGAAGCTTCTCTGACGCTTTTTCACAGAGATTTTGAAACTGAAATCTCCCATGCCATTTCCACCATAGGCAGCAATGGGCTTCCCCATAGAACTTGCCAACCTGAATTCCTACAGGCTAGATGTGAGAGGCACATTCTGCTGCTTCCTCCCTAAGAGTTAAGCTTGCTTCAGAAAGCTCAACCTCCGGGGAGTCTGTTTGGCAGAGATATAGAACACACTTTTCCAAGCCTGTTGGAAGGCCTTTGCAGTGTCATTTCGCATCTAATTTCCCAAACCAAACTGCTTGCAGCTCTAACTCCCTTCTAACTACCACTTCTTCGGTTCAGTGAGATATGCTGGATTCTAAACGGAGAAGCTTCTCTGACGCTTTTTCACAGAGATTTTGAAACTGAAATCTCCCATGCCGTTTCCACCATAGGCAGCAATGGGCTTCCCCATAGAACTTGCCAACCTGAATTCCTACAGGCTAGATGTGAGAGGCACATTCTGCTGCTTCCTCCCTTAGAGTTAAACTTGCTTCTGAAAGCTCAACCTCCGGGGAGTTTGTTTGGCAGAGATATAGAACACACTTTTCCAAGCCTGTTGGAAGGCATTTGCAGTTTCATTTCGCGTCTAATTTCCCAAACCAAACTGCTTGCAGCTCTAACTCCCTTCTAACTACCACTTCTTCAGTTCAGTGAGATATGCTGGATTCTAAACGGAGAAGCTTCTCTGACGCTTTTTCACAGTGATTTTGAAACTGAAATTTCCAAACCCGTTTCCAACGAAGGCGACAATGGGCTTCCCCATAGAACTTGCCAACCTGAATTCCTACAGGCTAGATGTGAGAGGCACATTCTGCTGCTTCCTCCCTTAGAGTTAAACTAGCTTCTGAAAGCTCAACCTCCAGGGAGTCTGTTTGGCAGAGATATAGAACACACTTTTCCAAGCTTGTTGGAAGGCATTTGCAGTTTCATTTCGCGTCTAATTTCCCAAACCAAACTGCTTGCAGCTCTAACTGCCTTCTAACTACCACTTCTTCGGTTCAGTGATATATGCTGGATTCTAAACGGAGAAGCTTCTCTGACGCTTTTTCACAGAGATTTTGAAACTGAAATCTCCCATGCTGTTTCCACCATAGCCAGCAATGGGCTTCCCCATAGAACTTGCCAACCTGAATTCCTACAGGCTAGATGTGAGAGGCACATTCTGCTGCTTCCTCCCTTAGAGTTAAACTAGCTTCTGAAAGCTCAACCTCCAGGGAGTCTGTTTGGCAGAGATATAGAACACACTTTTCCAAGCCTGTTGGAAGGCATTTGCAGTTTCATTTCGCGTCTAATTTCCCAAACCAAACTGCTTGCAGCTCTAACTGCCTTCTAACTACCACTTCTTCGGTTCAGTGAGATATGCTGGATTCTAAACGGAGAAGCTTCTCTGACGCTTTTTCACAGAGATTTTGAAACTGAAATCTCCCATGCCGTTTCCACCATAGGCAGCAATGGGCTTCCCCATAGAACTTGCGAACCTGAATTCCTAAAGGCTAGATGTGAGAGGCACATTCTGCTGCTTCCTCCCTAAGAGTTAAGCTTGCTTCTGAAAGCTCAACCTCCGGGGACTCTGTTTGGCAGAGATATAGAACACACTTTTCCAAGCCTGTTGGAAGGCCTTTGCAGTGTCATTTCGCATCTAATTTCCCAAACCAAACTGCTTGCAGCTCTAACTCCCTTCTAACTACCACTTCTTCAGTTCAGTGAGATATGCTGGATTCTAAACGGAGAAGCTTCTCTGACGCTTTTTCACAGTGATTTTGAAACTGAAATTTCCAAACCCGTTTCCAACGAAGGCGACAATGGGCTTCCCCATAGAACTTGCCAACCTGAATTCCTACAGGCTAGATGTGAGAGGCACATTCTGCTGCTTCCTCCCTTAGAGTTAAACTAGCTTCTGAAAGCTCAACCTCCAGGGAGTCTGTTTGGCAGAGATATAGAACACACTTTTCCAAGCTTGTTGGAAGGCATTTGCAGTTTCATTTCGCGTCTAATTTCCCAAACCAAACTGCTTGCAGCTCTAACTGCCTTCTAACTACCACTTCTTCGGTTCAGTGATATATGCTGGATTCTAAACGGAGAAGCTTCTCTGACGCTTTTTCACAGAGATTTTGAAACTGAAATCTCCCATGCTGTTTCCACCATAGCCAGCAATGGGCTTCCCCATAGAACTTGCCAACCTGAATTCCTACAGGCTAGATGTGAGAGGCACATTCTGCTGCTTCCTCCCTTAGAGTTAAACTAGCTTCTGAAAGCTCAACCTCCAGGGAGTCTGTTTGGCAGAGATATAGAACACACTTTTCCAAGCCTGTTGGAAGGCATTTGCAGTTTCATTTCGCGTCTAATTTCCCAAACCAAACTGCTTGCAGCTCTAACTGCCTTCTAACTACCACTTCTTCGGTTCAGTGAGATATGCTGGATTCTAAACGGAGAAGCTTCTCTGACGCTTTTTCACAGAGATTTTGAAACTGAAATCTCCCATGCCGTTTCCACCATAGGCAGCAATGGGCTTCCCCATAGAACTTGCGAACCTGAATTCCTAAAGGCTAGATGTGAGAGGCACATTCTGCTGCTTCCTCCCTAAGAGTTAAGCTTGCTTCTGAAAGCTCAACCTCCGGGGACTCTGTTTGGCAGAGATATAGAACACACTTTTCCAAGCCTGTTGGAAGGCCTTTGCAGTGTCATTTCGCATCTAATTTCCCAAACCAAACTGCTTGCAGCTCTAACTCCCTTCTAACTACCACTTCTTCGGTTCAGTGAGACATGCTGGATTCTAAACGGAGAAGCTTCTCTGACGCTTTTTCACAGAGATTTTGAAACTGAAATCTCCCATGCCGTTTCCACCATAGGCATCAATGGGCTTCCCCATAGAACTTGCCAACCTGAATTCCTAAAGGCTAGATGTGAGAGGCACATTCTGCTGCTTCCTCCCTTAGAGTTTAACTTGCTTCTGAAAGCTCAACCTCCGGGGAGTTTGTTTGGCAGAGATATAGAACACACTTTTCCAAGCCTGTTGGAAGGCATTTGCAGGTTCATTTCGCGTCTAATTTCCCAAACCAAACTGCTTGCAGCTCTAACTCCCTTCTAACTACCACTTCTTCGGTTCAGTGAAATATGCTGGATTCTAAACGGAGAAGCTTCTCTGACGCTTTTTCACAGAGATTTTGAAACTGAAATTTCCAAACCCGTTTCCAACGAAGGCGCCAATGGGCTTCCCCATAGAACTTGCCAACCTGAATTCCTACAGGCTAGATGTGAGAGGCACATTCTGCTGCTTCCTCCCTTAGAGTTAAACTAGCTTCTGAAAGCTCAACCTCCGGGGAGTTTGTTTGGCAGAGATATAGAACACACTTTTCCAAGCCTGTTGGAAGGCATTTGCAGTTTCATTTCGCGTCTAATTTCCCAAACCAAACTGCTTGCAGCTCTAACTGCCTTCTAACTACCACTTCTTCGGTTCAGTGAGATATGCTGGATTCTAAACGGAGAAGCTTCTCTGACGCTTTTTCACAGAGATTTTGAAACTGAAATCTCCCATGCCGTTTCCACCATAGGCAGCAATGGGCTTCCCCATAGAACTTGCCAACCTGAATTCCTACAGGCTAGATGTGAGAGGCACATTCTGCTGCTTCCTCCCTAAGAGTTAAGCTTGCTTCTGAAAGCTCAACCTCCGGGGACTCTGTTTGGCACAGATATAGAACACACTTTTCCAAGCCTGTTGGAAGGCCTTTGCAGTGTCATTTCGCATCTAATTTCCCAAACCAAACTGCTTGCAGCTCTAACTCCCTTCTAACTACCACTTCTTCGGTTCAGTGAGATATGCTGGATTCTAAACGGAGAAGCTTCTCTGACGCTTTTTCACAGAGATTTTGAAACTGAAATCTCCCATGCCGTTTCCACCATAGGCAGCAATGGGCTTCCCCATAGAACTTGCCAACCTGAATTCCTAAAGGCTAGATGTGAGAGGCACATTCTGCTGCTTCCTCCCTTAGAGTTAAACTTGCTTCTGAAAGCTCAACCTCCGGGGAGTTTGTTTGGCAGAGATATAGAACACACTTTTCCAAGCCTGTTGGAAGGCATTTGCAGGTTCATTTCGCGTCTAATTTCCCAAACCAAACTGCTTGCAGCTCTAACTCCCTTCTAACTACCACTTCTTCGGTTCAGTGAAATATGCTGGATTCTAAACGGAGAAGCTTCTCTGACGCTTTTTCACAGAGATTTTGAAACTGAAATTTCCAAACCCGTTTCCAACGAAGGCGCCAATGGGCTTCCCCATAGAACTTGCCAACCTGAATTCCTACAGGCTAGATGTGAGAGGCACATTCTGCTGCTTCCTCCCTTAGAGTTAAACTAGCTTCTGAAAGCTCAACCTCCGGGGAGTTTGTTTGGCAGAGATATAGAACACACTTTTCCAAGCCTGTTGGAAGGCATTTGCAGTTTCATTTCGCGTCTAATTTCCCAAACCAAACTGCTTGCAGCTCTAACTCCCTTCTAACTACCACTTCTTCGGTTCAGTGAGATATGCTGGATTCTAAACGGAAAGCTTCTCTGACGCTTTTTCACAGAGATTTTGAAACTGAAATCTCCCATGCCGTTTCCACCATAGGCAGCAATGGGCTTCCCCATAGAACTTGCCAACCTGAATTCCTACAGGCTAGATGTGAGAGGCACATTCTGCTGCTTCCTCCCTTAGAGTTAAACTTGCTTCTGAAAGCTCAACGTCCGGGGAGTTTGTTTGGCAGAGATATAGAACACACTTTTCCAAGCCTGTTGGAAGGCATTTGCAGTTTCATTTCGCGTCTAATTTCCCAAACCAAACTGCTTGCAGCTCTAACTCCCTTCTAACTACCACTTCTTCGGTTCAGTGAGATATGCTGGATTCTAAACGGAGAAGCATCTCTGACGCTTTTTCACAGAGATTTTGAAACTGAAATCTCCCATGCCGTTTCCACCATAGGCAGCAATGGGCTTCCCCATAGAACTTGCCAACCTGAATTCCTACAGGCTAGATGTGAGAGGCACATTCTGCTGCTTCCTCCCTAAGAGTTAAGCTTGCTTCTGAAAGCTCAACCTCCGGGGAGTCTGTTTGGCAGAGATATAGAACACACTTTTCCAAGCCTGTTGGAAGGCCTTTGCAGTGTCATTTCGCATCTAATTTCCCAAACCAAACTGCTTGCAGCTCTAACTCCCTTCTAACTATCACTTCTTCGGTTCAGTGAGATATGCTGGATTCTAAACGGAGAAGCTTCTCTGACGCTTTTTCACAGAGATTTTGAAACTGAAATCTCCCATGCCGTTTCCACCATAGGCAGCAATGGGCTTCCCCATAGAACTTGCCAACCTGAATTCCTACAGGCTAGATGTGAGAGGCACATTCTGCTGCTTCCTCCCTTAGAGTTAAACTAGCTTCTGAAAGCTCAACCTCCGGGGAGTTTGTTTGGCAGAGATATAGAACACACTTTTCCAAGCCTGTTGGAAGGCATTTGCAGTTTCATTTCGCGTCTAATTTCCCAAACCAAACTGCTTGCAGCTCTAACTCCCTTCTAACTACCACTTCTTCGGTTCAGTGAGATATGCTGGATTCTAAACGGAAAGCTTCTCTGACGCTTTTTCACAGAGATTTTGAAACTGAAATCTCCCATGCCGTTTCCACCATAGGCAGCAATGGGCTTCCCCATAGAACTTGCCAACCTGAATTCCTACAGGCTAGATGTGAGAGGCACATTCTGCTGCTTCCTCCCTAACAGTTAAGCTTGCTTCTGAAAGCTCAACCTCCGGGGACTCTGTTTGGCACAGATATAGAACACACTTTTCCAAGCCTGTTGGAAGGCCTTTGCAGTGTCATTTCGCATCTAATTTCCCAAACCAAACTGCTTGCAGCTCTAACTCCCTTCTAACTACCACTTCTTCGGTTCAGTGAGATATGCTGGATTCTAAACGGAGAAGCTTCTCTGACGCTTTTTCACAGAGATTTTGAAACTGAAATCTCCCATGCCGTTTCCACCATAGGCAGCAATGGGCTTCCCCTTAGAACTTGCCAACCTGAATTCCTAAAGGCTAGATGTGAGAGGCACATTCTGCTGCTTCCTCCCTTAGAGTTTAACTTGCTTCTGAAAGCTCAACCTCCGGGGAGTTTGTTTGGCAGAGATATAGAACACACTTTTCCAAGCCTGTTGGAAGGCTTTTGCAGGTTCATTTCGCGTCTAATTTCCCAAACCAAACTGCTTGCAGCTCTAACTCCCTTCTAACTACCACTTCTTCGGTTCAGTGAAATATGCTGGATTCTAAACGGAGAAGCTTCTCTGACGCTTTTTCACAGAGATTTTGAAACTGAAATCTCCCATGCCGTTTCCAACGAAGGCGCCAATGGGCTTCCCCATAGAACTTGCCAACCTGAATTCCTACAGGCTAGATGTGAGAGGCACATTCTGCTGCTTCCTCCCTTAGAGTTAAACTAGCTTCTGAAAGCTCAACCTCCGGGGAGTTTGTTTGGCAGAGATATAGAACACACTTTTCCAAGCCTGTTGGAAGGCATTTGCAGTTTCATTTCGCGTCTAATTTCCCAAACCAAACTGCTTGCAGCTCTAACTGCCTTCTAACTACCACTTCTTCGGTTCAGTGAGATATGCTGGATTCTAAACGGAGAAGCTTCTCTGACGCTTTTTCACAGAGATTTTGAAACTGAAATCTCCCATGCCGTTTCCACCATAGGCAGCAATGGGCTTCCCCATAGAACTTGCCAACCTGAATTCCTACAGGCTAGATGTGAGAGGCACATTCTGCTGCTTCCTCCCAAAGAGTTAAGCTTGCTTCTGAAAGCTCAACCTCCGGGGACTCTGTTTGGCACAGATATAGAACACACTTTTCCAAGCCTGTTGGAAGGCCTTTGCAGTGTCATTTCGCATCTAATTTCCCAAACCAAACTGCTTGCAGCTCTAACTCCCTTCTAACTACCACTTCTTCGGTTCAGTGAGATATGCTGGATTCTAAACGGAGAAGCTTCTCTGACGCTTTTTCACAGAGATTTTGAAACTGAAATCTCCCATGCCGTTTCCACCATAGGCAGCAATGGGCTTCCCCATAGAACTTGCCAACCTGAATTCCTAAAGGCTAGATGTGAGAGGCACATTCTGCTGCTTCCTCCCTTAGAGTTAAACTTGCTTCTGAAAGCTCAACCTCCGGGGAGTTTGTTTGGCAGAGATATAGAACACACTTTTCCAAGCCTGTTGGAAGGCATTTGCAGGTTCATTTCGCGTCTAATTTCCCAAACCAAACTGCTTGCAGCTCTAACTCCCTTCTAACTACCACTTCTTCGGTTCAGTGAAATATGCTGGATTCTAAACGGAGAAGCTTCTCTGACGCTTTTTCACAGAGATTTTGAAACTGAAATTTCCAAACCCGTTTCCAACGAAGGCGCCAATGGGCTTCCCCATAGAACTTGCCAACCTGAATTCCTACAGGCTAGATGTGAGAGGCACATTCTGCTGCTTCCTCCCTTAGAGTTAAACTTGCTTCTGAAGGCTCAACCTCCGGGGAGTTTGTTTGGCAGAGATATAGAACACACTTTTCCAAGCCTGTTGGAAGGCATTTGCAGGTTCATTTCGCGTCTAATTTCCCAAACCAAACTGCTTGCAGCTCTAACTCCCTTCTAACTACCACTTCTTCGGTTCAGTGAGATATGCTGGATTCTAAACGGAGAAGCTTCTCTGACGCTTTTTCACAGAGATTTTGAAACTGAAATTTCCAAACCCGTTTCCAACGAAGGCGCCAATGGGCTTCCCCATAGAACTTGCCAACCTGAATTCCTACAGGCTAGATGTGAGAGGCACATTCTGCTGCTTCCTCCCTAAGAGTTAAGCTTGCTTCTGAAAGCTCAACCTCCGGGGACTCTGTTTGGCACAGATATAGAACACACTTTTCCAAGCCTGTTGGAAGGCCTTTGCAGTGTCATTTCGCATCTAATTTCCCAAACCAAACTGCTTGCAGCTCTAACTCCCTTCTAACTACCACTTCTTCGGTTCAGTGAGATATGCTGGATTCTAAACGGAAAAGCTTCTCTGACGCTTTTTCACAGAGATTTTGAAACTGAAATCTCCCATGCCGTTTCCACCATAGGCAGCAATGGGCTTCCCCATAGAACTTGCCAACCTGAATTCCTAAAGGCTAGATGTGAGAGGCACATTCTGCTGCTTCCTCCCTTAGAGTTAAACTAGCTTCTGAAAGCTCAACCTCCAGGGAGTCTGTTTGGCAGAGATATAGAACACACTTTTCCAAGCCTGTTGGAAGGCATTTGCAGTTTCATTTCGCGTCTAATTTCCCAAACCAAACTGCTTGCAGCTCTAACTGCCTTCTAACTACCACTTCTTCGGTTCAGTGAGATATGCTGGATTCTAAACGGAGAAGCTTCTCTGACGCTTTTTCACAGAGATTTTGAAACTAAAATCTCCCATGCCGTTTCCACCATAGGCAGCAATGGGCTTCCCCATAGAACTTGCCAACCTGAATTCCTACAGGCTAGATGTGAGAGGCACATTCTGCTGCTTCCTCCCTTAGAGTTAAACTTGCTTCTGAAAGCTCAACCTCCGGGGAGTTTGTTTGGCAGAGATATAGAACACACTTTTCCAAGCCTGTTGGAAGGCCTTTGCAGTGTCATTTCGCATCTAATTTCCCAAACCAAACTGCTTGCAGCTCTAACTGCCTTCTAACTACCACTTCTTCGGTTCAGTGAGATATGCTGGATTCTAAACGGAGAAGCTTCTCTGACGCTTTTTCACAGAGATTTTGAAACTGAAATCTCCCATGCCGTTTCCACCATAGGCAGCAATGGGCTTCCCCATAGAACTTGCCAACCTGAATTCCTACAGGCTAGATGTGAGAGGCACATTCTGCTGCTTCCTCCCTAAGAGTTAAGCTTGCTTCTGAAAGCTCAACCTCCGGGGAGTCTGTTTGGCAGAGATATAGAACACACTTTTCCAAGCCTGTTGGAAGGCCTTTGCACTGTCATTTCGCATCTAATTTCCCAAACCAAACTGCTTGCAGCTCTAACTCCCTTGTAACTACCACTTCTTCGGTTCAGTGAGATATGCTGGATTCTAAACGGAGAAGCTTCTCTGACGCTTTTTCACAGAGATTTTGAAACTGAAATCTCCCATGCCGTTTCCACCATAGGCAGCAATGGGCTTCCCCATAGAACTTGCCAACCTGAATTCCTACAGGCTAGATGTGAGAGGCACATTCTGCTGCTTCCTCCCTAAGAGTTAAGCTTGCTTCTGAAAGCTCAACCTCCGGGGAGTCTGTTTGGCAGAGATATAGAACACACTTTTCCAAGCCTGTTGGAAGGCCTTTGCAGTGTCATTTCGCATCTAATTTCCCAAACCAAACTGCTTGCAGCTCTAACTCCCTTCTAACTACCACTTCTTCGGTTCAGTGAGATATGCTGGATTCTAAACGGAGAAGCTTCTCTGACGCTTTTTCACAGAGATTTTGAAACTGAAATCTCCCATGCTGTTTCCACCATAGGCAGCAATGGGCTTCCCCATAGAACTTGCCAACCTGAATTCCTACAGGCTAGATGTGAGAGGCACATTCTGCTGCTTCCTCCCTTAGAGTTAAACTTGCTTCTGAAAGCTCAACCTCCGGGGAGTTTGTTTGGCAGAGATATAGAACACACTTTTCCAAGCCTGCTGGAAGGCATTTGCATTTTCATTTCGCGTCTAATTTCCCAAACCAAACTGCTTGCAGCTCTAACTCCCTTCTAACTACCACTTCTTCGGTTCAGTGAGATATGCTGGATTCTAAACGGAGAAGCTTCTCTG
Organism: Cynocephalus volans; assembly: GCF_027409185.1. Taxonomy (NCBI): domain Eukaryota; kingdom Metazoa; phylum Chordata; class Mammalia; order Dermoptera; family Cynocephalidae; genus Cynocephalus; species Cynocephalus volans. The sequence goes on from NW_026902389.1 coordinate 270,054, forward strand.
ACGCTTTTTCACAGAGATTTTGAAACTGAAATTTCCAAACCCGTTTCCAACGAAGGCGCCAATGGGCTTCCCCATAGAACTTGCCAACCTGAATTCCTACAGGCTAGATGTGAGAGGCACATTCTGCTGCTTCCTCCCTTAGAGTTAAACTTGCTTCTGAAAGCTCAACCTCCGGGGAGTTTGTTTGGCAGAGATATAGAACACACTTTTCCAAGCCTGTTGGAAGGCATTTGCAGTTTCATTTCGCGTCTAATTTCCCAAACCAAACTGCTTGCAGCTCTAACTCCCTTCTAACTACCACTTCTTCGGTTCAGTGAGATATGCTGGATTCTAAACGGAGAAGCTTCTCTGACGCTTTTTCACAGAGATTTTGAAACTGAAATCTCCCATGCCGTTTCCACCATAGGCAGCAATGGGCTTCCCCATAGAACTTGCCAACCTGAATTCCTACAGGCTAGATGTGAGAGGCACATTCTGCTGCTTCCTCCCTTAGAGTTAAACTAGCTTCTGAAAGCTCAAACTCCGGGGAGTTTGTTTGGCAGAGATATAGAACACACTTTTCCAAGCCTGTTGGAAGGCATTTGCAGTTTCATTTCGCGTCTAATTTCCCAAACCAAACTGCTTGCAGCTCTAACTGCCTTCTAACTACCACTTCTTCGGTTCAGTGAGATATGCTGGATTCTAAACGGAGAAGCTTCTCTGACGCTTTTTCACAGAGATTTTGAAACTGAAATCTCCCATGCCGTTTCCACCATAGGCAGCAATGGGCTTCCCCATAGAACTTGCCAACCTGAATTCCTACAGGCTAGATGTGAGAGGCACATTCTGCTGCTTCCTCCCTTAGAGTTAAACTTGCTTCTGAAAGCTCAACCTCCGGGGAGTTTGTTTGGCAGAGATATAGAACACACTTTTCCAAGCCTGTTGGAAGGCCTTTGCAGTGTCATTTCGCATCTAATTTCCCAAACCAAACTGCTTGCAGCTCTAACTGCCTTCTAACTACCACTTCTTCGGTTCAGTGAGATATGCTGGATTCTAAACGGAGAAGCTTCTCTGACGCTTTTTCACAGAGATTTTGAAACTGAAATCTCCCATGCCGTTTCCACCATAGGCAGCAATGGGCTTCCCCATAGAACTTGCCAACCTGAATTCCTACAGGCTAGATGTGAGAGGCACATTCTGCTGCTTCCTCCCTAAGAGTTAAGCTTGCTTCTGAAAGCTCAACCTCCGGGGAGTCTGTTTGGCAGAGATATAGAACACACTTTTCCAAGCCTGTTGGAAGGCCTTTGCACTGTCATTTCGCATCTAATTTCCCAAACCAAACTGCTTGCAGCTCTAACTCCCTTGTAACTACCACTTCTTCGGTTCAGTGAGATATGCTGGATTCTAAACGGAGAAGCTTCTCTGACGCTTTTTCACAGAGATTTTGAAACTGAAATCTCCCATGCCGTTTCCACCATAGGCAGCAATGGGCTTCCCCATAGAACTTGCCAACCTGAATTCCTACAGGCTAGATGTGAGAGGCACATTCTGCTGCTTCCTCCCTAAGAGTTAAGCTTGCTTCTGAAAGCTCAACCTCCGGGGAGTCTGTTTGGCAGAGATATAGAACACACTTTTCCAAGCCTGTTGGAAGGCCTTTGCAGTGTCATTTCGCATCTAATTTCCCAAACCAAACTGCTTGCAGCTCTAACTCCCTTCTAACTACCACTTCTTCGGTTCAGTGAGATATGCTGGATTCTAAACGGAGAAGCTTCTCTGACGCTTTTTCACAGAGATTTTGAAACTGAAATTTCCAAACCCGTTTCCAACGAAGGCGCCAATTGGCTTCCCCATAGAACTTGCCAACCTGAATTCCTACAGGCTAGATGTGAGAGGCACATTCTGCTGCTTCCTCCCTTAGAGTTAAACTAGCTTCTGAAAGCTCAAACTCCGGGGAGTTTGTTTGGCAGAGATATAGAACACACTTTTCCAAGCCTGTTGAAAGGCATTTGCAGTTTCATTTCGCGTCGAATTTCCCAAACCAAACTGCTTGCAGCTCTAACTGCCTTCTAACTACCACTTCTTCGGTTCAGTGAGATATGCTGGATTCTAAACGGAGAAGCTTCTCTGACGCTTTTTCACAGAGATTTTGAAACTGAAATCTCCCATGCCGTTTCCACCATAGGCAGCAATGGGCTTCCCCATAGAACTTGCCAACCTGAATTCCTACAGGCTAGATGTGAGAGGCACATTCTGCTGCTTCCTCCCTAACAGTTAAGCTTGCTTCTGAAAGCTCAACCTCCGGGGAGTCTGTTTGGCAGAGATATAGAACACACTTTTCCAAGCCTGTTGGAAGGCCTTTGCATTGTCATTTCGCATCTAATTTCCCAAACCAAACTGCTTGCAGCTCTAACTCCCTTCTAACTACCACTTCTTCGGTTCAGTGAGATATGCTGGATTCTAAACGGAGAAGCTTCTCTGACGCTTTTTCACAGAGATTTTGAAACTGAAATCTCCCATGCCGTTTCCACCATAGGCAGCAATGGGCTTCCCCATAGAACTTGCCAACCTGAATTCCTACAGGCTAGATGTGAGAGGCACATTCTGCTGCTTCCTCCCTTAGAGTTAAACTTGCTTCTGAAAGCTCAACCTCCGGGGAGTTTGTTTGGCAGAGATATAGAACACACTTTTCCAAGCCTGTTGGAAGGCATTTGCAGTTTCATTTCGCGTCTAATTTCCCAAACCAAACTGCTTGCAGCTCTAACTCCCTTCTAACTACCACTTCTTCGGTTCAGTGAGATATGCTGGATTCTAAACGGAGAAGCTTCTCTGACGCTTTTTCACAGTGATTTTGAAACTGAAATTTCCAAACCCGTTTCCAACGAAGGCGACAATGGGCTTCCCCATAGAACTTGCCAACCTGAATTCCTACAGGCTAGATGTGAGAGGCACATTCTGCTGCTTCCTCCCTTAGAGTTAAACTAGCTTCTGAAAGCTCAACCTCCAGGGAGTCTGTTTGGCAGAGATATAGAACACACTTTTCCAAGCTTGTTGGAAGGCATTTGCAGTTTCATTTCGCGTCTAATTTCCCAAACCAAACTGCTTGCAGCTCTAACTGCCTTCTAACTACCACTTCTTCGGTTCAGTGAGATATGCTGGATTCTAAACGGAGAAGCTTCTCTGACGCTTTTTCACAGAGATTTTGAAACTGAAATCTCCCATGCTGTTTCCACCGTAGCCAGCAATGGGCTTCCCCATAGAACTTGCCAACCTGAATTCCTACAGGCTAGATGTGAGAGGAACATTCTGCTGCTTCCTCCCTTAGAGTTAAACTAGCTTCTGAAAGCTCAACCTCCAGGGAGTCTGTTTGGCAGAGATATAGAACACACTTTTCCAAGCCTGTTGGAAGGCATTTGCAGTTTCATTTCGCGTCTAATTTCCCAAACCAAACTGTTTGCAGCTCTAACTGCCTTCTAACTACCACTTCTTCGGTTCAGTGAGATATGCTGGATTCTAAACGGAGAAGCTTCTCTGACGCTTTTTCACAGAGATTTTGAAACTGAAATCTCCCATGCCGTTTCCACCATAGGCAGCAATGGGCTTCCCCATAGAACTTGCCAACCTGAATTCCTACAGGCTAGATGTGAGAGGCACATTCTGCTGCTTCCTCCCTAAGAGTTAAGCTTGCTTCTGAAAGCTCAACCTCCGGGGACTCTGTTTGGCACAGATATAGAACACACTTTTCCAAGCCTGTTGGAAGGCCTTTGCAGTGTCATTTCGCATCTAATTTCCCAAACCAAACTGCTTGCAGCTCTAACTCCCTTCTAACTACCACTTCTTCGGTTCAGTGAGATATGCTGGATTCTAAACGGAGAAGCTTCTCTGACGCTTTTTCACAGAGATTTTGAAACTGAAATTTCCAAACCCGTTTCCAACGAAGGCGCCAATGGGCTTCCCCATAGAACTTGCCAACCTGAATTCCTACAGGCTAGATGTGAGAGGCACATTCTGCTGCTTCCTCCCTTAGAGTTAAACTAGCTTCTGAAAGCTCAACCTCCGGGGAGTTTGTTTGGCAGAGATATAGAACACACTTTTCCAAGCCTGTTGGAAGGCATTTGCAGTTTCATTTCGCGTCTAATTTCCCAAACCAAACTGCTTGCAGCTCTAACTCCCTTCTAACTACCACTTCTTCGGTTCAGTGAGATATGCTGGATTCTAAACGGAGAAGCTTCTCTGACGCTTTTTCACAGAGATTTTGAAACTGAAATCTCCCATGCCGTTTCCACCATAGGCAGCAATGGGCTTCCCCATAGAACTTGCCAACCTGAATTCCTACAGGCTAGATGTGAGAGGCACATTCTGCTGCTTCCTCCCTAACAGTTAAGCTTGCTTCTGAAAGCTCAACCTCCGGGGAGTCTGTTTGGCAGAGATATAGAACACACTTTTCCAAGCCTGTTGGAAGGCCTTTGCATTGTCATTTCGCATCTAATTTCCCAAACCAAACTGCTTGCAGCTCTAACTCCCTTCTAACTACCACTTCTTCGGTTCAGTGAGATATGCTGGATTCTAAACGGAGAAGCTTCTCTGACGCTTTTTCACAGAGATTTTGAAACTGAAATCTCCCATGCCGTTTCCACCATAGGCAGCAATGGGCTTCCCCATAGAACTTGCCAACCTGAATTCCTACAGGCTAGATGTGAGAGGCACATTCTGCTGCTTCCTCCCTTAGAGTTAAACTTGCTTCTGAAAGCTCAACCTCCGGGGAGTTTGTTTGGCAGAGATATAGAACACACTTTTCCAAGTCTGTTGGAAGGCATTTGCAGTTTCATTTCGCGTCTAATTTCCCAAACCAAACTGCTTGCAGCTCTAACTGCCTTCTAACTACCACTTCTTCGGTTCAGTGAGATATGCTGGATTCTAAACGGAGAAGCTTCTCTGACGCTTTTTCACAGAGATTTTGAAACTGAAATCTCCCATGCTGTTTCCACCATAGCCAGCAATGGGCTTCCCCATAGAACTTGCCAACCTGAATTCCTACAGGCTAGATGTGAGAGGCACATTCTGCTGCTTCCTCCCTTAGAGTTAAACTAGCTTCTGAAAGCTCAACCTCCAGGGAGTCTGTTTGGCAGAGATATAGAACACACTTTTCCAAGCCTGTTGGAAGGCATTTGCAGTTTCATTTCGCGTCTAATTTCCCAAACCAAACTGCTTGCAGCTCTAACTGCCTTCTAACTACCACTTCTTCGGTTCAGTGAGATATGCTGGATTCTAAACGGAGAAGCTTCTCTGACGCTTTTTCACAGAGATTTTGAAACTGAAATCTCCCATGCCGTTTCCACCATAGGCAGCAATGGGCTTCCCCATAGAACTTGCCAACCTGAATTCCTACAGGCTAGATGTGAGAGGCACATTCTGCTGCTTCCTCCCTAACAGTTAAGCTTGCTTCTGAAAGCTCAACCTCCGGGGAGTCTGTTTGGCAGAGATATAGAACACACTTTTCCAAGCCTGTTGGAAGGCCTTTGCATTGTCATTTCGCATCTAATTTCCCAAACCAAACTGCTTGCAGCTCTAACTCCCTTCTAACTACCACTTCTTCGGTTCAGTGAGATATGCTGGATTCTAAACGGAGAAGCTTCTCTGACGCTTTTTCACAGAGATTTTGAAACTGAAATCTCCCATGCCGTTTCCACCATAGGCAGCAATGGGCTTCCCCATAGAACTTGCCAACCTGAATTCCTACAGGCTAGATGTGAGAGGCACATTCTGCTGCTTCCTCCCTTAGAGTTAAACTTGCTTCTGAAAGCTCAACCTCCGGGGAGTTTGTTTGGCAGAGATATAGAACACACTTTTCCAAGCCTGTTGGAAGGCATTTGCAGTTTCATTTCGCGTCTAATTTCCCAAACCAAACTGCTTGCAGCTCTAACTCCCTTCTAACTACCACTTCTTCGGTTCAGTGAGATATGCTGGATTCTAAACGGAGAAGCTTCTCTGACGCTTTTTCACAGTGATTTTGAAACTGAAATTTCCAAACCCGTTTCCAACGAAGGCGACAATGGGCTTCCCCATAGAACTTGCCAACCTGAATTCCTACAGGCTAGATGTGAGAGGCACATTCTGCTGCTTCCTCCCTTAGAGTTAAACTAGCTTCTGAAAGCTCAACCTCCAGGGAGTCTGTTTGGCAGAGATATAGAACACACTTTTCCAAGCTTGTTGGAAGGCATTTGCAGTTTCATTTCGCGTCTAATTTCCCAAACCAAACTGCTTGCAGCTCTAACTGCCTTCTAACTACCACTTCTTCGGTTCAGTGAGATATGCTGGATTCTAAACGGAGAAGCTTCTCTGACGCTTTTTCACAGAGATTTTGAAACTGAAATCTCCCATGCTGTTTCCACCGTAGCCAGCAATGGGCTTCGCCATAGAACTTGCCAACCTGAATTCCTACAGGCTAGATGTGAGAGGAACATTCTGCTGCTTCCTCCCTTAGAGTTAAACTAGCTTCTGAAAGCTCAACCTCCAGGGAGTCTGTTTGGCAGAGATATAGAACACACTTTTCCAAGCCTGTTGGAAGGCATTTGCAGTTTCATTTCGCGTCTAATTTCCCAAACCAAACTGTTTGCAGCTCTAACTGCCTTCTAACTACCACTTCTTCGGTTCAGTGAGATATGCTGGATTCTAAACGGAGAAGCTTCTCTGACGCTTTTTCACAGAGATTTTGAAACTGAAATCTCCCATGCCGTTTCCACCATAGGCAGCAATGGGCTTCCCCATAGAACTTGCCAACCTGAATTCCTACAGGCTAGATGTGAGAGGCACATTCTGCTGCTTCCTCCCTAAGAGTTAAGCTTGCTTCTGAAAGCTCAACCTCCGGGGACTCTGTTTGGCACAGATATAGAACACACTTTTCCAAGCCTGTTGGAAGGCCTTTGCAGTGTCATTTCGCATCTAATTTCCCAAACCAAACTGCTTGCAGCTCTAACTCCCTTCTAACTACCACTTCTTCTGTTCAGTGAGATATGCTGGATTCTAAACGGAGAAGCTTCTCTGACGCTTTTTCACAGAGATTTTGAAACTGAAATTTCCAAACCCGTTTCCAACGAAGGCGCCAATGGGCTTCCCCATAGAACTTGCCAACCTGAATTCCTACAGGCTAGATGTGAGAGGCACATTCTGCTGCTTCCTCCCTTAGAGTTAAACTAGCTTCTGAAAGCTCAACCTCCGGGGAGTTTGTTTGGCAGAGATATAGAACACACTTTTCCAAGCCTGTTGGAAGGCATTTGCAGTTTCATTTCGCGTCTAATTTCCCAAACCAAACTGCTTGCAGCTCTAACTCCCTTCTAACTACCACTTCTTCGGTTCAGTGAGATATGCTGGATTCTAAACGGAGAAGCTTCTCTGACGCTTTTTCACAGAGATTTTGAAACTGAAATCTCCCATGCCGTTTCCACCATAGGCAGCAATGGGCTTCCCCATAGAACTTGCCAACCTGAATTCCTACAGGCTAGATGTGAGAGGCACATTCTGCTGCTTCCTCCCTAACAGTTAAGCTTGCTTCTGAAAGCTCAACCTCCGGGGAGTCTGTTTGGCAGAGATATAGAACACACTTTTCCAAGCCTGTTGGAAGGCCTTTGCATTGTCATTTCGCATCTAATTTCCCAAACCAAACTGCTTGCAGCTCTAACTCCCTTCTAACTACCACTTCTTCGGTTCAGTGAGATATGCTGGATTCTAAACGGAGAAGCTTCTCTGACGCTTTTTCACAGAGATTTTGAAACTGAAATCTCCCATGCCGTTTCCACCATAGGCAGCAATGGGCTTCCCCATAGAACTTGCCAACCTGAATTCCTACAGGCTAGATGTGAGAGGCACATTCTGCTGCTTCCTCCCTTAGAGTTAAACTTGCTTCTGAAAGCTCAACCTCCGGGGAGTTTGTTTGGCAGAGATATAGAACACACTTTTCCAAGCCTGTTGGAAGGCATTTGCAGTTTCATTTCGCGTCTAATTTCCCAAACCAAACTGCTTGCAGCTCTAACTCCCTTCTAACTACCACTTCTTCGGTTCAGTGAGATATGCTGGATTCTAAACGGAGAAGCTTCTCTGACGCTTTTTCACAGTGATTTTGAAACTGAAATTTCCAAACCCGTTTCCAACGAAGGCGACAATGGGCTTCCCCATAGAACTTGCCAACCTGAATTCCTACAGGCTAGATGTGAGAGGCACATTCTGCTGCTTCCTCCCTTAGAGTTAAACTAGCTTCTGAAAGCTCAACCTCCAGGGAGTCTGTTTGGCAGAGATATAGAACACACTTTTCCAAGCTTGTTGGAAGGCATTTGCAGTTTCATTTCGCGTCTAATTTCCCAAACCAAACTGCTTGCAGCTCTAACTGCCTTCTAACTACCACTTCTTCGGTTCAGTGAGATATGCTGGATTCTAAACGGAGAAGCTTCTCTGACGCTTTTTCACAGAGATTTTGAAACTGAAATCTCCCATGCTGTTTCCACCGTAGCCAGCAATGGGCTTCCCCATAGAACTTGCCAACCTGAATTCCTACAGGCTAGATGTGAGAGGAACATTCTGCTGCTTCCTCCCTTAGAGTTAAACTAGCTTCTGAAAGCTCAACCTCCAGGGAGTCTGTTTGGCAGAGATATAGAACACACTTTTCCAAGCCTGTTGGAAGGCATTTGCAGTTTCATTTCGCGTCTAATTTCCCAAACCAAACTGTTTGCAGCTCTAACTGCCTTCTAACTACCACTTCTTCGGTTCAGTGAGATATGCTGGATTCTAAACGGAGAAGCTTCTCTGACGCTTTTTCACAGAGATTTTGAAACTGAAATCTCCCATGCCGTTTCCACCATAGGCAGCAATGGGCTTCCCCATAGAACTTGCCAACCTGAATTCCTACAGGCTAGATGTGAGAGGCACATTCTGCTGCTTCCTCCCTAAGAGTTAAGCTTGCTTCTGAAAGCTCAACCTCCGGGGACTCTGTTTGGCACAGATATAGAACACACTTTTCCAAGCCTGTTGGAAGGCCTTTGCAGTGTCATTTCGCATCTAATTTCCCAAACCAAACTGCTTGCAGCTCTAACTCCCTTCTAACTACCACTTCTTCGGTTCAGTGAGATATGCTGGATTCTAAACGGAGAAGCTTCTCTGACGCTTTTTCACAGAGATTTTGAAACTGAAATTTCCAAACCCGTTTCCAACGAAGGCGCCAATGGGCTTCCCCATAGAACTTGCCAACCTGAATTCCTACAGGCTAGATGTGAGAGGCACATTCTGCTGCTTCCTCCCTTAGAGTTAAACTAGCTTCTGAAAGCTCAACCTCCGGGGAGTTTGTTTGGCAGAGATATAGAACACACTTTTCCAAGCCTGTTGGAAGGCATTTGCAGTTTCATTTCGCGTCTAATTTCCCAAACCAAACTGCTTGCAGCTCTAACTCCCTTCTAACTACCACTTCTTCGGTTCAGTGAGATATGCTGGATTCTAAACGGAGAAGCTTCTCTGACGCTTTTTCACAGAGATTTTGAAACTGAAATCTCCCATGCCGTTTCCACCATAGGCAGCAATGGGCTTCCCCATAGAACTTGCCAACCTGAATTCCTAAAGGCTAGATGTGAGAGGCACATTCTGCTGCTTCCTCCCTTAGAGTTAAACTTGCTTCTGAAAGCTCAACCTCCGGGGAGTTTGTTTGGCAGAGATATAGAACACACTTTTCCAAGCCTGTTGGAAGGCATTTGCAGGTTCATTTCGCGTCTAATTTCCCAAACCAAACTGCTTGCAGCTCTAACTCCCTTCTAACTACCACTTCTTCGGTTCAGTGAAATATGCTGGATTCTAAACGGAGAAGCTTCTCTGACGCTTTTTCACAGAGATTTTGAAACTGAAATTTCCAAACCCGTTTCCAACGAAGGCGCCAATGGGCTTCCCCATAGAACTTGCCAACCTGAATTCCTACAGGCTAGATGTGAGAGGTACATTCTGCTGCTTCCTCCCTTAGAGTTAAACTAGCTTCTGAAAGCTCAACCTCCGGGGAGTTTGTTTGGCAGAGATATAGAACACACTTTTCCAAGCCTGTTGGAAGGCATTTGCAGTTTCATTTCGCGTCTAATTTCCCAAACCAAACTGCTTGCAGCTCTAACTGCCTTCTAACTACCACTTCTTCGGTCCAGTGAGATATGCTGGATTCTAAACGGAGAAGCTTCTCTGACGCTTTTTCACAGAGATTTTGAAACTGAAATCTCCCATGCCGTTTCCACCATAGGCAGCAATGGGCTTCCCCATAGAACTTGCCAACCTGAATTCCTACAGGCTAGATGTGAGAGGCACATTCTGCTGCTTCCTCCCTAAGAGTTAAGCTTGCTTCTGAAAGCTCAACCTCCGGGGACTCTGTTTGGCACAGATATAGAACACACTTTTCCAAGCCTGTTGGAAGGCCTTTGCAGTATCATTTCGCATCTAATTTCCCAAACCAAACTGCTTGCAGCTCTAACTGCCTTCTAACTACCACTTCTTCGGTTCAGTGAGATATGCTGGATTCTAAACGGAGAAGCTTCTCTGACGCTTTTTCACAGAGATTTTGAAACTGAAATCTCCCATGCCGTTTCCACCATAGGCAGCAATGGGCTTCCCCATAGAACTTGCCAACCTGAATTCCTAAAGGCTAGATGTGAGAGGCACATTCTGCTGCTTCCTCCCTTAGAGTTAAACTTGCTTCTGAAAGCTCAACCTCCGGGGAGTTTGTTTGGCAGAGATATAGAACACACTTTTCCAAGCCTGTTGGAAGGCATTTGCAGGTTCATTTCGCGTCTAATTTCCCAAACCAAACTGCTTGCAGCTCTAACTCCCTTCTAACTACCACTTCTTCGGTTCAGTGAAATATGCTGGATTCTAAACGGAGAAGCTTCTCTGACGCTTTTTCACAGAGATTTTGAAACTGAAATTTCCAAACCCGTTTCCAACGAAGGCGCCAATGGGCTTCCCCATAGAACTTGCCAACCTGAATTCCTACAGGCTAGATGTGAGAGGCACATTCTGCTGCTTCCTCCCTTAGAGTTAAACTAGCTTCTGAAAGCTCAACCTCCGGGGAGTTTGTTTGGCAGAGATATAGAACACACTTTTCCAAGCCTGTTGGAAGGCATTTGCAGTTTCATTTCGCGTCTAATTTCCCAAACCAAACTGCTTGCAGCTCTAACTCCCTTCTAACTACCACTTCTTCGGTTCAGTGAGATATGCTGGATTCTAAACGGAGAAGCTTCTCTGACGCTTTTTCACAGAGATTTTGAAACTGAAATCTCCCATGCCGTTTCCACCATAGGCAGCAATGGGCTTCCCCATAGAACTTGCCAACCTGAATTCCTAAAGGCTAGATGTGAGAGGCACATTCTGCTGCTTCCTCCCTTAGAGTTAAACTAGCTTCTGAAAGCTCAACCTCCGGGGAGTTTGTTTGGCAGAGATATAGAACACACTTTTCCAAGCCTGTTGGAAGGCATTTGCAGTTTCATTTCGCGTCTAATTTCCCAAACCAAACTGCTTGCAGCTCTAACTCCCTTCTAACTACCACTTCTTCGGTTCAGTGAGATATGCTGGATTCTAAACGGAGAAGCTTCTCTGACGCTTTTTCACAGAGATTTTGAAACTGAAATCTCCCATGCCGTTTCCACCATAGGCAGCAATGGGCTTCCCCATAGAACTTGCCAACCTGAATTCCTAAAGGCTAGATGTGAGAGGCACATTTTGCTGCTTCCTCCCTTAGAGTTAAACTTGCTTCTGAAAGCTCAACCTCCGGGGAGTTTGTTTGGCAGAGATATAGAACACACTTTTCCAAGCCTGTTGGAAGGCATTTGCAGGTTCATTTCGCGTCTAATTTCCCAAACCAAACTGCTTGCAGCTCTAACTCCCTTCTAACTACCACTTCTTCGGTTCAGTGAAATATGCTGGATTCTAAACGGAGAAGCTTCTCTGACGCTTTTTCACAGAGATTTTGAAACTGAAATTTCCAAACCCGTTTCCAACGAAGGCGCCAATGGGCTTCCCCATAGAACTTGCCAACCTGAATTCCTACAGGCTAGATGTGAGAGGTACATTCTGCTGCTTCCTCCCTTAGAGTTAAACTAGCTTCTGAAAGCTCAACCTCCGGGGAGTTTGTTTGGCAGAGATATAGAACACACTTTTCCAAGCCTGTTGGAAGGCATTTGCAGTTTCATTTCGCGTCTAATTTCCCAAACCAAACTGCTTGCAGCTCTAACTGCCTTCTAACTACCACTTCTTCGGTCCAGTGAGATATGCTGGATTCTAAACGGAGAAGCTTCTCTGACGCTTTTTCACAGAGATTTTGAAACTGAAATCTCCCATGCCGTTTCCACCATAGGCAGCAATGGGCTTCCCCATAGAACTTGCCAACCTGAATTCCTACAGGCTAGATGTGAGAGGCACATTCTGCTGCTTCCTCCCTAAGAGTTAAGCTTGCTTCTGAAAGCTCAACCTCCGGGGACTCTGTTTGGCACAGATATAGAACACACTTTTCCAAGCCTGTTGGAAGGCCTTTGCAGTATCATTTCGCATCTAATTTCCCAAACCAAACTGCTTGCAGCTCTAACTCCCTTCTAACTACCACTTCTTCGGTTCAGTGAGATATGCTGGATTCTAAACGGAGAAGCTTCTCTGACGCTTTTTCACAGAGATTTTGAAACTGAAATCTCCCATGCCGTTTCCACCATAGGCAGCAATGGGCTTCCCCATAGAACTTGCCAACCTGAATTCCTAAAGGCTAGATGTGAGAGGCACATTCTGCTGCTTCCTCCCTTAGAGTTAAACTTGCTTCTGAAAGCTCAACCTCCGGGGAGTTTGTTTGGCAGAGATATAGAACACACTTTTCCAAGCCTGTTGGAAGGCATTTGCAGGTTCATTTCGCGTCTAATTTCCCAAACCAAACTGCTTGCAGCTCTAACTCCCTTCTAACTACCACTTCTTCGGTTCATTGAAATATGCTGGATTCTAAACGGAGAAGCTTCTCTGACGCTTTTTCACAGAGATTTTGAAACTGAAATTTCCAAACCCGTTTCCAACGAAGGCGCCAATGGGCTTCCCCATAGAACTTGCCAACCTGAATTCCTACAGGCTAGATGTGAGAGGCACATTCTGCTGCTTCCTCCCTTAGAGTTAAACTAGCTTCTGAAAGCTCAACCTCCGGGGAGTTTGTTTGGCAGAGATATAGAACACACTTTTCCAAGCCTGTTGGAAGGCATTTGCAGTTTCATTTCGCGTCTAATTTCCCAAACCAAACTGCTTGCAGCTCTAACTCCCTTCTAACTACCACTTCTTCGGTTCAGTGAGATATGCTGGATTCTAAACGGAGAAGCTTCTCTGACGCTTTTTCACAGAGATTTTGAAACTGAAATCTCCCATGCCGTTTCCACCATAGGCAGCAATGGGCTTCCCCATAGAACTTGCCAACCTGAATTCCTACAGGCTAGATGTGAGAGGCACATTCTGCTGCTTCCTCCCTTAGAGTTAAACTTGCTTCTGAAAGCTCAACCTCCGGGGAGTTTGTTTGGCAGAGATATAGAACACACTTTTCCAAGCCTGTTGGAAGGCATTTGCAGGTTCATTTCGCGTCTAATTTCCCAAACCAAACTGCTTGCAGCTCTAACTCCCTTCTAACTACCACTTCTTCGGTTCAGTGAGATATGCTGGATTCTAAACGGAGAAGCTTCTCTGACGCTTTTTCACAGAGATTTTGAAACTGAAATTTCCAAACCCGTTTCCAACGAAGGCGCCAATTGGCTTCCCCATAGAACTTGCCAACCTGAATTCCTACAGGCTAGATGTGAGAGGCACATTCGGCTGCTTCCTCCCTTAGAGTTAAACTAGCTTCTGAAAGCTCAAACTCCGGGGAGTTTGTTTGGCAGAGATATAGAACACACTTTTCCAAGCCTGTTGAAAGGCATTTGCAGTTTCATTTCGCGTCTAATTTCCCAAACCAAACTGCTTGCAGCTCTAACTGCCTTCTAACTACCACTTCTTCGGTTCAGTGAGATATGCTGGATTCTAAACGGAGAAGCTTCTCTGACGCTTTTTCACAGAGATTTTGAAACTGAAATCTCCCATGCCGTTTCCACCATAGGCAGCAATGGGCTTCCCCATAGAACTTGCCAACCTGAATTCCTACAGGCTAGATGTGAGAGGCACATTCTGCTGCTTCCTCCCTAACAGTTAAGCTTGCTTCTGAAAGCTCAACCTCCGGGGAGTCTGTTTGGCAGAGATATAGAACACACTTTTCCAAGCCTGTTGGAAGGCCTTTGCATTGTCATTTCGCATCTAATTTCCCAAACCAAACTGCTTGCAGCTCTAACTCCCTTCTAACTACCACTTCTTCGGTTCAGTGAGATATGCTGGATTCTAAACGGAGAAGCTTCTCTGACGCTTTTTCACAGAGATTTTGAAACTGAAATCTCCCATGCCGTTTCCACCATAGGCAGCAATGGGCTTCCCCATAGAACTTGCCAACCTGAATTCCTACAGGCTAGATGTGAGAGGCACATTCTGCTGCTTCCTCCCTTAGAGTTAAACTTGCTTCTGAAAGCTCAACCTCCGGGGAGTTTGTTTGGCAGAGATATAGAACACACTTTTCCAAGCCTGTTGGAAGGCATTTGCAGTTTCATTTCGCGTCTAATTTCCCAAACCAAACTGCTTGCAGCTCTAACTCCCTTCTAACTACCACTTCTTCGGTTCAGTGAGATATGCTGGATTCTAAACGGAGAAGCTTCTCTGACGCTTTTTCACAGTGATTTTGAAACTGAAATTTCCAAACCCGTTTCCAACGAAGGCGACAATGGGCTTCCCCATAGAACTTGCCAACCTGAATTCCTACAGGCTAGATGTGAGAGGCACATTCTGCTGCTTCCTCCCTTAGAGTTAAACTAGCTTCTGAAAGCTCAACCTCCAGGGAGTCTGTTTGGCAGAGATATAGAACACACTTTTCCAAGCTTGTTGGAAGGCATTTGCAGTTTCATTTCGCGTCTAATTTCCCAAACCAAACTGCTTGCAGCTCTAACTGCCTTCTAACTACCACTTCTTCGGTTCAGTGAGATATGCTGGATTCTAAACGGAGAAGCTTCTCTGACGCTTTTTCACAGAGATTTTGAAACTGAAATCTCCCATGCTGTTTCCACCGTAGCCAGCAATGGGCTTCCCCATAGAACTTGCCAACCTGAATTCCTACAGGCTAGATGTGAGAGGAACATTCTGCTGCTTCCTCCCTTAGAGTTAAACTAGCTTCTGAAAGCTCAACCTCCAGGGAGTCTGTTTGGCAGAGATATAGAACACACTTTTCCAAGCCTGTTGGAAGGCATTTGCAGTTTCATTTCGCGTCTAATTTCCCAAACCAAACTGTTTGCAGCTCTAACTGCCTTCTAACTACCACTTCTTCGGTTCAGTGAGATATGCTGGATTCTAAACGGAGAAGCTTCTCTGACGCTTTTTCACAGAGATTTTGAAACTGAAATCTCCCATGCCGTTTCCACCATAGGCAGCAATGGGCTTCCCCATAGAACTTGCCAACCTGAATTCCTACAGGCTAGATGTGAGAGGCACATTCTGCTGCTTCCTCCCTAAGAGTTAAGCTTGCTTCTGAAAGCTCAACCTCCGGGGACTCTGTTTGGCACAGATATAGAACACACTTTTCCAAGCCTGTTGGAAGGCCTTTGCAGTGTCATTTCGCATCTAATTTCCCAAACCAAACTGCTTGCAGCTCTAACTCCCTTCTAACTACCACTTCTTCGGTTCAGTGAGATATGCTGGATTCTAAACGGAGAAGCTTCTCTGACGCTTTTTCACAGAGATTTTGAAACTGAAATTTCCAAACCCGTTTCCAACGAAGGCGCCAATGGGCTTCCCCATAGAACTTGCCAACCTGAATTCCTACAGGCTAGATGTGA
Organism: Cynocephalus volans; assembly: GCF_027409185.1. Taxonomy (NCBI): domain Eukaryota; kingdom Metazoa; phylum Chordata; class Mammalia; order Dermoptera; family Cynocephalidae; genus Cynocephalus; species Cynocephalus volans. The sequence continues at coordinate 285,962 of NW_026902389.1, forward strand.
GAGGCACATTCTGCTGCTTCCTCCCTTAGAGTTAAACTAGGTTCTGAAAGCTCAACCTCCGGGGAGTTTGTTTGGCAGAGATATAGAACACACTTTTCCAAGCCTGTTGGAAGGCATTTGCAGTTTCATTTCGCGTCTAATTTCCCAAACCAAACTGCTTGCAGCTCTAACTCCCTTCTAACTACCACTTCTTCGGTTCAGTGAGATATGCTGGATTCTAAACGGAGAAGCTTCTCTGACGCTTTTTCACAGAGATTTTGAAACTGAAATCTCCCATGCCGTTTCCACCATAGGCAGCAATGGGCTTCCCCATAGAACTTGCCAACCTGAATTCCTAAAGGCTAGATGTGAGAGGCACATTCTGCTGCTTCCTCCCTTAGAGTTAAACTTGCTTCTGAAAGCTCAACCTCCGGGGAGTTTGTTTGGCAGAGATATAGAACACACTTTTCCAAGCCTGTTGGAAGGCATTTGCAGGTTCATTTCGCGTCTAATTTCCCAAACCAAACTGCTTGCAGCTCTAACTCCCTTCTAACTACCACTTCTTCGGTTCAGTGAAATATGCTGGATTCTAAACGGAGAAGCTTCTCTGACGCTTTTTCACAGAGATTTTGAAACTGAAATTTCCAAACCCGTTTCCAACGAAGGCGCCAATGGGCTTCCCCATAGAACTTGCCAACCTGAATTCCTACAGGCTAGATGTGAGAGGTACATTCTGCTGCTTCCTCCCTTAGAGTTAAACTAGCTTCTGAAAGCTCAACCTCCGGGGAGTTTGTTTGGCAGAGATATAGAACACACTTTTCCAAGCCTGTTGGAAGGCATTTGCAGTTTCATTTCGCGTCTAATTTCCCAAACCAAACTGCTTGCAGCTCTAACTGCCTTCTAACTACCACTTCTTCGGTCCAGTGAGATATGCTGGATTCTAAACGGAGAAGCTTCTCTGACGCTTTTTCACAGAGATTTTGAAACTGAAATCTCCCATGCCGTTTCCACCATAGGCAGCAATGGGCTTCCCCATAGAACTTGCCAACCTGAATTCCTACAGGCTAGATGTGAGAGGCACATTCTGCTGCTTCCTCCCTAAGAGTTAAGCTTGCTTCTGAAAGCTCAACCTCTGGGGACTCTGTTTGGCACAGATATAGAACACACTTTTCCAAGCCTGTTGGAAGGCCTTTGCAGTATCATTTCGCATCTAATTTCCCAAACCAAACTGCTTGCAGCTCTAACTCCCTTCTAACTACCACTTCTTCGGTTCAGTGAGATATGCTGGATTCTAAACGGAGAAGCTTCTCTGACGCTTTTTCACAGAGATTTTGAAACTGAAATCTCCCATGCCGTTTCCACCATAGGCAGCAATGGGCTTCCCCATAGAACTTGCCAACCTGAATTCCTAAAGGCTAGATGTGAGAGGCACATTCTGCTGCTTCCTCCCTTAGAGTTAAACTTGCTTCTGAAAGCTCAACCTCCGGGGAGTTTGTTTGGCAGAGATATAGAACACACTTTTCCAAGCCTGTTGGAAGGCATTTGCAGGTTCATTTCGCGTCTAATTTCCCAAACCAAACTGCTTGCAGCTCTAACTCCCTTCTAACTACCACTTCTTCGGTTCAGTGAAATATGCTGGATTCTAAACGGAGAAGCTTCTCTGACGCTTTTTCACAGAGATTTTGAAACTGAAATTTCCAAACCCGTTTCCAACGAAGGCGCCAATGGGCTTCCCCATAGAACTTGCCAACCTGAATTCCTACAGGCTAGATGTGAGAGGCACATTCTGCTGCTTCCTCCCTTAGAGTTAAACTAGCTTCTGAAAGCTCTACCTCCGGGGAGTTTGTTTGGCAGAGATATAGAACACACTTTTCCAAGCCTGTTGGAAGGCATTTGCAGTTTCATTTCGCGTCTAATTTCCCAAACCAAACTGCTTGCAGCTCTAACTCCCTTCTAACTACCACTTCTTCGGTTCAGTGAGATATGCTGGATTCTAAACGGAGAAGCTTCTCTGACGCTTTTTCACAGAGATTTTGAAACTGAAATCTCCCATGCCGTTTCCACCATAGGCAGCAATGGGCTTCCCCATAGAACTTGCCAACCTGAATTCCTAAAGGCTAGATGTGAGAGGCACATTCTGCTGCTTCCTCCCTTAGAGTTAAACTTGCTTCTGAAAGCTCAACCTCCGGGGAGTTTGTTTGGCAGAGATATAGAACACACTTTTCCAAGCCTGTTGGAAGGCATTTGCAGGTTCATTTCGCGTCTAATTTCCCAAACCAAACTGCTTGCAGCTCTAACTCCCTTCTAACTACCACTTCTTCGGTTCAGTGAGATATGCTGGATTCTAAACGGAGAAGCTTCTCTGACGCTTTTTCACAGAGATTTTGAAACTGAAATTTCCAAACCCGTTTCCAACGAAGGCGCCAATTGGCTTCCCCATAGAACTTGCCAACCTGAATTCCTACAGGCTAGATGTGAGAGGCACATTCTGCTGCTTCCTCCCTTAGAGTTAAACTAGCTTCTGAAAGCTCAAACTCCGGGGAGTTTGTTTGGCAGAGATATAGAACACACTTTTCCAAGCCTGTTGAAAGGCATTTGCAGTTTCATTTCGCGTCTAATTTCCCAAACCAAACTGCTTGCAGCTCTAACTGCCTTCTAACTACCACTTCTTCGGTTCAGTGAGATATGCTGGATTCTAAACGGAGAAGCTTCTCTGACGCTTTTTCACAGAGATTTTGAAACTGAAATCTCCCATGCCGTTTCCACCATAGGCAGCAATGGGCTTCCCCATAGAACTTGCCAACCTGAATTCCTACAGGCTAGATGTGAGAGGCACATTCTGCTGCTTCCTCCCTAACAGTTAAGCTTGCTTCTGAAAGCTCAACCTCCGGGGAGTCTGTTTGGCAGAGATATAGAACACACTTTTCCAAGCCTGTTGGAAGGCCTTTGCATTGTCATTTCGCATCTAATTTCCCAAACCAAACTGCTTGCAGCTCTAACTCCCTTCTAACTACCACTTCTTCGGTTCAGTGAGATATGCTGGATTCTAAACGGAGAAGCTTCTCTGACGCTTTTTCACAGAGATTTTGAAACTGAAATCTCCCATGCCGTTTCCACCATAGGCAGCAATGGGCTTCCCCATAGAACTTGCCAACCTGAATTCCTACAGGCTAGATGTGAGAGGCACATTCTGCTGCTTCCTCCCTTAGAGTTAAACTTGCTTCTGAAAGCTCAACCTCCGGGGAGTTTGTTTGGCAGAGATATAGAACACACTTTTCCAAGCCTGTTGGAAGGCATTTGCAGTTTCATTTCGCGTCTAATTTCCCAAACCAAACTGCTTGCAGCTCTAACTCCCTTCTAACTACCACTTCTTCGGTTCAGTGAGATATGCTGGATTCTAAACGGAGAAGCTTCTCTGACGCTTTTTCACAGTGATTTTGAAACTGAAATTTCCAAACCCGTTTCCAACGAAGGCGACAATGGGCTTCCCCATAGAACTTGCCAACCTGAATTCCTACAGGCTAGATGTGAGAGGCACATTCTGCTGCTTCCTCCCTTAGAGTTAAACTAGCTTCTGAAAGCTCAACCTCCAGGGAGTCTGTTTGGCAGAGATATAGAACACACTTTTCCAAGCTTGTTGGAAGGCATTTGCAGTTTCATTTCGCGTCTAATTTCCCAAACCAAACTGCTTGCAGCTCTAACTGCCTTCTAACTACCACTTCTTCGGTTCAGTGAGATATGCTGGATTCTAAACGGAGAAGCTTCTCTGACGCTTTTTCACAGAGATTTTGAAACTGAAATCTCCCATGCTGTTTCCACCGTAGCCAGCAATGGGCTTCCCCATAGAACTTGCCAACCTGAATTCCTACAGGCTAGATGTGAGAGGAACATTCTGCTGCTTCCTCCCTTAGAGTTAAACTAGCTTCTGAAAGCTCAACCTCCAGGGAGTCTGTTTGGCATAGATATAGAACACACTTTTCCAAGCCTGTTGGAAGGCATTTGCAGTTTCATTTCGCGTCTAATTTCCCAAACCAAACTGTTTGCAGCTCTAACTGCCTTCTAACTACCACTTCTTCGGTTCAGTGAGATATGCTGGATTCTAAACGGAGAAGCTTCTCTGACGCTTTTTCACAGAGATTTTGAAACTGAAATCTCCCATGCCGTTTCCACCATAGGCAGCAATGGGCTTCCCCATAGAACTTGCCAACCTGAATTCCTACAGGCTAGATGTGAGAGGCACATTCTGCTGCTTCCTCCCTAAGAGTTAAGCTTGCTTCTGAAAGCTCAACCTCCGGGGACTCTGTTTGGCACAGATATAGAACACACTTTTCCAAGCCTGTTGGAAGGCCTTTGCAGTGTCATTTCGCATCTAATTTCCCAAACCAAACTGCTTGCAGCTCTAACTCCCTTCTAACTACCACTTCTTCGGTTCAGTGAGATATGCTGGATTCTAAACGGAGAAGCTTCTCTGACGCTTTTTCACAGAGATTTTGAAACTGAAATTTCCAAACCCGTTTCCAACGAAGGCGCCAATGGGCTTCCCCATAGAACTTGCCAACCTGAATTCCTACAGGCTAGATGTGAGAGGCACATTCTGCTGCTTCCTCCCTTAGAGTTAAACTAGCTTCTGAAAGCTCAACCTCCGGGGAGTTTGTTTGGCAGAGATATAGAACACACTTTTCCAAGCCTGTTGGAAGGCATTTGCAGTTTCATTTCGCGTCTAATTTCCCAAACCAAACTGCTTGCAGCTCTAACTCCCTTCTAACTACCACTTCTTCGGTTCAGTGAGATATGCTGGATTCTAAACGGAGAAGCTTCTCTGACGCTTTTTCACAGAGATTTTGAAACTGAAATCTCCCATGCCGTTTCCACCATAGGCAGCAATGGGCTTCCCCATAGAACTTGCCAACCTGAATTCCTAAAGGCTAGATGTGAGAGGCACATTCTGCTGCTTCCTCCCTTAGAGTTAAACTTGCTTCTGAAAGCTCAACCTCCGGGGAGTTTGTTTGGCAGAGATATAGAACACACTTTTCCAAGCCTGTTGGAAGGCATTTGCAGGTTCATTTCGCGTCTAATTTCCCAAACCAAACTGCTTGCAGCTCTAACTCCCTTCTAACTACCACTTCTTCGGTTCAGTGACATATGCTGGATTCTAAACGGAGAAGCTTCTCTGACGCTTTTTCACAGAGATTTTGAAACTGAAATTTCCAAACCCGTTTCCAACGAAGGCGCCAATGGGCTTCCCCATAGAACTTGCCAACCTGAATTCCTACAGGCTAGATGTGAGAGGTACATTCTGCTGCTTCCTCCCTTAGAGTTAAACTAGCTTCTGAAAGCTCAACCTCCGGGGAGTTTGTTTGGCAGAGATATAGAACACACTTTTCCAAGCCTGTTGGAAGGCATTTGCAGTTTCATTTCGCGTCTAATTTCCCAAACCAAACTGCTTGCAGCTCTAACTGCCTTCTAACTACCACTTCTTCGGTCCAGTGAGATATGCTGGATTCTAAACGGAGAAGTTTCTCTGACGCTTTTTCACAGAGATTTTGAAACTGAAATCTCCCATGCCGTTTCCACCATAGGCAGCAATGGGCTTCCCCATAGAACTTGCCAACCTGAATTCCTACAGGCTAGATGTGAGAGGCACATTCTGCTGCTTCCTCCCTAAGAGTTAAGCTTGCTTCTGAAAGCTCAACCTCCGGGGACTCTGTTTGGCACAGATATAGAACACACTTTTCCAAGCCTGTTGGAAGGCCTTTGCAGTGTCATTTCGCATCTAATTTCCCAAACCAAACTGCTTGCAGCTCTAACTCCCTTCTAACTACCACTTCTTCGGTTCAGTGAGATATGCTGGATTCTAAACGGAGAAGCTTCTCTGACGCTTTTTCACAGAGATTTTGAAACTGAAATTTCCAAACCCGTTTCCAACGAAGGCGCCAATGGGCTTCCCCATAGAACTTGCCAACCTGAATTCCTACAGGCTAGATGTGAGAGGCACATTCTGCTGCTTCCTCCCTTAGAGTTAAACTAGCTTCTGAAAGCTCAACCTCCGGGGAGTTTGTTTGGCAGAGATATAGAACACACTTTTCCAAGCCTGTTGGAAGGCATTTGCAGTTTCATTTCGCGTCTAATTTCCCAAACCAAACTGCTTGCAGCTCTAACTCCCTTCTAACTACCACTTCTTCGGTTCAGTGAGATATGCTGGATTCTAAACGGAGAAGCTTCTCTGACGCTTTTTCACAGAGATTTTGAAACTGAAATCTCCCATGCCGTTTCCACCATAGGCAGCAATGGGCTTCCCCATAGAACTTGCCAACCTGAATTCCTAAAGGCTAGATGTGAGAGGCACATTCTGCTGCTTCCTCCCTTAGAGTTAAACTTGCTTCTGAAAGCTCAACCTCCGGGGAGTTTGTTTGGCAGAGATATAGAACACACTTTTCCAAGCCTGTTGGAAGGCATTTGCAGGTTCATTTCGCGTCTAATTTCCCAAACCAAACTGCTTGCAGCTCTAACTCCCTTCTAACTACCACTTCTTCGGTTCAGTGAAATATGCTGGATTCTAAACGGAGAAGCTTCTCTGACGCTTTTTCACAGAGATTTTGAAACTGAAATTTCCAAACCCGTTTCCAACGAAGGCGCCAATGGGCTTCCCCATAGAACTTGCCAACCTGAATTCCTACAGGCTAGATGTGAGAGGTACATTCTGCTGCTTCCTCCCTTAGAGTTAAACTAGCTTCTGAAAGCTCAACCTCCGGGGAGTTTGTTTGGCAGAGATATAGAACACACTTTTCCAAGCCTGTTGGAAGGCATTTGCAGTTTCATTTCGCGTCTAATTTCCCAAACCAAACTGCTTGCAGCTCTAACTGCCTTCTAACTACCACTTCTTCGGTCCAGTGAGATATGCTGGATTCTAAACGGAGAAGCTTCTCAGACGCTTTTTCACAGAGATTTTGAAACTGAAATCTCCCATGCCGTTTCCACCATAGGCAGCAATGGGCTTCCCCATAGAACTTGCCAACCTGAATTCCTACAGGCTAGATGTGAGAGGCACATTCTGCTGCTTCCTCCCTAAGAGTTAAGCTTGCTTCTGAAAGCTCAACCTCCGGGGACTCTGTTTGGCACAGATATAGAACACACTTTTCCAAGCCTGTTGGAAGGCCTTTGCAGTATCATTTCGCATCTAATTTCCCAAACCAAACTGCTTGCAGCTCTAACTCCCTTCTAACTACCACTTCTTCGGTTCAGTGAGATATGCTGGATTCTAAACGGAGAAGCTTCTCTGACGCTTTTTCACAGAGATTTTGAAACTGAAATCTCCCATGCCGTTTCCACCATAGGCAGCAATGGGCTTCCCCATAGAACTTGCCAACCTGAATTCCTAAAGGCTAGATGTGAGAGGCACATTCTGCTGCTTCCTCCCTTAGAGTTAAACTTGCTTCTGAAAGCTCAACCTCCGGGGAGTTTGTTTGGCAGAGATATAGAACACACTTTTCCAAGCCTGTTGGAAGGCATTTGCAGGTTCATTTCGCGTCTAATTTCCCAAACCAAACTGCTTGCAGCTCTAACTCCCTTCTAACTACCACTTCTTCGGTTCAGTGAGATATGCTGGATTCTAAACGGAGAAGCTTCTCTGACGCTTTTTCACAGAGATTTTGAAACTGAAATTTCCAAACCCGTTTCCAACGAAGGCGCCAATGGGCTTCCCCATAGAACTTGCCAACCTGAATTCCTACAGGCTAGATGTGAGAGGCACATTCTGCTGCTTCCTCCCTTAGAGTTAAACTAGCTTCTGAAAGCTCAAACTCCGGGGAGTTTGTTTGGCAGAGATATAGAACACACTTTTCCAAGCCTGTTGAAAGGCATTTGCAGTTTCATTTCGCGTCTAATTTCCCAAACCAAACTGCTTGCAGCTCTAACTGCCTTCTAACTACCACTTCTTCGGTTCAGTGAGATATGCTGGATTCTAAACGGAGAAGCTTCTCTGACGCTTTTTCACAGAGATTTTGAAACTGAAATCTCCCATGCCGTTTCCACCATAGGCAGCAATGGGCTTCCCCATAGAACTTGCCAACCTGAATTCCTACAGGCTAGATGTGAGAGGCACATTCTGCTGCTTCCTCCCTTAGAGTTAAACTAGCTTCTGAAAGCTCAACCTCCAGGGAGTCTGTTTGGCAGAGATATAGAACACAATTTTCCAAGCTTGTTGGAAGGCATTTGCAGTTTCATTTCGCGTCTAATTTCCCAAACCAAACTGCTTGCAGCTCTAACTGCCTTCTAACTACCACTTCTTCGGTTCAGTGAGATATGCTGGATTCTAAACGGAGAAGCTTCTCTGACGCTTTTTCACAGAGATTTTGAAACTGAAATCTCCCATGCCGTTTCCACCATAGGCAGCAATGGGCTTCCCCATAGAACTTGCCAACCTGAATTCCTAAAGGCTAGATGTGAGAGGCACATTCTGCTGCTTCCTCCCTTAGAGTTAAACTTGCTTCTGAAAGCTCAACCTCCGGGGAGTTTGTTTGGCAGAGATATAGAACACACTTTTCCAAGCCTGTTGGAAGGCATTTGCAGGTTCATTTCGCGTCTAATTTCCCAAACCAAACTGCTTGCAGCTCTAACTCCCTTCTAACTACCACTTCTTCGGTTCAGTGAAATATGCTGGATTCTAAACGGAGAAGCTTCTCTGACGCTTTTTCACAGAGATTTTGAAACTGAAATTTCCAAACCCGTTTCCAACGAAGGCGCCAATGGGCTTCCCCATAGAACTTGCCAACCTGAATTCCTACAGGCTAGATGTGAGAGGTACATTCTGCTGCTTCCTCCCTTAGAGTTAAACTAGCTTCTGAAAGCTCAACCTCCGGGGAGTTTGTTTGGCAGAGATATAGAACACACTTTTCCAAGCCTGTTGGAAGGCATTTGCAGTTTCATTTCGCGTCTAATTTCCCAAACCAAACTGCTTGCAGCTCTAACTGCCTTCTAACTACCACTTCTTCGGTCCAGTGAGATATGCTGGATTCTAAACGGAGAAGTTTCTCTGACGCTTTTTCACAGAGATTTTGAAACTGAAATCTCCCATGCCGTTTCCACCATAGGCAGCAATGGGCTTCCCCATAGAACTTGCCAACCTGAATTCCTACAGGCTAGATGTGAGAGGCACATTCTGCTGCTTCCTCCCTAAGAGTTAAGCTTGCTTCTGAAAGCTCAACCTCCGGGGACTCTGTTTGGCACAGATATAGAACACACTTTTCCAAGCCTGTTGGAAGGCCTTTGCAGTGTCATTTCGCATCTAATTTCCCAAACCAAACTGCTTGCAGCTCTAACTCCCTTCTAACTACCACTTCTTCGGTTCAGTGAGATATGCTGGATTCTAAACGGAGAAGCTTCTCTGACGCTTTTTCACAGAGATTTTGAAACTGAAATTTCCAAACCCGTTTCCAACGAAGGCGCCAATGGGCTTCCCCATAGAACTTGCCAACCTGAATTCCTACAGGCTAGATGTGAGAGGCACATTCTGCTGCTTCCTCCCTTAGAGTTAAACTAGCTTCTGAAAGCTCAACCTCCGGGGAGTTTGTTTGGCAGAGATATAGAACACACTTTTCCAAGCCTGTTGGAAGGCATTTGCAGTTTCATTTCGCGTCTAATTTCCCAAACCAAACTGCTTGCAGCTCTAACTCCCTTCTAACTACCACTTCTTCGGTTCAGTGAGATATGCTGGATTCTAAACGGAGAAGCTTCTCTGACGCTTTTTCACAGAGATTTTGAAACTGAAATCTCCCATGCCGTTTCCACCATAGGCAGCAATGGGCTTCCCCATAGAACTTGCCAACCTGAATTCCTAAAGGCTAGATGTGAGAGGCACATTCTGCTGCTTCCTCCCTTAGAGTTAAACTTGCTTCTGAAAGCTCAACCTCCGGGGAGTTTGTTTGGCAGAGATATAGAACACACTTTTCCAAGCCTGTTGGAAGGCATTTGCAGGTTCATTTCGCGTCTAATTTCCCAAACCAAACTGCTTGCAGCTCTAACTCCCTTCTAACTACCACTTCTTCGGTTCAGTGAAATATGCTGGATTCTAAACGGAGAAGCTTCTCTGACGCTTTTTCACAGAGATTTTGAAACTGAAATTTCCAAACCCGTTTCCAACGAAGGCGCCAATGGGCTTCCCCATAGAACTTGCCAACCTGAATTCCTACAGGCTAGATGTGAGAGGTACATTCTGCTGCTTCCTCCCTTAGAGTTAAACTAGCTTCTGAAAGCTCAACCTCCGGGGAGTTTGTTTGGCAGAGATATAGAACACACTTTTCCAAGCCTGTTGGAAGGCATTTGCAGTTTCATTTCGCGTCTAATTTCCCAAACCAAACTGCTTGCAGCTCTAACTGCCTTCTAACTACCACTTCTTCGGTCCAGTGAGATATGCTGGATTCTAAACGGAGAAGCTTCTCAGACGCTTTTTCACAGAGATTTTGAAACTGAAATCTCCCATGCCGTTTCCACCATAGGCAGCAATGGGCTTCCCCATAGAACTTGCCAACCTGAATTCCTACAGGCTAGATGTGAGAGGCACATTCTGCTGCTTCCTCCCTAAGAGTTAAGCTTGCTTCTGAAAGCTCAACCTCCGGGGACTCTGTTTGGCACAGATATAGAACACACTTTTCCAAGCCTGTTGGAAGGCCTTTGCAGTATCATTTCGCATCTAATTTCCCAAACCAAACTGCTTGCAGCTCTAACTCCCTTCTAACTACCACTTCTTCGGTTCAGTGAGATATGCTGGATTCTAAACGGAGAAGCTTCTCTGACGCTTTTTCACAGAGATTTTGAAACTGAAATCTCCCATGCCGTTTCCACCATAGGCAGCAATGGGCTTCCCCATAGAACTTGCCAACCTGAATTCCTAAAGGCTAGATGTGAGAGGCACATTCTGCTGCTTCCTCCCTTAGAGTTAAACTTGCTTCTGAAAGCTCAACCTCCGGGGAGTTTGTTTGGCAGAGATATAGAACACACTTTTCCAAGCCTGTTGGAAGGCATTTGCAGGTTCATTTCGCGTCTAATTTCCCAAACCAAACTGCTTGCAGCTCTAACTCCCTTCTAACTACCACTTCTTCGGTTCAGTGAAATATGCTGGATTCTAAACGGAGAAGCTTCTCTGACGCTTTTTCACAGAGATTTTGAAACTGAAATTTCCAAACCCGTTTCCAACGAAGGCGCCAATGGGCTTCCCCATAGAACTTGCCAACCTGAATTCCTACAGGCTAGATGTGAGAGGCACATTCTGCTGCTTCCTCCCTTAGAGTTAAACTAGCTTCTGAAAGCTCAACCTCCGGGGAGTTTGTTTGGCAGAGATATAGAACACACTTTTCCAAGCCTGTTGGAAGGCATTTGCAGTTTCATTTCGCGTCTAATTTCCCAAACCAAACTGCTTGCAGCTCTAACTCCCTTCTAACTACCACTTCTTCGGTTCAGTGAGATATGCTGGATTCTAAACGGAGAAGCTTCTCTGACGCTTTTTCACAGAGATTTTGAAACTGAAATCTCCCATGCCGTTTCCACCATAGGCAGCAATGGGCTTCCCCATAGAACTTGCCAACCTGAATTCCTAAAGGCTAGATGTGAGAGGCACATTCTGCTGCTTCCTCCCTTAGAGTTAAACTTGCTTCTGAAAGCTCAACCTCCGGGGAGTTTGTTTGGCAGAGATATAGAACACACTTTTCCAAGCCTGTTGGAAGGCATTTGCAGGTTCATTTCGCGTCTAATTTCCCAAACCAAACTGCTTGCAGCTCTAACTCCCTTCTAACTACCACTTCTTCGGTTCAGTGAGATATGCTGGATTCTAAACGGAGAAGCTTCTCTGACGCTTTTTCACAGAGATTTTGAAACTGAAATTTCCAAACCCGTTTCCAACGAAGGCGCCAATTGGCTTCCCCATAGAACTTGCCAACCTGAATTCCTACAGGCTAGATGTGAGAGGCACATTCTGCTGCTTCCTCCCTTAGAGTTAAACTAGCTTCTGAAAGCTCAAACTCCGGGGAGTTTGTTTGGCAGAGATATAGAACACACTTTTCCAAGCCTGTTGAAAGGCATTTGCAGTTTCATTTCGCGTCTAATTTCCCAAACCAAACTGCTTGCAGCTCTAACTGCCTTCTAACTACCACTTCTTCGGTTCAGTGAGATATGCTGGATTCTAAACGGAGAAGCTTCTCTGACGCTTTTTCACAGAGATTTTGAAACTGAAATCTCCCATGCCGTTTCCACCATAGGCAGCAATGGGCTTCCCCATAGAACTTGCCAACCTGAATTCCTACAGGCTAGATGTGAGAGGCACATTCTGCTGCTTCCTCCCTTAGAGTTAAACTAGCTTCTGAAAGCTCAACCTCCAGGGAGTCTGTTTGGCAGAGATATAGAACACACTTTTCCAAGCTTGTTGGAAGGCATTTGCAGTTTCATTTCGCGTCTAATTTCCCAAACCAAACTGCTTGCAGCTCTAACTGCCTTCTAACTACCACTTCTTCGGTTCAGTGAGATATGCTGGATTCTAAACGGAGAAGCTTCTCTGACGCTTTTTCACAGAGATTTTGAAACTGAAATCTCCCATGCTGTTTCCACCGTAGCCAGCAATGGGCTTCCCCATAGAACTTGCCAACCTGAATTCCTACAGGCTAGATGTGAGAGGAACATTCTGCTGCTTCCTCCCTTAGAGTTAAACTAGCTTCTGAAAGCTCAACCTCCAGGGAGTCTGTTTGGCAGAGATATAGAACACACTTTTCCAAGCCTGTTGGAAGGCATTTGCAGTTTCATTTCGCGTCTAATTTCCCAAACCAAACTGTTTGCAGCTCTAACTGCCTTCTAACTACCACTTCTTCGGTTCAGTGAGATATGCTGGATTCTAAACGGAGAAGCTTCTCTGACGCTTTTTCACAGAGATTTTGAAACTGAAATCTCCCATGCCGTTTCCACCATAGGCAGCAATGGGCTTCCCCATAGAACTTGCCAACCTGAATTCCTACAGGCTAGATGTGAGAGGCACATTCTGCTGCTTCCGCCCTAAGAGTTAAGCTTGCTTCTGAAAGCTCAACCTCCGGGGACTCTGTTTGGCACAGATATAGAACACACTTTTCCAAGCCTGTTGGAAGGCCTTTGCAGTGTCATTTCGCATCTAATTTCCCAAACCAAACTGCTTGCAGCTCTAACTCCCTTCTAACTACCACTTCTTCGGTTCAGTGAGATATGCTGGATTCTAAACGGAGAAGCTTCTCTGACGCTTTTTCACAGAGATTTTGAAACTGAAATTTCCAAACCCGTTTCCAACGAAGGCGCCAATGGGCTTCCCCATAGAACTTGCCAACCTGAATTCCTACAGGCTAGATGTGAGAGGCACATTCTGCTGCTTCCTCCCTTAGAGTTAAACTAGCTTCTGAAAGCTCAACCTCCGGGGAGTTTGTTTGGCAGAGATATAGAACACACTTTTCCAAGCCTGTTGGAAGGCATTTGCAGTTTCATTTCGCGTCTAATTTCCCAAACCAAACTGCTTGCAGCTCTAACTCCCTTCTAACTACCACTTCTTCGGTTCAGTGAGATATGCTGGATTCTAAACGGAGAAGCTTCTCTGACGCTTTTTCACAGAGATTTTGAAACTGAAATCTCCCATGCCGTTTCCACCATAGGCAGCAATGGGCTTCCCCATAGAACTTGCCAACCTGAATTCCTAAAGGCTAGATGTGAGAGGCACATTCTGCTGCTTCCTCCCTTAGAGTTAAACTTGCTTCTGAAAGCTCAACCTCCGGGGAGTTTGTTTGGCAGAGATATAGAACACACTTTTCCAAGCCTGTTGGAAGGCATTTGCAGGTTCATTTCGCGTCTAATTTCCCAAACCAAACTGCTTGCAGCTCTAACTCCCTTCTAACTACCACTTCTTCGGTTCAGTGAAATATGCTGGATTCTAAACGGAGAAGCTTCTCTGACGCTTTTTCACAGAGATTTTGAAACTGAAATTTCCAAACCCGTTTCCAACGAAGGCGCCAATGGGCTTCCCCATAGAACTTGCCAACCTGAATTCCTACAGGCTAGATGTGAGAGGTACATTCTGCTGCTTCCTCCCTTAGAGTTAAACTAGCTTCTGAAAGCTCAACCTCCGGGGAGTTTGTTTGGCAGAGATATAGAACACACTTTTCCAAGCCTGTTGGAAGGCATTTGCAGTTTCATTTCGCGTCTAATTTCCCAAACCAAACTGCTTGCAGCTCTAACTGCCTTCTAACTACCACTTCTTCGGTCCAGTGAGATATGCTGGATTCTAAACGGAGAAGTTTCTCTGACGCTTTTTCACAGAGATTTTGAAACTGAAATCTCCCATGCCGTTTCCACCATAGGCAGCAATGGGCTTCCCCATAGAACTTGCCAACCTGAATTCCTACAGGCTAGATGTGAGAGGCACATTCTGCTGCTTCCTCCCTAAGAGTTAAGCTTGCTTCTGAAAGCTCAACCTCCGGGGACTCTGTTTGGCACAGATATAGAACACACTTTTCCAAGCCTGTTGGAAGGCCTTTGCAGTGTCATTTCGCATCTAATTTCCCAAACCAAACTGCTTGCAGCTCTAACTCCCTTCTAACTACCACTTCTTCGGTTCAGTGAGATATGCTGGATTCTAAACGGAGAAGCTTCTCTGACGCTTTTTCACAGAGATTTTGAAACTGAAATTTCCAAACCCGTTTCCAACGAAGGCGCCAATGGGCTTCCCCATAGAACTTGCCAACCTGAATTCCTACAGGCTAGATGTGAGAGGCACATTCTGCTGCTTCCTCCCTTAGAGTTAAACTAGCTTCTGAAAGCTCAACCTCCGGGGAGTTTGTTTGGCAGAGATATAGAACACACTTTTCCAAGCCTGTTGGAAGGCATTTGCAGTTTCATTTCGCGTCTAATTTCCCAAACCAAACTGCTTGCAGCTCTAACTCCCTTCTAACTACCACTTCTTCGGTTCAGTGAGATATGCTGGATTCTAAACGGAGAAGCTTCTCTGACGCTTTTTCACAGAGATTTTGAAACTGAAATCTCCCATGCCGTTTCCACCATAGGCAGCAATGGGCTTCCCCATAGAACTTGCCAACCTGAATTCCTAAAGGCTAGATGTGAGAGGCACATTCTGCTGCTTCCTCCCTTAGAGTTTAACTTGCTTCTGAAAGCTCAACCTCCGGGGAGTTTGTTTGGCAGAGATATAGAACACACTTTTCCAAGCCTGTTGGAAGGCATTTGCAGGTTCATTTCGCGTCTAATTTCCCAAACCAAACTGCTTGCAGCTCTAACTCCCTTCTAACTACCACTTCTTCGGTTCAGTGAAATATGCTGGATTCTAAACGGAGAAGCTTCTCTGACGCTTTTTCACAGAGATTTTGAAACTGAAATTTCCAAACCCGTTTCCAACGAAGGCGCCAATGGGCTTCCCCATAGAACTTGCCAACCTGAATTCCTACAGGCTAGATGTGAGAGGTACATTCTGCTGCTTCCTCCCTTAGAGTTAAACTAGCTTCTGAAAGCTCAACCTCCGGGGAGTTTGTTTGGCAGAGATATAGAACACACTTTTCCAAGCCTGTTGGAAGGCATTTGCAGTTTCATTTCGCGTCTAATTTCCCAAACCAAACTGCTTGCAGCTCTAACTGCCTTCTAACTACCACTTCTTCGGTCCAGTGAGATATGCTGGATTCTAAACGGAGAAGCTTCTCTGACGCTTTTTCACAGAGATTTTGAAACTGAAATCTCCCATGCCGTTTCCACCATAGGCAGCAATGGGCTTCCCCATAGAACTTGCCAACCTGAATTCCTACAGGCTAGATGTGAGAGGCACATTCTGCTGCTTCCTCCGTAACAGTTAAGCTTGCTTCTGAAAGCTCAACGTCCGGGGACTCTGTTTGGCACAGATATAGAACACACTTTTCCAAGCCTGTTGGAAGGCCTTTGCAGTGTCATTTCGCATCTAATTTCCCAAACCAAACTGCTTGCTGCTCTAACTCCCTTCTAACTACCACTTCTTCGGTTCAGTGAGATATGCTGGATTCTAAACGGAGAAGCTTCTCTGACGCTTTTTCACAGAGATTTTGAAACTGAAATCTCCCATGCCGTTTCCACCATAGGCAGCAATGGGCTTCCCCATAGAACTTGCCAACCTGAATTCCTAAAGGCTAGATGTGAGAGGCACATTCTGCTGCTTCCTCCCTTAGAGTTAAACTTGCTTCTGAAAGCTCAACCTCCGGGGAGTTTGTTTGGCAGAGATATAGAACACACTTTTCCAAGCCTGTTGGAAGGCATTTGCAGGTTCATTTCGCGTCTAATTTCCCAAACCAAACTGCTTGCAGCTCTAACTCCCTTCTAACTACCACTTCTTCGGTTCAGTGAGATATGCTGGATTCTAAATGGAGAAGCTTCTCTGACGCTTTTTCACAGAGATTTTGAAACTGAAATTTCCAAACCCGTTTCCAACGAAGGCGCCAATTGGCTTCCCCATAGAACTTGCCAACCTGAATTCCTACAGGTTAGATGTGAGAGGCACATTCTGCTGCTTCCTCCCTTAGAGTTAAACTTGCTTCTGAAAGCTCAACCTCCGGGGAGTTTGTTTGGCAGAGATATAGAACACACTTTTCCAAGCCTGTTGGAAGGCATTTGCAGTTTCATTTCGCGTCTAATTTCCCAAACCAAACTGCTTGCAGCTCTAACTCCCTTCTAACTACCACTTCTTCGGTTCAGTGAGATATGCTGGATTCTAAACGGAGAAGCTTCTCTGACGCTTTTTCACAGAGATTTTGAAACTGAAATCTCCCATGCCGTTTCCACCATAGGCAGCAATGGGCTTCCCCATAGAACTTGCCAACCTGAATTCCTACAGGCTAGATGTGAGAGGCACATTCTGCTGCTTCCTCCCTAAGAGTTAAGCTTGCTTCTGAAAGCTCAACCTCCGGGGAGTCTGTTTGGCAGAGATATAGAACACACTTTTCCAAGCCTGTTGGAATGCCTTTGCAGTGTCATTTCGCATCTAATTTCCCAAACCAAACTGCTTGCAGTTCTAACTCCCTTCTAACTACCACATCTTCGGTTCAGTGAGATATGCTGGATTCTAAACGGAGAAGCTTCTCTGACGCTTTTTCACAGAGATTTTGAAACTGAAATCTCCCATGCCGTTTCCACCATAGGCAGCAATGGGCTTCCCCATAGAACTTGCCAACCTGAATTCCTACAGGCTAGATGTGAGAGGCACATTCTGCTGCTTCCTCCCTTAGAGTTAAACTAGCTTCTGAAAGCTCAACCTCCGGGGAGTTTGTTTGGCAGAGATATAGAACACACTTTTCCAAGCCTGTTGGAAGGCATTTGCAGTTTCATTTCGCGTCTAATTTCCCAAACCAAACTGCTTGCAGCTCTAACTCCCTTCTAACTACCACTTCTTCGGTTCAGTGAGATATGCTGGATTCTAAACGGAAAGCTTCTCTGACGCTTTTTCACAGAGATTTTCAAACTGAAATCTCCCATGCCGTTTCCACCATAGGCAGCAATGGGCTTCCCCATAGAACTTGCCAACCTGAATTCCTACAGGCTAGATGTGAGAGGCACATTCTGCTGCTTCCTCCCTAAGAGTTAAGCTTGCTTCTGAAAGCTCAACCTCCGGGGACTCTGTTTGGCAGAGATATAGAACACACTTTTCCAAGCCTGTTGGAAGGCCTTTGCAGTGTCATTTCGCATCTAATTTCCCAAACCAAACTGCTTGCAGCTCTAACTCCCTTCTAACTACCACTTCTTCGGTTCAGTGAGATATGCTGGATTCTAAAAGGAGAAGCTTCTCTGACGCTTTTTCACAGAGATTTTGAAACTGAAATCTCCCATGCCGTTTCCACCATAGGCAGCAATGCGCTTCCCCTTAGAACTTGCCAACCTGAATTCCTAAAGGCTAGATGTGAGAGGCACATTCTGCTGCTTCCTCCCTTAGAGTTAAACTTGCTTCTGAAAGCTCAACCTCCTGGGAGTTTGTTTGGCAGAGATATAGAACACACTTTTCCAAGCCTGTTGGAAGGCATTTGCAGTTTCATTTCGCGTCTAATTTTCCAAACCAAACTGCTTGCAGCTCTAACTCCCTTCTAACTACCACTTCTTCGGTTCAGTGAGATATGCTGGATTCTAAACGGAGAAGCTTCTCTGACGCTTTTTCACAGAGATTTTGAAACTGAAATCTCCCATGCCGTTTCCACCATAGGCAGCAATGGGCTTCCCCATAGAACTTGCCAACCTGAATTCCTACAGGCTAGATGTGAGAGGCACATTCTGCTGCTTCCTCCCTTAGAGTTAAACTAGCTTCTGAACGCTCAACCTCCGGGGAGTTTGTATGGCAGAGATATAGAACACACTTTTCCAAGCCTGTTGGAAGGCATTTGCAGTTTCATTTCACGTCTAATTTCCCAAACCAAACTGCTTGCAGCTCTAACTCCCTTCTAACTACCACTTCTTCGGTTCAGTGAGATATGCTGGATTCTAAACGGAGAAGCTTCTCTGACGCTTTTTCACAGAGATTTTGAAACTGAAATCTCCCATGCCGTTTCCACCTTAGGCAGCAATGGGCTTCCCCATAGAACTTGCCAACCTGAATTCCTACAGGCTAGATGTGAGAGGCACATTCTGCTGCTTCCTCCCTTAGAGTTAAACTTGCTTCTGAAAGCTCAACCTCCGGGGAGTTTGTTTGGCAGAGATATAGAACACACTTTTCCAAGCCTGTTGGAAGGCATTTGCAGTTTCATTTCGCGTCTAATTTCCCAAACCAAACTGCTTGCAGGTCTAACTCCCTTCTAACTACCACTTCTTCGGTTCAGTGAGATATGCTGGATTCTAAACGGAGAAGCTTCTCTGACGCTTTTTCACAGAGATTTTGAAACTGAAATTTCCAAACCCGTTTCCAACGAAGGCGCCAATGGGCTTCCCCATAGAACTTGCCAACCTGAATTCCTACAGGCTAGATGTGAGAGGCACATTCTGCTGCTTCCTCCCTTAGAGTTAAACTAGCTTCTGAAAGCTCAACCTCCGGGGAGTTTGTTTGGCAGAGATATAGAACACACTTTTCCAAGCCTATTGGAAGGCATTTGCAGTTTCATTTCGCGTCTAATTTCCCAAACCAAACTGCTTGCAGCTCTAACTGCCTTCTAACTACCACTTCTTCGGTTCAGTGAGATATGCTGGATTCTAAACGGAGAAGCTTCTCTGACGCTTTCTCACAGAGATTTTGAAACTGAAATCTCCCATGCCGTTTCCACCTTAGGCAGCAATGGGCTTCCCCATAGAACTTGCCAACCTGAATTCCTACAGGCTAGATGTGAGAGGCACATTCTGCTGCTTCCTCCCTTAGAGTTAAACTTGCTTCTGAAAGCTCAACCTCTGGGGAGTTTGTTTGGCAGAGATATAGAACACACTTTTCCAAGCCTGTTGGAAGGCATTTGCAGTTTCATTTCGCGTCTAAATTCCCAAACCAAACTGCTTGCAGCTCTAACTCCCTTCTAACTACCACTTCTTCGGTTCAGTGAGATATGCTGGATTCTAAACGGAGAAGCTTCTCTGACGCTTTTTCACAGAGATTTTGAAACTGAAATTTCCAAACCCGTTTCCAACGAAGGCGCCAATGGGCTTCCCCATAGAACTTGCCAACCTGAATTCCTACAGGCTAGATGTGAGAGGCACATTCTGCTGCTTCCTCCCTTAGAGTTAAACTAGCTTCTGAAAGCTCAACCTCCGGGGAGTTTGTTTGGCAGAGATATAGAACACACTTTTCCAAGCCTGTTGGAAGGCATTTGCAGTTTCATTTCGCGTCTAATTTCCCAAACCAAACTGCTTGCAGCTCTAACTGCCTTCTAACTACCACTTCTTCGGTTCAGTGAGATATGCTGGATTCTAAACGGAGAAGCTTCTCTGACGCTTTTTCACAGAGATTTTGAAACTGAAATTTCCAAACCCGTTTCCAACGAAGGCGCCAATTGGCTTCCCCATAGAACTTGCCAACCTGAATTCCTACAGGCTAGATGTGAGAGGCACATTCTGCTGCTTCCTCCCTTAGAGTTAAACTTGCTTCTGAAAGCTCAACCTCCGGGGAGTTTGTTTGGCAGAGATATAGAACACACTTTTCCAAGCCTGTTGGAAGGCATTTGCAGTTTCATTTCGCGTCTAATTTCCCAAACCAAACTGCTTGCAGCTCTAACTCCCTTCTAACTACCACTTCTTCGGTTCAGTGAGATATGCTGGATTCTAAACGGAGAAGCTTCTCTGACGCTTTTTCACAGAGATTTTGAAACTGAAATCTCCCATGCCGTTTCCACCATAGGCAGCAATGGGCTTCCCCATAGAACTTGCCAACCTGAATTCCTACAGGCTAGATGTGAGAGGCACATTCTGCTGCTTCCTCCCTAAGAGTTAAGCTTGCTTCTGAAAGCTCAACCTCCGGGGAGTCTGTTTGGCAGAGATATAGAACACACTTTTCCAAGCCTGTTGGAATGCCTTTGCAGTGTCATTTCGCATCTAATTTCCCAAACCAAACTGCTTGCAGTTCTAACTCCCTTCTAACTACCACATCTTCGGTTCAGTGAGATATGCTGGATTCTAAACGGAGAAGCTTCTCTGACGCTTTTTCACAGAGATTTTGAAACTGAAATCTCCCATGCCGTTTCCACCATAGGCAGCAATGGGCTTCCCCATAGAACTTGCCAACCTG
Organism: Cynocephalus volans; assembly: GCF_027409185.1. NCBI lineage: Eukaryota > Metazoa > Chordata > Mammalia > Dermoptera > Cynocephalidae > Cynocephalus > Cynocephalus volans. Next base: position 306,648 of record NW_026902389.1, read on the forward strand.
AATTCCTACAGGCTAGATGTGAGAGGCACATTCTGCTGCTTCCTCCCTAACAGTTAAGCTTGCTTCTGAAAGCTCAACCTCCGGGGACTCTGTTTGGCAGAGATATAGAACACACTTTTCCAAGCCTGTTGGAAGGCCTTTGCAGTGTCATTTCGCATCTAATTTCCCAAACCAAACTGCTTGCAGCTCTAACTCCCTTCTAACTACCACTTCTTCGGTTCAGTGAGATATGCTGGATTCTAAAAGGAGAAGCTTCTCTGACGCTTTTTCACAGAGATTTTGAAACTGAAATCTCCCATGCCGTTTCCACCATAGGCAGCAATGCGCTTCCCCTTAGAACTTGCCAACCTGAATTCCTAAAGGCTAGATGTGAGAGGCACATTCTGCTGCTTCCTCCCTTAGAGTTAAACTTGCTTCTGAAAGCTCAACCTCCTGGGAGTTTGTTTGGCAGAGATATAGAACACACTTTTCCAAGCCTGTTGGAAGGCATTTGCAGTTTCATTTCGCGTCTAATTTTCCAAACCAAACTGCTTGCAGCTCTAACTCCCTTCTAACTACCACTTCTTCGGTTCAGTGAGATATGCTGGATTCTAAACGGAGAAGCTTCTCTGACGCTTTTTCACAGAGATTTTGAAACTGAAATCTCCCATGCCGTTTCCACCATAGGCAGCAATGGGCTTCCCCATAGAACTTGCCAACCTGAATTCCTACAGGCTAGATGTGAGAGGCACATTCTGCTGCTTCCTCCCTTAGAGTTAAACTAGCTTCTGAACGCTCAACCTCCGGGGAGTTTGTATGGCAGAGATATAGAACACACTTTTCCAAGCCTGTTGGAAGGCATTTGCAGTTTCATTTCGCGTCTAATTTCCCAAACCAAACTGCTTGCAGCTCTAACTCCCTTCTAACTACCACTTCTTCGGTTCAGTGAGATATGCTGGATTCTAAACGGAGAAGCTTCTCTGACGCTTTTTCACAGAGATTTTGAAACTGAAATCTCCCATGCCGTTTCCACCTTAGGCAGCAATGGGCTTCCCCATAGAACTTGCCAACCTGAATTCCTACAGGCTAGATGTGAGAGGCACATTCTGCTGCTTCCTCCCTTAGAGTTAAACTTGCTTCTGAAAGCTCAACCTCCGGGGAGTTTGTTTGGCAGAGATATAGAACACACTTTTCCAAGCCTGTTGGAAGGCATTTGCAGTTTCATTTCGCGTCTAATTTCCCAAACCAAACTGCTTGCAGGTCTAACTCCCTTCTAACTACCACTTCTTCGGTTCAGTGAGATATGCTGGATTCTAAACGGAGAAGCTTCTCTGACGCTTTTTCACAGAGATTTTGAAACTGAAATTTCCAAACCCGTTTCCAACGAAGGCGCCAATGGGCTTCCCCATAGAACTTGCCAACCTGAATTCCTACAGGCTAGATGTGAGAGGCACATTCTGCTGCTTCCTCCCTTAGAGTTAAACTAGCTTCTGAAAGCTCAACCTCCGGGGAGTTTGTTTGGCAGAGATATAGAACACACTTTTCCAAGCCTATTGGAAGGCATTTGCAGTTTCATTTCGCGTCTAATTTCCCAAACCAAACTGCTTGCAGCTCTAACTGCCTTCTAACTACCACTTCTTCGGTTCAGTGAGATATGCTGGATTCTAAACGGAGAAGCTTCTCTGACGCTTTCTCACAGAGATTTTGAAACTGAAATCTCCCATGCCGTTTCCACCTTAGGCAGCAATGGGCTTCCCCATAGAACTTGCCAACCTGAATTCCTACAGGCTAGATGTGAGAGGCACATTCTGCTGCTTCCTCCCTTAGAGTTAAACTTGCTTCTGAAAGCTCAACCTCCGGGGAGTTTGTTTGGCAGAGATATAGAACACACTTTTCCAAGCCTGTTGGAAGGCATTTGCAGTTTCATTTCGCGTCTAAATTCCCAAACCAAACTGCTTGCAGCTCTAACTCCCTTCTAACTACCACTTCTTCGGTTCAGTGAGATATGCTGGATTCTAAACGGAGAAGCTTCTCTGACGCTTTTTCACAGAGATTTTGAAACTGAAATTTCCAAACCCGTTTCCAACGAAGGCGCCAATGGGCTTCCCCATAGAACTTGCCAACCTGAATTCCTACAGGCTAGATGTGAGAGGCACATTCTGCTGCTTCCTCCCTTAGAGTTAAACTAGCTTCTGAAAGCTCAACCTCCGGGGAGTTTGTTTGGCAGAGATATAGAACACACTTTTCCAAGCCTGTTGGAAGGCATTTGCAGTTTCATTTCGCGTCTAATTTCCCAAACCAAACTGCTTGCAGCTCTAACTGCCTTCTAACTACCACTTCTTCGGTTCAGTGAGATATGCTGGATTCTAAACGGAGAAGCTTCTCTGACGCTTTTTCACAGAGATTTTGAAACTGAAATCTCCCATGCCGTTTCCACCATAGGCAGCAATGGGCTTCCCCATAGAACTTGCCAACCTGAATTCCTACAGGCTAGATGTGAGAGGCACATTCTGCTGCTTCCTCCCTAAGAGTTAAGCTTGCTTCTGAAAGCTCAACCTCCGGGGACTCTGTTTGGCACAGATATAGAACACAATTTTCCAAGCCTGTTGGAAGGCCTTTGCAGTGTCATTTCGCATCTAATTTCCCAAACCAAACTGCTTGCAGCTCTAACTCCCTTCTAACTACCACTTCTTCGGTTCAGTGAGATATGCTGGATTCTAAACGGAGAAGCTTCTCTGACGCTTTTTCACAGAGATTTTGAAACTGAAATCTCCCATGCCGTTTCCACCATAGGCAGCAATGGGCTTCCCCATAGAACTTGCCAACCTGAATTCCTACAGGCTAGATGTGAGAGGCACATTCTGCTGCTTCCTCCCTTAGAGTTAAACTTGCTTCTGAAAGCTCAACCTCCGGGGAGTTTGTTTGGCAGAGATATAGAACACACTTTTCCAAGCCTGTTGGAAGGCATTTGCAGTTTCATTTCGCGTCTAATTTCCCAAACCAAACTGCTTGCAGCTCTAACTCCCTTCTAACTACCACTTCTTCGGTTCAGTGAGATATGCTGGATTCTAAACGGAGAAGCTTCTCTGACGCTTTTTCACAGTGATTTTGAAACTGAAATTTCCAAACCCGTTTCCAACGAAGGCGACAATGGGCTTCCCCATAGAACTTGCCAACCTGAATTCCTACAGGCTAGATGTGAGAGGCACATTCTGCTGCTTCCTCCCTTAGAGTTAAACTAGCTTCTGAAAGCTCAACCTCCAGGGAGTCTGTTTGGCAGAGATATAGAACACACTTTTCCAAGCTTGTTGGAAGGCATTTGCAGTTTCATTTCGCGTCTAATTTCCCAAACCAAACTGCTTGCAGCTCTAACTGCCTTCTAACTACCACTTCTTCGGTTCAGTGAGATATGCTGGATTCTAAACGGAGAAGCTTCTCTGACGCTTTTTCACAGAGATTTTGAAACTGAAATCTCCCATGCTGTTTCCAACATAGCCAGCAATGGGCTTCCCCATAGAACTTGCCAACCTGAATTCCTACAGGCTAGATGTGAGAGGAACATTCTGCTGCTTCCTCCCTAAGAGTTAAGCTTGCTTCTGAAAGCTCAACCTCCGGGGACTCTGTTTGGCAGAGATATAGAACACACTTTTCCAAGCCTGTTGGAAGGCCTTTGCAGTGTCATTTCGCATCTAATTTCCCAAACCAAACTGCTTGCAGCTCTAACTCCCTTCTAACTACCACTTCTTCGGTTCAGTGAGATATGCTGGATTCTAAACGGAGAAGCTTCTCTGACGCTTTTTCACAGAGATTTTGAAACTGAAATCTCCCATGCCGTTTCCACCATAGGCAGCAATGGGCTTCCCCATAGAACTTGCCAACCTGAATTCCTAAAGGCTAGATGTGAGAGGCACATTCTGCTGCTTCCTCCCTTAGAGTTAAACTTGCTTCTGAAAGCTCAACCTCCGGGGAGTTTGTTTGGCAGAGATATAGAACACACTTTTCCAAGCCTGTTGGAAGGCATTTGCAGGTTCATTTCGCGTCTAATTTCCCAAACCAAACTGCTTGCAGCTCTAACTCCCTTCTAACTACCACTTCTTCGGTTCAGTGAAATATGCTGGGTTCTAAACGGAGAAGCTTCTCTGACGCTTTTTCACAGAGATTTTGAAACTGAAATTTCCAAACCCGTTTCCAACGAAGGCGCCAATGGGCTTCCCCATAGAACTTGCCAACCTGAATTCCTACAGGATAGATGTGAGAGGCACATTCTGCTGCTTCCTCCCTTAGAGTTAAACTAGCTTCTGAAAGCTCAACCTCCGGGGACTCTGTTTGGCACAGATATAGAACACACTTTTCCAAGCCTGTTGGAAGGCCTTTGCAGTGTCATTTCGCATCTAATTTCCCAAACCAAACTGCTTGCAGCTCTAACTCCCTTCTAACTACCACTTCTTCGGTTCAGTGAGATATGCTGGATTCTAAACGGAGAAGCTTCTCTGACGCTTTTTCACAGAGATTTTGAAACTGAAATCTCCCATGCTGTTTCCACCATAGCCAGCAATGGGCTTCCCCATAGAACTTGCCAACCTGAATTCCTACAGGCTAGATGTGAGAGGCACATTCTGCTGCTTCCTCCCATAGAGTTAAACTAGCTTCTGAAAGCTCAACCTCCAGGGAGTCTGTTTGGCAGAGATATAGAACACACTTTTCCAAGCCTGTTGGAAGGCATTTGCAGTTTCATTTCGCGTCTAATTTCCCAAACCAAACTGCTTGCAGCTCTAACTCCCTTCTAACTACCACTTCTTCGGTTCAGTGAGATATGCTGGATTCTAAACGGAGAAGCTTCTCTGACGCTTTTTCACAGAGATTTTGAAACTGAAATCTCCCATGCCGTTTCCACCATAGGCAGCAATGGGCTTCCCCATAGAACTTGCCAACCTGAATTCCTACAGGCTAGATGTGAGAGGCACATTCTGCTGCTTCCTCCCTTAGAGTTAAACTTGCTTCTGAAAGCTCAACCTCCGGGGAGTTTGTTTGGCAGAGATATAGAACACACTTTTCCAAGCCTGTTGGAAGGCATTTGCAGTTTCATTTCGCGTCTAATTTCCCAAACCAAACTGCTTGCAGCTCTAACTCCCTTCTAACTACCACTTCTTCGGTTCAGTGAGATATGCTGGATTCTAAACGGAGAAGCTTCTCTGACGCTTTTTCACAGAGATTTTGAAACTGAAATTTCCAAACCCGTTTCCAACGAAGGCGCCAATGGGCTTCCCCATAGAACTTGCCAACCTGAATTCCTACAGGCTAGATGTGAGAGGCACATTCTGCTGCTTCCTCCCTTAGAGTTAAACTAGCTTCTGAAAGCTCAACCTCCGGGGAGTTTGTTTGGCAGAGATATAGAACACACTTTTCCAAGCCTGTTGGAAGGCATTTGCAGTTTCATTTCGCGTCTAATTTCCCAAACCAAACTGCTTGCAGCTCTAACTGCCTTCTAACTACCACTTCTTCGGTTCAGTGAGATATGCTGGATTCTAAACGGAGAAGCTTCTCTGACGCTTTTTCACAGAGATTTTGAAACTGAAATCTCCCATGCTGTTTCCACCATAGCCAGCAATGGGCTTCCCCATAGAACTTGCCAACCTGAATTCCTACAGGCTAGATGTGAGAGGCACATTCTGCTGCTTCCTCCCTTAGAGTTAAACTAGCTTCTGAAAGCTCAACCTCCAGGGAGTCTGTTCGGCAGAGATATAGAACACACTTTTCCAAGCCTGTTGGAAGGCATTTGCAGTTTCATTTCGCGTCTAATTTCCCAAACCAAACTGCTTGCAGCTCTAACTGCCTTCTAACTACCACTTCTTCGGTTCAGTGAGATATGCTGGATTCTAAACGGAGAAGCTTCTCTGACGCTTTTTCACAGAGATTTTGAAACTGAAATCTCCCATGCCGTTTCCACCATAGGCAGCAATGGGCTTCCCCATAGAACTTGCCAACCTGAATTCCTACAGGCTAGATGTGAGAGGCACATTCTGCTGCTTCCTCCCTAAGAGTTAAGCTTGCTTCTGAAAGCTCAACCTCCGGGGAGTCTGTTTGGCAGAGATATAGAACACACTTTTCCAAGCCTGTTGGAAGGCCTTTGCAGTTTCATTTCGCATCTAATTTCCCAAACCAAACTGCTTGCAGCTCTAACTCCCTTCTAACTACCACTTCTTCGGTTCAGTGAGATATGCTGGATTCTAAACGGAGAAGCTTCTCTGACGCTTTTTCACAGAGATTTTGAAACTGAAATCTCCCATGCCGTTTCCACCATAGGCAGCAATGGGCTTCCCCATAGAACTTGCCAACCTGAATTCCTACAGGCTAGATGTGAGAGGCACATTCTGCTGCTTCCTCCCTTAGAGTTAAACTAGCTTCTGAAAGCTCAACCTCCGGGGAGTTTGTTTGGCAGAGATATAGAACACACTTTTCCAAGCCTGTTGGAAGGCATTTGCAGTTTCATTTCGCGTCTAATTTCAAAAAACAAACTGCTTGCAGCTCTAACTCCCTTCTAACTACCACTTCTTCGGTTCAGTGAGATATGCTGGATTCTAAACGGAAAGCTTCTCTGACGCTTTTTCACAGAGATTTTGAAACTGAAATCTCCCATGCCGTTTCCACCATAGGCAGCAATGGGCTTCCCCATAGAACTTGCCAACCTGAATTCCTACAGGCTAGATGTGAGAGGCACATTCTGCTGCTTCCTCCCTTAGAGTTAAACTAGCTTCTGAAAGCTCAACCTCCGGGGAGTTTGTTTGGCAGAGATATAGAACACACTTTTCCAAGCCTGTTGGAAGGCATTTGCAGTTTCATTTCGCGTCTAATTTCCCAAACCAAACTGCTTGCAGCTCTAACTGCCTTCTAACTACCACTTCTTCGGTTCAGTGAGATATGCTGGATTCTAAACGGAGAAGCTTCTCTGACGCTTTTTCACAGAGATTTTGAAACTGAAATCTCCCATGCTGTTTCCACCATAGCCAGCAATGGGCTTCCCCATAGAACTTGCCAACCTGAATTCCTACAGGCTAGATGTCAGAGGAACATTCTGCTGCTTCCTCCCTTAGAGTTAAACTAGCTTCTGAAAGCTCAACCTCCAGGGAGTCTGTTTGGCAGAGATATAGAACACACTTTTCCAAGCCTGTTGGAAGGCATTTGCAGTTTCATTTCGCGTCTAATTTCCCAAACCAAACTGCTTGCAGCTCTAACTCCCTTCTAACTACCACTTCTTCGGTTCAGTGAGATATGCTGGATTCTAAACGGAGAAGCTTCTCTGACGCTTTTTCACAGAGATTTTGAAACTGAAATCTCCCATGCCGTTTCCACCATAGGCAGCAATGGGCTTCCCCATAGAACTTGCCAACCTGAATTCCTACAGGCTAGATGTGAGAGGCACATTCTGCTGCTTCCTCCCTAAGAGTTAAGCTTGCTTCTGAAAGCTCAACCTCCGGGGACTCTGTTTGGCAGAGATATAGAACACACTTTTCCAAGCCTGTTGGAAGGCCTTTGTAGTGTCATTTCGCATCTAATTTCCCAAACCAAACTGCTTGCAGCTCTAACTCCCTTCTAACTACCACTTCTTCGGTTCAGTGAGATATGCTGGATTCTAAACGGAGAAGCTTCTCTGACGCTTTTTCACAGAGATTTTGAAACTGAAATCTCCCATGCCGTTTCCACCATAGGCAGCAATGGGCTTCCCCATAGAACTTGCCAACCTGAATTCCTACAGGCTAGATGTGAGAGGCACATTCTGCTGCTTCCTCCCTTAGAGTTAAACTAGCTTCTGAAAGCTCAACCTCCGGGGAGTTTGTTTGGCAGAGATATAGAACACACTTTTCCAAGCCTGTTGGAAGGCATTTGCAGTTTCATTTCGCGTCTAATTTCCCAAACCAAACTGCTTGCAGCTCTAACTGCCTTCTAACTACCACTTCTTCGGTTCAGTGAGATATGCTGGATTCTAAACGGAGAAGCTTCTCTGACGCTTTTTCACAGAGATTTTGAAACTGAAATCTCCCATGCCATTTCCACCATAGGCAGCAATGGGCTTCCCCATAGAACTTGCCAACCTGAATTCCTACAGGCTAGATGTGAGAGGCACATTCTGCTGCTTCCTCCCTAAGAGTTAAGCTTGCTTCTGAAAGCTCAACCTCCGGGGAGTCTGTTTGGCAGAGATATCGAACACACTTTTCCAAGCCTGTTGGAAGGCCTTTGCAGTGTCATTTCGCATCTAATTTCCCAAACCAAACTGCTTGCAGCTCTAACTCCCTTCTAACTACCACTTCTTCGGTTCAGTGAGATATGCTGGATTCTAAACGGAGAAGCTTCTCTGACGCTTTTTCACAGAGATTTTGAAACTGAAATCTCCCATGCCGTTTCCACCATAGGCAGCAATGGGCTTCCCCATAGAACTTGCCAACCTGAATTCCTACAGGCTAGATGTGAGAGGCACATTCTGCTGCTTCCTCCCTTAGAGTTAAACTTGCTTCTGAAAGCTCAACCTCCGGGGAGTTTGTTTGGCAGAGATATAGAACACACTTTTCCAAGCCTGTTGGAAGGCATTTGCAGTTTCATTTCGCGTCTAATTTCCCAAACCAAACTGCTTGCAGCTCTAACTCCCTTCTAACTACCACTTCTTCAGTTCAGTGAGATATGCTGGATTCTAAACGGAGAAGCTTCTCTGACGCTTTTTCACAGTGATTTTGAAACTGAAATTTCCAAACCCGTTTCCAACGAAGGCGACAATGGGCTTCCCCATAGAACTTGCCAACCTGAATTCCTACAGGCTAGATGTGAGAGGCACATTCTGCTGCTTCCTCCCTTAGAGTTAAACTAGCTTCTGAAAGCTCAACCTCCAGGGAGTCTGTTTGGCAGAGATATAGAACACACTTTTCCAAGCTTGTTGGAAGGCATTTGCAGTTTCATTTCGCGTCTAATTTCCCAAACCAAACTGCTTGCAGCTCTAACTGCCTTCTAACTACCACTTCTTCGGTTCAGTGATATATGCTGGATTCTAAACGGAGAAGCTTCTCTGACGCTTTTTCACAGAGATTTTGAAACTGAAATCTCCCATGCTGTTTCCACCATAGCCAGCAATGGGCTTCCCCATAGAACTTGCCAACCTGAATTCCTACAGGCTAGATGTGAGAGGCACATTCTGCTGCTTCCTCCCTTAGAGTTAAACTAGCTTCTGAAAGCTCAACCTCCAGGGAGTCTGTTTGGCAGAGATATAGAACACACTTTTCCAAGCCTGTTGGAAGGCATTTGCAGTTTCATTTCGCGTCTAATTTCCCAAACCAAACTGCTTGCAGCTCTAACTGCCTTCTAACTACCACTTCTTCGGTTCAGTGAGATATGCTGGATTCTAAACGGAGAAGCTTCTCTGACGCTTTTTCACAGAGATTTTGAAACTGAAATCTCCCATGCCGTTTCCACCATAGGCAGCAATGGGCTTCCCCATAGAACTTGCGAACCTGAATTCCTAAAGGCTAGATGTGAGAGGCACATTCTGCTGCTTCCTCCCTAAGAGTTAAGCTTGCTTCTGAAAGCTCAACCTCCGGGGACTCTGTTTGGCAGAGATATAGAACACACTTTTCCAAGCCTGTTGGAAGGCCTTTGCAGTGTCATTTCGCATCTAATTTCCCAAACCAAACTGCTTGCAGCTCTAACTCCCTTCTAACTACCACTTCTTCGGTTCAGTGAGACATGCTGGATTCTAAACGGAGAAGCTTCTCTGACGCTTTTTCACAGAGATTTTGAAACTGAAATTTCCAAACCCGTTTCCAACGAAGGCGCCAATGGGCTTCCCCATAGAACTTGCCAACCTGAATTCCTACAGGCTAGATGTGAGAGGCACATTCTGCTGCTTCCTCCCTTAGAGTTAAACTAGCTTCTGAAAGCTCAACCTCCGGGGAGTTTGTTTGGCAGAGATATAGAACACACTTTTCCAAGCCTGTTGGAAGGCATTTGCAGTTTCATTTCGCGTCTAATTTCCCAAACCAAACTGCTTGCAGCTCTAACTCCCTTCTAACTACCACTTCTTCGGTTCAGTGAGATATGCTGGATTCTAAACGGAGAAGCTTCTCTGACGCTTTTTCACAGAGATTTTGAAACTGAAATCTCCCATGCTGTTTCCACCATAGCCAGCAATGGGCTTCCCCATAGAACTTGCCAACCTGAATTCCTACAGGCTAGATGTGAGAGGCACATTCTGCTGCTTCCTCCCTTAGAGTTAAACTAGCTTCTGAAAGCTCAACCTCCAGGGAGTCTGTTCGGCAGAGATATAGAACACACTTTTCCAAGCCTGTTGGAAGGCATTTGCAGTTTCATTTCGCGTCTAATTTCCCAAACCAAACTGCTTGCAGCTCTAACTGCCTTCTAACTACCACTTCTTCGGTTCAGTGAGATATGCTGGATTCTAAACGGAGAAGCTTCTCTGACGCTTTTTCACAGAGATTTTGAAACTGATATCTCCCATGCCGTTTCCACCATAGGCAGCAATGGGCTTCCCCATAGAACTTGCCAACCTGAATTCCTACAGGCTAGATGTGAGAGGCACATTCTGCTGCTTCCTCCCTAAGAGTTAAGCTTGCTTCTGAAAGCTCAACCTCCGGGGAGTCTGTTTGGCAGAGATATAGAACACACTTTTCCAAGCCTGTTGGAAGGCCTTTGCAGTTTCATTTCGCATCTAATTTCCCAAACCAAACTGCTTGCAGCTCTAACTCCCTTCTAACTACCACTTCTTCGGTTCAGTGAGATATGCTGGATTCTAAACGGAGAAGCTTCTCTGACGCTTTTTCACAGAGATTTTGAAACTGAAATCTCCCATGCCGTTTCCACCATAGGCAGCAATGGGCTTCCCCATAGAACTTGCCAACCTGAATTCCTACAGGCTAGATGTGAGAGGCACATTCTGCTGCTTCCTCCCTTAGAGTTAAACTAGCTTCTGAAAGCTCAACCTCCGGGGAGTTTGTTTGGCAGAGATATAGAACACACTTTTCCAAGCCTGTTGGAAGGCATTTGCAGTTTCATTTCGCGTCTAATTTCCCAAACCAAACTGCTTGCAGCTCTAACTCCCTTCTAACTACCACTTCTTCGGTTCAGTGAGATATGCTGGATTCTAAACGGAAAGCTTCTCTGACGCTTTTTCACAGAGATTTTGAAACTGAAATCTCCCATGCCGTTTCCACCATAGGCAGCAATGGGCTTCCCCATAGAACTTGCCAACCTGAATTCCTACAGGCTAGATGTGAGAGGCACATTCTGCTGCTTCCTCCCTAAGAGTTAAGCTTGCTTCTGAAAGCTCAACCTCCGGGGAGTCTGTTTGGCAGAGATATAGAACACACTTTTCCAAGCCTGTTGGAAGGCCTTTGCAGTGTCATTTCGCATCTAATTTCCCAAACCAAACTGCTTGCAGCTCTAACTCCCTTCTAACTATCACTTCTTCGGTTCAGTGAGATATGCTGGATTCTAAACGGAGAAGCTTCTCTGACGCTTTTTCACAGAGATTTTGAAACTGAAATCTCCCATGCCGTTTCCACCATAGGCAGCAATGGGCTTCCCCATAGAACTTGCCAACCTGAATTCCTACAGGCTAGATGTGAGAGGCACATTCTGCTGCTTCCTCCCTTAGAGTTAAACTAGCTTCTGAAAGCTCAACCTCCGGGGAGTTTGTTTGGCAGAGATATAGAACACACTTTTCCAAGCCTGTTGGAAGGCATTTGCAGTTTCATTTCGCGTCTAATTTCCCAAACCAAACTGCTTGCAGCTCTAACTCCCTTCTAACTACCACTTCTTCGGTTCAGTGAGATATGCTGGATTCTAAACGGAAAGCTTCTCTGACGCTTTTTCACAGAGATTTTGAAACTGAAATCTCCCATGCCGTTTCCACCATAGGCAGCAATGGGCTTCCCCATAGAACTTGCCAACCTGAATTCCTACAGGCTAGATGTGAGAGGCACATTCTGCTGCTTCCTCCCTTAGAGTTAAACTAGCTTCTGAAAGCTCAACCTCCGGGGAGTTTGTTTGGCAGAGATATAGAACACACTTTTCCAAGCTTGTTGGAACGCATTTGCAGTTTCATTTCGTGTCTAATTTCCCAAACCAAACTGCTTGCAGCTCTAACTCCCTTCTAACTACCACTTCTTCGGTTCAGTGAGATATGCTGGATTCTAAACGGAAAGCTTCTCTGACGCTTTTTCACAGAGATTTTGAAACTGAAATCTCCCATGCCGTTTCCACCATAGGCAGCAATGGGCTTCCCCATAGAACTTGCCAACCTGAATTCCTACAGGCTAGATGTGAGAGGCACATTCTGCTGCTTCCTCCCTAACAGTTAAGCTTGCTTCTGAAAGCTCAACCTCCGGGGACTCTGTTTGGCACAGATATAGAACACACTTTTCCAAGCCTGTTGGAAGGCCTTTGCAGTGTCATTTCGCATCTAATTTCCCAAACCAAACTGCTTGCAGCTCTAACTCCCTTCTAACTACCACTTCTTCGGTTCAGTGAGATATGCTGGATTCTAAACGGAGAAGCTTCTCTGACGCTTTTTCACAGAGATTTTGAAACTGAAATCTCCCATGCCGTTTCCACCATAGGCAGCAATGGGCTTCCCCTTAGAACTTGCCAACCTGAATTCCTAAAGGCTAGATGTGAGAGGCACATTCTGCTGCTTCCTCCCTTAGAGTTAAACTTGCTTCGGAAAGCTCAACCTCCGGGGAGTTTGTTTGGCAGAGATATAGAACACACTTTTCCAAGCCTGTTGGAAGGCATTTGCAGTTTCATTTCGCGTCTAATTTCCCAAACCAAACTGCTTGCAACTCTAACTCCCTTCTAACTACCACTTCTTCGGTTCAGTGAGATATGCTGGAATCTAAACGGATAAGCTTCTCTGACGCTTTTTCACAGAGATTTTGAAACTGAAATTTCCAAACCCGTTTCCAACGAAGGCGCCAATGGGCTTCCCCATAGAACTTGCCAACCTGAATTCCTACAGGCTAGATGTGAGAGGCACATTCTGCTGCTTCCTCCCTTAGAGTTAAACTAGCTTCTGAAAGCTCAACCTCCGGGGAGTTTGTTTGGCAGAGATATAGAACACACTTTTCCAAGCCTGTTGGAAGGCATTTGCAGTTTCATTTCGCGTCTAATTTCCCAAACCAAACTGCTTGCAGCTCTAACTGCCTTCTAACTACCACTTCTTCGGTTCAGTGAGATATGCTGGATTCTAAACGGAGAAGCTTCTCTGACGCTTTTTCACAGAGATTTTGAAACTGAAATCTCCCATGCTGTTTCCACCATAGCCAGCAATGGGCTTCCCCATAGAACTTGCCAACCTGAATTCCTACAGGCTAGATGTCAGAGGAACATTCTGCTGCTTCCTCCCTTAGAGTTAAACTAGCTTCTGAAAGCTCAACCTCCAGGGAGTCTGTTTGGCAGAGATATAGAACACACTTTTCCAAGCCTGTTGGAAGGCATTTGCAGTTTCATTTCGCGTCTAATTTCCCAAACCAAACTGCTTGCAGCTCTAACTCCCTTCTAACTACCACTTCTTCGGTTCAGTGAGATATGCTGGATTCTAAACGGAGAAGCTTCTCTGACGCTTTTTCACAGAGATTTTGAAACTGAAATCTCCCATGCCGTTTCCACCATAGGCAGCAATGGGCTTCCCCATAGAACTTGCCAACCTGAATTCCTACAGGCTAGATGTGAGAGGCACATTCTGCTGCTTCCTCCCTAAGAGTTAAGCTTGCTTCTGAAAGCTCAACCTCCGGGGACTCTGTTTGGCAGAGATATAGAACACACTTTTCCAAGCCTGTTGGAAGGCCTTTGTAGTGTCATTTCGCATCTAATTTCCCAAACCAAACTGCTTGCAGCTCTAACTCCCTTCTAACTACCACTTCTTCGGTTCAGTGAGATATGCTGGATTCTAAACGGAGAAGCTTCTCTGACGCTTTTTCACAGAGATTTTGAAACTGAAATCTCCCATGCCGTTTCCACCATAGGCAGCAATGGGCTTCCCCATAGAACTTGCCAACCTGAATTCCTACAGGCTAGATGTGAGAGGCACATTCTGCTGCTTCCTCCCTTAGAGTTAAACTAGCTTCTGAAAGCTCAACCTCCGGGGAGTTTGTTTGGCAGAGATATAGAACACACTTTTCCAAGCCTGTTGGAAGGCATTTGCAGTTTCATTTCGCGTCTAATTTCCCAAACCAAACTGCTTGCAGCTCTAACTGCCTTCTAACTACCACTTCTTCGGTTCAGTGAGATATGCTGGATTCTAAACGGAGAAGCTTCTCTGACGCTTTTTCACAGAGATTTTGAAACTGAAATCTCCCATGCCATTTCCACCATAGGCAGCAATGGGCTTCCCCATAGAACTTGCCAACCTGAATTCCTACAGGCTAGATGTGAGAGGCACATTCTGCTGCTTCCTCCCTTAGAGTTAAACTTGCTTCTGAAAGCTCAACCTCCGGGGAGTTTGTTTGGCAGAGATATAGAACACACTTTTCCAAGCCTGTTGGAAGGCATTTGCAGTTTCATTTCGCGTCTAATTTCCCAAACCAAACTGCTTGCAGCTCTAACTCCCTTCTAACTACCACTTCTTCAGTTCAGTGAGATATGCTGGATTCTAAACGGAGAAGCTTCTCTGACGCTTTTTCACAGTGATTTTGAAACTGAAATTTCCAAACCCGTTTCCAACGAAGGCGACAATGGGCTTCCCCATAGAACTTGCCAACCTGAATTCCTACAGGCTAGATGTGAGAGGCACATTCTGCTGCTTCCTCCCTTAGAGTTAAACTAGCTTCTGAAAGCTCAACCTCCAGGGAGTCTGTTTGGCAGAGATATAGAACACACTTTTCCAAGCTTGTTGGAAGGCATTTGCAGTTTCATTTCGCGTCTAATTTCCCAAACCAAACTGCTTGCAGCTCTAACTGCCTTCTAACTACCACTTCTTCGGTTCAGTGATATATGCTGGATTCTAAACGGAGAAGCTTCTCTGACGCTTTTTCACAGAGATTTTGAAACTGAAATCTCCCATGCTGTTTCCACCATAGCCAGCAATGGGCTTCCCCATAGAACTTGCCAACCTGAATTCCTACAGGCTAGATGTGAGAGGCACATTCTGCTGCTTCCTCCCTTAGAGTTAAACTAGCTTCTGAAAGCTCAACCTCCAGGGAGTCTGTTTGGCAGAGATATAGAACACACTTTTCCAAGCCTGTTGGAAGGCATTTGCAGTTTCATTTCGCGTCTAATTTCCCAAACCAAACTGCTTGCAGCTCTAACTGCCTTCTAACTACCACTTCTTCGGTTCAGTGAGATATGCTGGATTCTAAACGGAGAAGCTTCTCTGACGCTTTTTCACAGAGATTTTGAAACTGAAATCTCCCATGCCGTTTCCACCATAGGCAGCAATGGGCTTCCCCATAGAACTTGCGAACCTGAATTCCTAAAGGCTAGATGTGAGAGGCACATTCTGCTGCTTCCTCCCTAAGAGTTAAGCTTGCTTCTGAAAGCTCAACCTCCGGGGACTCTGTTTGGCAGAGATATAGAACACACTTTTCCAAGCCTGTTGGAAGGCCTTTGCAGTGTCATTTCGCATCTAATTTCCCAAACCAAACTGCTTGCAGCTCTAACTCCCTTCTAACTACCACTTCTTCGGTTCAGTGAGACATGCTGGATTCTAAACGGAGAAGCTTCTCTGACGCTTTTTCACAGAGATTTTGAAACTGAAATCTCCCATGCCGTTTCCACCATAGGCATCAATGGGCTTCCCCATAGAACTTGCCAACCTGAATTCCTAAAGGCTAGATGTGAGAGGCACATTCTGCTGCTTCCTCCCTTAGAGTTTAACTTGCTTCTGAAAGCTCAACCTCCGGGGAGTTTGTTTGGCAGAGATATAGAACACACTTTTCCAAGCCTGTTGGAAGGCATTTGCAGGTTCATTTCGCGTCTAATTTCCCAAACCAAACTGCTTGCAGCTCTAACTCCCTTCTAACTACCACTTCTTCGGTTCAGTGAAATATGCTGGATTCTAAACGGAGAAGCTTCTCTGACGCTTTTTCACAGAGATTTTGAAACTGAAATTTCCAAACCCGTTTCCAACGAAGGCGCCAATGGGCTTCCCCATAGAACTTGCCAACCTGAATTCCTACAGGCTAGATGTGAGAGGCACATTCTGCTGCTTCCTCCCTTAGAGTTAAACTAGCTTCTGAAAGCTCAACCTCCGGGGAGTTTGTTTGGCAGAGATATAGAACACACTTTTCCAAGCCTGTTGGAAGGCATTTGCAGTTTCATTTCGCGTCTAATTTCCCAAACCAAACTGCTTGCAGCTCTAACTGCCTTCTAACTACCACTTCTTCGGTTCAGTGAGATATGCTGGATTCTAAACGGAGAAGCTTCTCTGACGCTTTTTCACAGAGATTTTGAAACTGAAATCTCCCATGCCGTTTCCACCATAGGCAGCAATGGGCTTCCCCATAGAACTTGCCAACCTGAATTCCTACAGGCTAGATGTGAGAGGCACATTCTGCTGCTTCCTCCCTAAGAGTTAAGCTTGCTTCTGAAAGCTCAACCTCCGGGGACTCTGTTTGGCACAGATATAGAACACACTTTTCCAAGCCTGTTGGAAGGCCTTTGCAGTGTCATTTCGCATCTAATTTCCCAAACCAAACTGCTTGCAGCTCTAACTCCCTTCTAACTCCCACTTCTTCGGTTCAGTGAGATATGCTGGATTCTAAACGGAGAAGCTTCTCTGACGCTTTTTCACAGAGATTTTGAAACTGAAATCTCCCATGCCGTTTCCACCATAGGCAGCAATGGGCTTCCCCATAGAACTTGCCAACCTGAATTCCTAAAGGCTAGATGTGAGAGGCACATTCTGCTGCTTCCTCCCTTAGAGTTAAACTTGCTTCTGAAAGCTCAACCTCCGGGGAGTTTGTTTGGCAGAGATATAGAACACACTTTTCCAAGCCTGTTGGAAGGCATTTGCAGGTTCATTTCGCGTCTAATTTCCCAAACCAAACTGCTTGCAGCTCTAACTCCCTTCTAACTACCACTTCTTCGGTTCAGTGAAATATGCTGGATTCTAAACGGAGAAGCTTCTCTGACGCTTTTTCACAGAGATTTTGAAACTGAAATTTCCAAACCCGTTTCCAACGAAGGCGCCAATGGGCTTCCCCATAGAACTTGCCAACCTGAATTCCTACAGGCTAGATGTGAGAGGCACATTCTGCTGCTTCCTCCCTTAGAGTTAAACTAGCTTCTGAAAGCTCAACCTCCGGGGAGTTTGTTTGGCAGAGATATAGAACACACTTTTCCAAGCCTGTTGGAAGGCATTTGCAGTTTCATTTCGCGTCTAATTTCCCAAACCAAACTGCTTGCAGCTCTAACTCCCTTCTAACTACCACTTCTTCGGTTCAGTGAGATATGCTGGATTCTAAACGGAAAGCTTCTCTGACGCTTTTTCACAGAGATTTTGAAACTGAAATCTCCCATGCCGTTTCCACCATAGGCAGCAATGGGCTTCCCCATAGAACTTGCCAACCTGAATTCCTACAGGCTAGATGTGAGAGGCACATTCTGCTGCTTCCTCCCTTAGAGTTAAACTTGCTTCTGAAAGCTCAACGTCCGGGGAGTTTGTTTGGCAGAGATATAGAACACACTTTTCCAAGCCTGTTGGAAGGCATTTGCAGTTTCATTTCGCGTCTAATTTCCCAAACCAAACTGCTTGCAGCTCTAACTCCCTTCTAACTACCACTTCTTCGGTTCAGTGAGGTATGCTAGATTCTAAACGGAGAAGCATCTCTGACGCTTTTTCACAGAGATTTTGAAACTGAAATCTCCCATGCCGTTTCCACCATAGGCAGCAATGGGCTTCCCCATAGAACTTGCCAACCTGAATTCCTACAGGCTAGATGTGAGAGGCACATTCTGCTGCTTCCTCCCTAAGAGTTAAGCTTGCTTCTGAAAGCTCAACCTCCGGGGAGTCTGTTTGGCAGAGATATAGAACACACTTTTCCAAGCCTGTTGGAAGGCCTTTGCAGTGTCATTTCGCATCTAATTTCCCAAACCAAACTGCTTGCAGCTCTAACTCCCTTCTAACTATCACTTCTTCGGTTCAGTGAGATATGCTGGATTCTAAACGGAGAAGCTTCTCTGACGCTTTTTCACAGAGATTTTGAAACTGAAATCTCCCATGCCGTTTCCACCATAGGCAGCAATGGGCTTCCCCATAGAACTTGCCAACCTGAATTCCTACAGGCTAGATGTGAGAGGCACATTCTGCTGCTTCCTCCCTTAGAGTTAAACTAGCTTCTGAAAGCTCAACCTCCGGGGAGTTTGTTTGGCAGAGATATAGAACACACTTTTCCAAGCCTGTTGGAAGGCATTTGCAGTTTCATTTCGCGTCTAATTTCCCAAACCAAACTGCTTGCAGCTCTAACTCCCTTCTAACTACCACTTCTTCGGTTCAGTGAGATATGCTGGATTCTAAACGGAAAGCTTCTCTGACGCTTTTTCACAGAGATTTTGAAACTGAAATCTCCCATGCCGTTTCCACCATAGGCAGCAATGGGCTTCCCCATAGAACTTGCCAACCTGAATTCCTACAGGCTAGATGTGAGAGGCACATTCTGCTGCTTCCTCCCTAACAGTTAAGCTTGCTTCTGAAAGCTCAACCTCCGGGGACTCTGTTTGGCACAGATATAGAACACACTTTTCCAAGCCTGTTGGAAGGCCTTTGCAGTGTCATTTCGCATCTAATTTCCCAAACCAAACTGCTTGCAGCTCTAACTCCCTTCTAACTACCACTTCTTCGGTTCAGTGAGATATGCTGGATTCTAAACGGAGAAGCTTCTCTGACGCTTTTTCACAGAGATTTTGAAACTGAAATCTCCCATGCCGTTTCCACCATAGGCAGCAATGGGCTTCCCCTTAGAACTTGCCAACCTGAATTCCTAAAGGCTAGATGTGAGAGGCACATTCTGCTGCTTCCTCCCTTAGAGTTTAACTTGCTTCTGAAAGCTCAACCTCCGGGGAGTTTGTTTGGCAGAGATATAGAACACACTTTTCCAAGCCTGTTGGAAGGCATTTGCAGGTTCATTTCGCGTCTAATTTCCCAAACCAAACTGCTTGCAGCTCTAACTCCCTTCTAACTACCACTTCTTCGGTTCAGTGAAATATGCTGGATTCTAAACGGAGAAGCTTCTCTGACGCTTTTTCACAGAGATTTTGAAACTGAAATTTCCAAACCCGTTTCCAACGAAGGCGCCAATGGGCTTCCCCATAGAACTTGCCAACCTGAATTCCTACAGGCTAGATGTGAGAGGCACATTCTGCTGCTTCCTCCCTTAGAGTTAAACTAGCTTCTGAAAGCTCAACCTCCAGGGAGTCTGTTTGGCAGAGATATAGAACACACTTTTCCAAGCCTGTTGGAAGGCATTTGCAGTTTCATTTCGCGTCTAATTTCCCAAACCAAACTGCTTGCAGCTCTAACTCCCTTCTAACTACCACTTCTTCGGTTCAGTGAGATATGCTGGATTCTAAACGGAGAAGCTTCTCTGACGCTTTTTCACAGAGATTTTGAAACTGAAATCTCCCATGCCGTTTCCACCATAGGCAGCAATGGGCTTCCCCATAGAACTTGCCAACCTGAATTCCTACAGGCTAGATGTGAGAGGCACATTCTGCTGCTTCCTCCCTTAGAGTTAAACTTGCTTCTGAAAGCTCAACCTCCGGGGAGTTTGTTTGGCAGAGATATAGAACACACTTTTCCAAGTCTGTTGGAAGGCATTTGCAGTTTCATTTCGCGTCTAATTTCCCAAACCAAACTGCTTGCAGCTCTAACTCCCTTCTAACTACCACTTCTTCGGTTCAGTGAGATATGCTGGATTCTAAACGGAGAAGCTTCTCTGACGCTTTTTCACAGAGATTTTGAAACTGAAATTTCCAAACCCGTTTCCAACGAAGGCGCCAATGGGCTTCCCCATAGAACTTGCCAACCTGAATTCCTACAGGCTAGATGTGAGAGGCACATTCTGCTGCTTCCTCCCTTAGAGTTAAACTAGCTTCTGAAAGCTCAACCTCCGGGGAGTTTGTTTGGCAGAGATATAGAACACACTTTTCCAAGCCTGTTGGAAGGCATTTGCAGTTTCATTTCGCGTCTAATTTCCCAAACCAAACTGCTTGCAGCTCTAACTGCCTTCTAACTACCACTTCTTCGGTTCAGTGAGATATGCTGGATTCTAAACGGAGAAGCTTCTCTGACGCTTTTTCACAGAGATTTTGAAACTGAAATCTCCCATGCTGTTTCCACCATAGCCAGCAATGGGCTTCCCCATAGAACTTGCCAACCTGAATTCCTACAGGCTAGATGTGAGAGGCACATTCTGCTGCTTCCTCCCTTAGAGTTAAACTAGCTTCTGAAAGCTCAACCTCCAGGGAGTCTGTTCGGCAGAGATATAGAACACACTTTTCCAAGCCTGTTGGAAGGCATTTGCAGTTTCATTTCGCGTCTATTTTCCCAAACCAAACTGCTTGCAGCTCTAACTGCCTTCTAACTACCACTTCTTCGGTTCAGTGAGATATGCTGGATTCTAAACGGAGAAGCTTCTCTGACGCTTTTTCACAGAGATTTTGAAACTGAAATCTCCCATGCCGTTTCCACCATAGGCAGCAATGGGCTTCCCCTTAGAACTTGCCAACCTGAATTCCTAAAGGCTAGATGTGAGAGGCACATTCTGCTGCTTCCTCCCTTAGAGTTTAACTTGCTTCTGAAAGCTCAACCTCCGGGGAGTTTGTTTGGCAGAGATATAGAACACACTTTTCCAAGCCTGTTGGAAGGCATTTGCAGGTTCATTTCGCGTCTAATTTCCCAAACCAAACTGCTTGCAGCTCTAACTCCCTTCTAACTACCACTTCTTCGGTTCAGTGAAATATGCTGGATTCTAAACGGAGAAGCTTCTCTGACGCTTTTTCACAGAGATTTTGAAACTGAAATTTCCAAACCCGTTTCCAACGAAGGCGCCAATGGGCTTCCCCATAGAACTTGCCAACCTGAATTCCTACAGGCTAGATGTGAGAGGCACATTCTGCTGCTTCCTCCCTTAGAGTTAAACTAGCTTCTGAAAGCTCAACCTCCAGGGAGTCTGTTTGGCAGAGATATAGAACACACTTTTCCAAGCCTGTTGGAAGGCATTTGCAGTTTCATTTCGCGTCTAATTTCCCAAACCAAACTGCTTGCAGCTCTAACTCCCTTCTAACTACCACTTCTTCGGTTCAGTGAGATATGCTGGATTCTAAACGGAGAAGCTTCTCTGACGCTTTTTCACAGAGATTTTGAAACTGAAATCTCCCATGCCGTTTCCACCATAGGCAGCAATGGGCTTCCCCATAGAACTTGCCAACCTGAATTCCTACAGGCTAGATGTGAGAGGCACATTCTGCTGCTTCCTCCCTTAGAGTTAAACTTGCTTCTGAAAGCTCAACCTCCGGGGAGTTTGTTTGGCAGAGATATAGAACACACTTTTCCAAGTCTGTTGGAAGGCATTTGCAGTTTCATTTCGCGTCTAATTTCCCAAACCAAACTGCTTGCAGCTCTAACTCCCTTCTAACTACCACTTCTTCGGTTCAGTGAGATATGCTGGATTCTAAACGGAGAAGCTTCTCTGACGCTTTTTCACAGAGATTTTGAAACTGAAATTTCCAAACCCGTTTCCAACGAAGGCGCCAATGGGCTTCCCCATAGAACTTGCCAACCTGAATTCCTACAGGCTAGATGTGAGAGGCACATTCTGCTGCTTCCTCCCTTAGAGTTAAACTAGCTTCTGAAAGCTCAACCTCCGGGGAGTTTGTTTGGCAGAGATATAGAACACACTTTTCCAAGCCTGTTGGAAGGCATTTGCAGTTTCATTTCGCGTCTAATTTCCCAAACCAAACTGCTTGCAGCTCTAACTGCCTTCTAACTACCACTTCTTCGGTTCAGTGAGATATGCTGGATTCTAAACGGAGAAGCTTCTCTGACGCTTTTTCACAGAGATTTTGAAACTGAAATCTCCCATGCTGTTTCCACCATAGCCAGCAATGGGCTTCCCCATAGAACTTGCCAACCTGAATTCCTACAGGCTAGATGTGAGAGGCACATTCTGCTGCTTCCTCCCTTAGAGTTAAACTAGCTTCTGAAAGCTCAACCTCCAGGGAGTCTGTTCGGCAGAGATATAGAACACACTTTTCCAAGCCTGTTGGAAGGCATTTGCAGTTTCATTTCGCGTCTATTTTCCCAAACCAAACTGCTTGCAGCTCTAACTGCCTTCTAACTACCACTTCTTCGGTTCAGTGAGATATGCTGGATTCTAAACGGAGAAGCTTCTCTGACGCTTTTTCACAGAGATTTTGAAACTGAAATCTCCCATGCCGTTTCCACCATAGGCAGCAATGGGCTTCCCCATAGAACTTGCCAACCTGAATTCCTACAGGCTAGATGTGAGAGGCACATTCTGCTGCTTCCTCCCTAAGAGTTAAGCTTGCTTCTGAAAGCTCAACCTCCGGGGAGTCTGTTTGGCAGAGATATAGAACACACTTTTCCAAGCCTGTTGGAAGGCCTTTGCAGTTTCATTTCGCATCTAATTTCCCAAACCAAACTGCTTGAAGCTCTAACTCCCTTCTAACTACCACTTCTTCGGTTCAGTGAGATATGCTGGATTCTAAACGGAGAAGCTTCTCTGACGCTTTTTCACAGAGATTTTGAAACTGAAATCTCCCATGCCGTTTCCACCATAGGCAGCAATGGGCTTCCCCATAGAACTTGCCAACCTGAATTCCTACAGGCTAGATGTGAGAGGCACATTCTGCTGCTTCCTCCCTTAGAGTTAAACTAGCTTCTGAAAGCTCAACCTCCGGGGAGTTTGTTTGGCAGAGATATAGAACACACTTTTCCAAGCCTGTTGGAAGGCATTTGCAGTTTCATTTCGCGTCTAATTTCCCAAACCAAACTGCTTGCAGCTCTAACTCCCTTCTAACTACCACTTCTTCGGTTCAGTGAGATATGCTGGATTCTAAACGGAAAGCTTCTCTGACGCTTTTTCACAGAGATTTTGAAACTGAAATCTCCCATGCCGTTTCCACCATAGGCAGCAATGGGCTTCCCCATAGAACTTGCCAACCTGAATTCCTACAGGCTAGATGTGAGAGGCACATTCTGCTGCTTCCTCCCTTAGAGTTAAACTAGCTTCTGAAAGCTCAACCTCCGGGGAGTTTGTTTGGCAGAGATATAGAACACACTTTTCCAAGCCTGTTGGAAGGCATTTGCAGTTTCATTTCGCGTCTAATTTCCCAAACCAAACTGCTTGCAGCTCTAACTCCCTTCTAACTACCACTTCTTCGGTTCAGTGAGATATGCTGGATTCTAAACGGAAAGCTTCTCTGACGCTTTTTCACAGAGATTTTGAAACTGAAATCTCCCATGCCGTTTCCACCATAGGCAGCAATGGGCTTCCCCATAGAACTTGCCAACCTGAATTCCTACAGGCTAGATGTGAGAGGCACATTCTGCTGCTTCCTCCCTAACAGTTAAGCTTGCTTCTGAAAGCTCAACCTCCGGGGACTCTGTTTGGCACAGATATAGAACACACTTTTCCAAGCCTGTTGGAAGGCCTTTGCAGTGTCATTTCGCATCTAATTTCCCAAACCAAACTGCTTGCAGCTCTAACTCCCTTCTAACTACCACTTCTTCGGTTCAGTGAGATATGCTGGATTCTAAACGGAGAAGCTTCTCTGACGCTTTTTCACAGAGATTTTGAAACTGAAATCTCCCATGCCGTTTCCACCATAGGCAGCAATGGGCTTCCCCTTAGAACTTGCCAACCTGAATTCCTAAAGGCTAGATGTGAGAGGCACATTCTGCTGCTTCCTCCCTTAGAGTTAAACTTGCTTCGGAAAGCTCAACCTCCGGGGAGTTTGTTTGGCAGAGATATAGAACACACTTTTCCAAGCCTGTTGGAAGGCATTTGCAGTTTCATTTCGCGTCTAATTTCCCAAACCAAACTGCTTGCAACTCTAACTCCCTTCTAACTACCACTTCTTCGGTTCAGTGAGATATGCTGGAATCTAAACGGATAAGCTTCTCTGACGCTTTTTCACAGAGATTTTGAAACTGAAATTTCCAAACCCGTTTCCAACGAAGGCGCCAATGGGCTTCCCCATAGAACTTGCCAACCTGAATTCCTACAGGCTAGATGTGAGAGGCACATTCTGCTGCTTCCTCCCTTAGAGTTAAACTAGCTTCTGAAAGCTCAACCTCCGGGGAGTTTGTTTGGCAGAGATATAGAACACACTTTTCCAAGCCTGTTGGAAGGCATTTGCAGTTTCATTTCGCATCTAATTTCCCAAACCAAACTGCTTGCAGCTCTAACTGCCTTCTAACTACCACTTCTTCGGTTCAGTGAGATATGCTGGATTCTAAACGGAGAAGCTTCTCTGACGCTTTTTCACAGAGATTTTGAAACTGAAATCTCCCATGCTGTTTCCACCATAGCCAGCAATGGGCTTCCCCATAGAACTTGCCAACCTGAATTCCTACAGGCTAGATGTCAGAGGAACATTCTGCTGCTTCCTCCCTTAGAGTTAAACTAGCTTCTGAAAGCTCAACCTCCAGGGAGTCTGTTTGGCAGAGATATAGAACACACTTTTCCAAGCCTGTTGGAAGGCATTTGCAGTTTCATTTCGCGTCTAATTTCCCAAACCAAACTGCTTGCAGCTCTAACTCCCTTCTAACTACCACTTCTTCGGTTCAGTGAGATATGCTGGATTCTAAACGGAGAAGCTTCTCTGACGCTTTTTCACAGAGATTTTGAAACTGAAATCTCCCATGCCGTTTCCACCATAGGCAGCAATGGGCTTCCCCATAGAACTTGCCAACCTGAATTCCTACAGGCTAGATGTGAGAGGCACATTCTGCTGCTTCCTCCCTAAGAGTTAAGCTTGCTTCTGAAAGCTCAACCTCCGGGGACTCTGTTTGGCAGAGATATAGAACACACTTTTCCAAGCCTGTTGGAAGGCCTTTGTAGTGTCATTTCGCATCTAATTTCCCAAACCAAACTGCTTGCAGCTCTAACTCCCTTCTAACTACCACTTCTTCGGTTCAGTGAGATATGCTGGATTCTAAACGGAGAAGCTTCTCTGACGCTTTTTCACAGAGATTTTCAAACTGAAATCTCCCATGCCGTTTCCACCATAGGCAGCAATGGGCTTCCCCATAGAACTTGCCAACCTGAATTCCTACAGGCTAGATGTGAGAGGCACATTCTGCTGCTTCCTCCCTTAGAGTTAAACTAGCTTCTGAAAGCTCAACCTCCGGGGAGTTTGTTTGGCAGAGATATAGAACACACTTTTCCAAGCCTGTTGGAAGGCATTTGCAGTTTCATTTCGCGTCTAATTTCCCAAACCAAACTGCTTGCAGCTCTAACTGCCTTCTAACTACCACTTCTTCGGTTCAGTGAGATATGCTGGATTCTAAACGGAGAAGCTTCTCTGACGCTTTTTCACAGAGATTTTGAAACTGAAATCTCCCATGCCGTTTCCACCATAGGCAGCAATGGGCTTCCCCATAGAACTTGCCAACCTGAATTCCTACAGGCTAGATGTGAGAGGCACATTCTGCTGCTTCCTCCCTAAGAGTTAAGCTTGCTTCTGAAAGCTCAACCTCCGGGGAGTCTGTTTGGCAGAGATATAGAACACACTTTTCCAAGCCTGTTGGAAGGCCTTTGCAGTGTCATTTCGCATCTAATTTCCCAAACCAAACTGCTTGCAGCTCTAACTCCCTTCTAACTACCACTTCTTCGGTTCAGTGAGATATGCTGGATTCTAAACGGAGAAGCTTCTCTGACGCTTTTTCACAGAGATTTTGAAACTGAAATCTCCCATGCCGTTTCCACCATAGGCAGCAATGGGCTTCCCCATAGAACTTGCCAACCTGAATTCCTACAGGCTAGATGTGAGAGGCACATTCTGCTGCTTCCTCCCTTAGAGTTAAACTTGCTTCTGAAAGCTCAACCTCCGGGGAGTTTGTTTGGCAGAGATATAGAACACACTTTTCCAAGCCTGTTGGAAGGCATTTGCAGTTTCATTTCGCGTCTAATTTCCCAAACCAAACTGCTTGCAGCTCTAACTCCCTTCTAACTACCACTTCTTCAGTTCAGTGAGATATGCTGGATTCTAAACGGAGAAGCTTCTCTGACGCTTTTTCACAGTGATTTTGAAACTGAAATTTCCAAACCCGTTTCCAACGAAGGCGACAATGGGCTTCCCCATAGAACTTGCCAACCTGAATTCCTACAGGCTAGATGTGAGAGGCACATTCTGCTGCTTCCTCCCTTAGAGTTAAACTAGCTTCTGAAAGCTCAACCTCCAGGGAGTCTGTTTGGCAGAGATATAGAACACACTTTTCCAAGCTTGTTGGAAGGCATTTGCAGTTTCATTTCGCGTCTAATTTCCCAAACCAAACTGCTTGCAGCTCTAACTGCCTTCTAACAACCACTTCTTCGGTTCAGTGATATATGCTGGATTCTAAACGGAGAAGCTTCTCTGACGCTTTTTCACAGAGATTTTGAAACTGAAATCTCCCATGCTGTTTCCACCATAGCCAGCGATGGGCTTCCCCATAGAACTTGCCAACCTGAATTCCTACAGGCTAGATGTGAGAGGCACATTCTGCTGCTTCCTCCCTTAGAGTTAAACTAGCTTCTGAAAGCTCAACCTCCAGGGAGTCTGTTTGGCAGAGATATAGAACACACTTTTCCAAGCCTGTTGGAAGGCATTTGCAGTTTCATTTCGCGTCTAATTTCCCAAACCAAACTGCTTGCAGCTCTAACTGCCTTCTAACTACCACTTCTTCGGTTCAGTGAGATATGCTGGATTCTAAACGGAGAAGCTTCTCTGACGCTTTTTCACAGAGATTTTGAAACTGAAATCTCCCATGCCGTTTCCACCATAGGCAGCAATGGGCTTCCCCATAGAACTTGCGAACCTGAATTCCTAAAGGCTAGATGTGAGAGGCACATTCTGCTGCTTCCTCCCTAAGAGTTAAGCTTGCTTCTGAAAGCTCAACCTCCGGGGACTCTGTTTGGCAGAGATATAGAACACACTTTTCCAAGCCTGTTGGAAGGCCTTTGCAGTGTCATTTCGCATCTAATTTCCCAAACCAAACTGCTTGCAGCTCTAACTCCCTTCTAACTACCACTTCTTCGGTTCAGTGAGATATGCTGGATTCTAAACGGAGAAGCTTCTCTGACGCTTTTTCACAGAGATTTTGAAACTGAAATCTCCCATGCCGTTTCCACCATAGGCATCAATGGGCTTCCCCATAGAACTTGCCAACCTGAATTCCTAAAGGCTAGATGTGAGAGGCACATTCTGCTGCTTCCTCCCTTAGAGTTTAACTTGCTTCTGAAAGCTCAACCTCCGGGGAGTTTGTTTGGCAGAGATATAGAACACACTTTTCCAAGCCTGTTGGAAGGCATTTGCAGGTTCATTTCGCGTCTAATTTCCCAAACCAAACTGCTTGCAGCTCTAACTCCCTTCTAACTACCACTTCTTCGGTTCAGTGAAATATGCTGGATTCTAAACGGAGAAGCTTCTCTGACGCTTTTTCACAGAGATTTTGAAACTGAAATTTCCAAACCCGTTTCCAACGAAGGCGACAATGGGCTTCCCCATAGAACTTGCCAACCTGAATTCCTACAGGCTAGATGTGAGAGGCACATTCTGCTGCTTCCTCCCTTAGAGTTAAACTAGCTTCTGAAAGCTCAACCTCCGGGGAGTTTGTTTGGCAGAGATATAGAACACACTTTTCCAAGCCTGTTGGAAGGCATTTGCAGTTTCATTTCGCGTCTAATTTCCCAAACCAAACTGCTTGCAGCTCTAACTGCCTTCTAACTACCACTTCTTCGGTTCAGTGAGATATGCTGGATTCTAAACGGAGAAGCTTCTCTGACGCTTTTTCACAGAGATTTTGAAACTGAAATCTCCCATGCCGTTTCCACCATAGGCAGCAATGGGCTTCCCCATAGAACTTGCCAACCTGAATTCCTACAGGCTAGATGTGAGAGGCACATTCTGCTGCTTCCTCCCTAAGAGTTAAGCTTGCTTCTGAAAGCTCAACCTCCGGGGACTCTGTTTGGCACAGATATAGAACACACTTTTCCAAGCCTGTTGGAAGGCCATTGCAGTGTCATTTCGCATCTAATTTCCCAAACCAAACTGCTTGCAGCTCTAACTCCCTTCTAACTACCACTTCTTCGGTTCAGTGAGATATGCTGGATTCTAAACGGAGAAGCTTCTCTGACGCTTTTTCACAGAGATTTTGAAACTGAAATCTCCCATGCCGTTTCCACCATAGGCAGCAATGGGCTTCCCCATAGAACTTGCCAACCTGAATTCCTACAGGCTAGATGTGAGAGGCACATTCTGCTGCTTCCTCCCTTAGAGTTAAACTTGCTTCTGAAAGCTCAACCTCCGGGGAGTTTGTTTTGCAGAGATATAGAACACACTTTTCCAAGTCTGTTGGAAGGCATTTGCAGTTTCATTTCGCGTCTAATTTCCCAAACCAAACTGCTTGCAGCTCTAACTCCCTTCTAACTACCACTTCTTCGGTTCAGTGAGATATGCTGGATTCTAAACGGAGAAGCTTCTCTGACACTTTTTCACAGAGATTTTGAAACTGAAATTTCCAAACCCGTTTCCAACGAAGGCGCCAATGGGCTTCCCCATAGAACTTGCCAACCTGAATTCCTACAGGCTAGATGTGAGAGGCACATTCTGCTGCTTCCTCCCTTAGAGTTAAACTAGCTTCTGAAAGCTCAACCTCCGGGGAGTTTGTTTGGCAGAGATATAGAACACACTTTTCCAAGCCTGTTGGAAGGCATTTGCAGTTTCATTTCGCGTCTAATTTCCCAAACCAAACTGCTTGCAGCTCTAACTGCCTTCTAACTACCACTTCTTCGGTTCAGTGAGATATGCTGGATTCTAAACGGAGAAGCTTCTCTGACGCTTTTTCACAGAGATTTTGAAACTGAAATCTCCCATGCTGTTTCCACCATAGCCAGCAATGGGCTTCCCCATAGAACTTGCCAACCTGAATTCCTACAGGCTAGATGTGAGAGGCACATTCTGCTGCTTCCTCCCTTAGAGTTAAACTAGCTTCTGAAAGCTCAACCTCCAGGGAGTCTGTTCGGCAGAGATATAGAACACACTTTTCCAAGCCTGTTGGAAGGCATTTGCAGTTTCATTTCGCGTCTATTTTCCCAAACCAAACTGCTTGCAGCTCTAACTGCCTTCTAACTACCACTTCTTCGGTTCAGTGAGATATGCTGGATTCTAAACGGAGAAGCTTCTCTGACGCTTTTTCACAGAGATTTTGAAACTGAAATCTCCCATGCCGTTTCCACCATAGGCAGCAATGGGCTTCCCCATAGAACTTGCCAACCTGAATTCCTACAGGCTAGATGTGAGAGGCACATTCTGCTGCTTCCTCCCTAAGAGTTAAGCTTGCTTCTGAAAGCTCAACCTCCGGGGAGTCTGTTTGGCAGAGATATAGAACACACTTTTCCAAGCCTGTTGGAAGGCCTTTGCAGTTTCATTTCGCATCTAATTTCCCAAACCAAACTGCTTGAAGCTCTAACTCCCTTCTAACTACCACTTCTTCGGTTCAGTGAGATATGCTGGATTCTAAACGGAGAAGCTTCTCTGACGCTTTTTCACAGAGATTTTGAAACTGAAATCTCCCATGCCGTTTCCACCATAGGCAGCAATGGGCTTCCCCATAGAACTTGCCAACCTGAATTCCTACAGGCTAGATGTGAGAGGCACATTCTGCTGCTTCCTCCCTTAGAGTTAAACTAGCTTCTGAAAGCTCAACCTCCGGGGAGTTTGTTTGGCAGAGATATAGAACACACTTTTCCAAGCCTGTTGGAAGGCATTTGCAGTTTCATTTCGCGTCTAATTTCCCAAACCAAACTGCTTGCAGCTCTAACTCCCTTCTAACTACCACTTCTTCGGTTCAGTGAGATATGCTGGATTCTAAACGGAAAGCTTCTCTGACGCTTTTTCACAGAGATTTTGAAACTGAAATCTCCATGCCGTTTCCACCATAGGCAGCAATGGGCTTCCCCATAGAACTTGCCAACCTGAATTCCTACAGGCTAGATGTGAGAGGCACATTCTGCTGCTTCCTCCCTTAGAGTTAAACTTGCTTCTGAAAGCTCAACCTCCGGGGAGTTTGTTTGGCAGAGATATAGAACACACTTTTCCAAGCCTGTTGGAAGGCCTTTGCAGTTTCATTTCGCGTCTAATTTCCCAAACCAAACTGCTTGCAGCTCTAACTCCCTTCTAACTACCACTTCTTCGGTTCAGTGAGATATGCTGGATTCTAAACGGAGAAGCTTCTCTGACGCTTTTTCACAGAGATTTTGAAACTGAAATCTCCCATGCCGTTTCCACCATAGGCAGCAATGGGCTTCCCCATAGAACTTGCCAACCTGAATTCCTACAGGCTAGATGTGAGAGGCACATTCTGCTGCTTCCTCCCTAAGAGTTAAGCTTGCTTCTGAAAGCTCAACCTCCGGGGAGTCTGTTTGGCAGAGATATAGAACACACTTTTCCAAGCCTGTTGGAAGGCCTTTGCAGTGTCATTTCGCATCTAATTTCCCAAACCAAACTGCTTGCAGCTCTAACTCCCTTCTAACTATCACTTCTTCGGTTCAGTGAGATATGCTGGATTCTAAACGGAGAAGCTTCTCTGACGCTTTTTCACAGAGATTTTGAAACTGAAATCTCCCATGCCGTTTCCACCATAGGCAGCAATGGGCTTCCCCATAGAACTTGCCAACCTGAATTCCTACAGGCTAGATGTGAGAGGCACATTCTGCTGCTTCCTCCCTTAGAGTTAAACTAGCTTCTGAAAGCTCAACCTCCGGGGAGTTTGTTTGGCAGAGATATAGAACACACTTTTCCAAGCCTGTTGGAAGGCATTTGCAGTTTCATTTCGCGTCTAATTTCCCAAACCAAACTGCTTGCAGCTCTAACTCCCTTCTAACTACCACTTCTTCGGTTCAGTGAGATATGCTGGATTCTAAACGGAAAGCTTCTCTGACGCTTTTTCACAGAGATTTTGAAACTGAAATCTCCCATGCCGTTTCCACCATAGGCAGCAATGGGCTTCCCCATAGAACTTGCCAACCTGAATTCCTACAGGCTAGATGTGAGAGGCACATTCTGCTGCTTCCTCCCTTAGAGTTAAACTAGCTTCTGAAAGCTCAACCTCCGGGGAGTTTGTTTGGCAGAGATATAGAACACACTTTTCCAAGCCTGTTGGAAGGCATTTGCAGTTTCATTTCGCGTCTAATTTCCCAAACCAAACTGCTTGCAGCTCTAACTCCCTTCTAACTACCACTTCTTCGGTTCAGTGAGATATGCTGGATTCTAAACGGAAAGCTTCTCTGACGCTTTTTCACAGAGATTTTGAAACTGAAATCTCCCATGCCGTTTCCACCATAGGCAGCAATGGGCTTCCCCATAGAACTTGCCAACCTGAATTCCTACAGGCTAGATGTGAGAGGCACATTCTGCTGCTTCCTCCCTAACAGTTAAGCTTGCTTCTGAAAGCTCAACCTCCGGGGACTCTGTTTGGCACAGATATAGAACACACTTTTCCAAGCCTGTTGGAAGGCCTTTGCAGTGTCATTTCGCATCTAATTTCCCAAACCAAACTGCTTGCAGCTCTAACTCCCTTCTAACTACCACTTCTTCGGTTCAGTGAGATATGCTGGATTCTAAACGGAGAAGCTTCTCTGACGCTTTTTCACAGAGATTTTGAAACTGAAATCTCCCATGCCGTTTCCACCATAGGCAGCAATGGGCTTCCCCTTAGAACTTGCCAACCTGAATTCCTAAAGGCTAGATGTGAGAGGCACGTTCTGCTGCTTCCTCCCTTAGAGTTAAACTTGCTTCGGAAAGCTCAACCTCCGGGGAGTTTGTTTGGCAGAGATATAGAACACACTTTTCCAAGCCTGTTGGAAGGCATTTGCAGTTTCATTTCGCGTCTAATTTCCCAAACCAAACTGCTTGCAACTCTAACTCCCTTCTAACTACCACTTCTTCGGTTCAGTGAGATATGCTGGAATCTAAACGGATAAGCTTCTCTGACGCTTTTTCACAGAGATTTTGAAACTGAAATTTCCAAACCCGTTTCCAACGAAGGCGCCAATGGGCTTCCCCATAGAACTTGCCAACCTGAATTCCTACAGGCTAGATGTGAGAGGCACATTCTGCTGCTTCCTCCCTTAGAGTTAAACTAGCTTCTGAAAGCTCAACCTCCGGGGAGTTTGTTTGGCAGAGATATAGAACACACTTTTCCAAGCCTGTTGGAAGGCATTTGCAGTTTCATTTCGCATCTAATTTCCCAAACCAAACTGCTTGCAGCTCTAACTGCCTTCTAACTACCACTTCTTCGGTTCAGTGAGATATGCTGGATTCTAAACGGAGAAGCTTCTCTGACGCTTTTTCACAGAGATTTTGAAACTGAAATCTCCCATGCTGTTTCCACCATAGCCAGCAATGGGCTTCCCCATAGAACTTGCCAACCTGAATTCCTACAGGCTAGATGTCAGAGGAACATTCTGCTGCTTCCTCCCTTAGAGTTAAACTAGCTTCTGAAAGCTCAACCTCCAGGGAGTCTGTTTGGCAGAGATATAGAACACACTTTTCCAAGCCTGTTGGAAGGCATTTGCAGTTTCATTTCGCGTCTAATTTCCCAAACCAAACTGCTTGCAGCTCTAACTCCCTTCTAACTACCACTTCTTCGGTTCAGTGAGATATGCTGGATTCTAAACGGAGAAGCTTCTCTGACGCTTTTTCACAGAGATTTTGAAACTGAAATCTCCCATGCCGTTTCCACCATAGGCAGCAATGGGCTTCCCCATAGAACTTGCCAACCTGAATTCCTACAGGCTAGATGTGAGAGGCACATTCTGCTGCTTCCTCCCTAAGAGTTAAGCTTGCTTCTGAAAGCTCAACCTCCGGGGACTCTGTTTGGCAGAGATATAGAACACACTTTTCCAAGCCTGTTGGAAGGCCTTTGTAGTGTCATTTCGCATCTAATTTCCCAAACCAAACTGCTTGCAGCTCTAACTCCCTTCTAACTACCACTTCTTCGGTTCAGTGAGATATGCTGGATTCTAAACGGAGAAGCTTCTCTGACGCTTTTTCACAGAGATTTTCAAACTGAAATCTCCCATGCCGTTTCCACCATAGGCAGCAATGGGCTTCCCCATAGAACTTGCCAACCTGAATTCCTACAGGCTAGATGTGAGAGGCACATTCTGCTGCTTCCTCCCTTAGAGTTAAACTAGCTTCTGAA
Source organism: Cynocephalus volans (assembly GCF_027409185.1). Classification (NCBI taxonomy): domain Eukaryota; kingdom Metazoa; phylum Chordata; class Mammalia; order Dermoptera; family Cynocephalidae; genus Cynocephalus; species Cynocephalus volans. The sequence goes on from NW_026902389.1 coordinate 340,051, forward strand.
AGCTCAACCTCCGGGGAGTTTGTTTGGCAGAGATATAGAACACACTTTTCCAAGCCTGTTGGAAGGCATTTGCAGTTTCATTTCGCGTCTAATTTCCCAAACCAAACTGCTTGCAGCTCTAACTGCCTTCTAACTACCACTTCTTCGGTTCAGTGAGATATGCTGGATTCTAAACGGAGAAGCTTCTCTGACGCTTTTTCACAGAGATTTTGAAACTGAAATCTCCCATGCCGTTTCCACCATAGGCAGCAATGGGCTTCCCCATAGAACTTGCCAACCTGAATTCCTACAGGCTAGATGTGAGAGGCACATTCTGCTGCTTCCTCCCTAAGAGTTAAGCTTGCTTCTGAAAGCTCAACCTCCGGGGAGTCTGTTTGGCAGAGATATAGAACACACTTTTCCAAGCCTGTTGGAAGGCCTTTGCAGTGTCATTTCGCATCTAATTTCCCAAACCAAACTGCTTGCAGCTCTAACTCCCTTCTAACTACCACTTCTTCGGTTCAGTGAGATATGCTGGATTCTAAACGGAGAAGCTTCTCTGACGCTTTTTCACAGAGATTTTGAAACTGAAATCTCCCATGCCGTTTCCACCATAGGCAGCAATGGGCTTCCCCATAGAACTTGCCAACCTGAATTCCTACAGGCTAGATGTGAGAGGCACATTCTGCTGCTTCCTCCCTTAGAGTTAAACTTGCTTCTGAAAGCTCAACCTCCGGGGAGTTTGTTTGGCAGAGATATAGAACACACTTTTCCAAGCCTGTTGGAAGGCATTTGCAGTTTCATTTCGCGTCTAATTTCCCAAACCAAACTGCTTGCAGCTCTAACTCCCTTCTAACTACCACTTCTTCAGTTCAGTGAGATATGCTGGATTCTAAACGGAGAAGCTTCTCTGACGCTTTTTCACAGTGATTTTGAAACTGAAATTTCCAAACCCGTTTCCAACGAAGGCGACAATGGGCTTCCCCATAGAACTTGCCAACCTGAATTCCTACAGGCTAGATGTGAGAGGCACATTCTGCTGCTTCCTCCCTTAGAGTTAAACTAGCTTCTGAAAGCTCAACCTCCAGGGAGTCTGTTTGGCAGAGATATAGAACACACTTTTCCAAGCTTGTTGGAAGGCATTTGCAGTTTCATTTCGCGTCTAATTTCCCAAACCAAACTGCTTGCAGCTCTAACTGCCTTCTAACAACCACTTCTTCGGTTCAGTGACATATGCTGGATTCTAAACGGAGAAGCTTCTCTGACGCTTTTTCACAGAGATTTTGAAACTGAAATCTCCCATGCTGTTTCCACCATAGCCAGCAATGGGCTTCCCCATAGAACTTGCCAACCTGAATTCCTACAGGCTAGATGTGAGAGGCACATTCTGCTGCTTCCTCCCTTAGAGTTAAACTAGCTTCTGAAAGCTCAACCTCCAGGGAGTCTGTTTGGCAGAGATATAGAACACACTTTTCCAAGCCTGTTGGAAGGCATTTGCAGTTTCATTTCGCGTCTAATTTCCCAAACCAAACTGCTTGCAGCTCTAACTGCCTTCTAACTACCACTTCTTCGGTTCAGTGAGATATGCTGGATTCTAAACGGAGAAGCTTCTCTGACGCTTTTTCACAGAGATTTTGAAACTGAAATCTCCCATGCCGTTTCCACCATAGGCAGCAATGGGCTTCCCCATAGAACTTGCGAACCTGAATTCCTAAAGGCTAGATGTGAGAGGCACATTCTGCTGCTTCCTCCCTAAGAGTTAAGCTTGCTTCTGAAAGCTCAACCTCCGGGGACTCTGTTTGGCAGAGATATAGAACACACTTTTCCAAGCCTGTTGGAAGGCCTTTGCAGTGTCATTTCGCATCTAATTTCCCAAACCAAACTGCTTGCAGCTCTAACTCCCTTCTAACTACCACTTCTTCGGTTCAGTGAGATATGCTGGATTCTAAACGGAGAAGCTTCTCTGACGCTTTTTCACAGAGATTTTGAAACTGAAATCTCCCATGCCGTTTCCACCATAGGCATCAATGGGCTTCCCCATAGAACTTGCCAACCTGAATTCCTAAAGGCTAGATGTGAGAGGCACATTCTGCTGCTTCCTCCCTTAGAGTTTAACTTGCTTCTGAAAGCTCAACCTCCGGGGAGTTTGTTTGGCAGAGATATAGAACACACTTTTCCAAGCCTGTTGGAAGGCATTTGCAGGTTCATTTCGCGTCTAATTTCCCAAACCAAACTGCTTGCAGCTCTAACTCCCTTCTAACTACCACTTCTTCGGTTCAGTGAAATATGCTGGATTCTAAACGGAGAAGCTTCTCTGACGCTTTTTCACAGAGATTTTGAAACTGAAATTTCCAAACCCGTTTCCAACGAAGGCGACAATGGGCTTCCCCATAGAACTTGCCAACCTGAATTCCTACAGGCTAGATGTGAGAGGCACATTCTGCTGCTTCCTCCCTTAGAGTTAAACTAGCTTCTGAAAGCTCAACCTCCGGGGAGTTTGTTTGGCAGAGATATAGAACACACTTTTCCAAGCCTGTTGGAAGGCATTTGCAGTTTCATTTCGCGTCTAATTTCCCAAACCAAACTGCTTGCAGCTCTAACTGCCTTCTAACTACCACTTCTTCGGTTCAGTGAGATATGCTGGATTCTAAACGGAGAAGCTTCTCTGACGCTTTTTCACAGAGATTTTGAAACTGAAATCTCCCATGCCGTTTCCACCATAGGCAGCAATGGGCTTCCCCATAGAACTTGCCAACCTGAATTCCTACAGGCTAGATGTGAGAGGCACATTCTGCTGCTTCCTCCCTAAGAGTTAAGCTTGCTTCTGAAAGCTCAACCTCCGGGGACTCTGTTTGGCACAGATATAGAACACACTTTTCCAAGCCTGTTGGAAGGCCATTGCAGTGTGATTTCGCATCTAATTTCCCAAACCAAACTGCTTGCAGCTCTAACTCCCTTCTAACTACCACTTCTTCGGTTCAGTGAGATATGCTGGATTCTAAACGGAGAAGCTTCTCTGACGCTTTTTCACAGAGATTTTGAAACTGAAATCTCCCATGCCGTTTCCACCATAGGCAGCAATGGGCTTCCCCATAGAACTTGCCAACCTGAATTCCTAAAGGCTAGATGTGAGAGGCACATTCTGCTGCTTCCTCCCTTAGAGTTAAACTTGCTTCTGAAAGCTCAACCTCCGGGGAGTTTGTTTGGCAGAGATATAGAACACACTTTTCCAAGCCTGTTGGAAGGCATTTGCAGGTTCATTTCGCGTCTAATTTCCCAAACCAAACTGCTTGCAGCTCTAACTCCCTTCTAACTACCACTTCTTCGGTTCAGTGAAATATGCTGGATTCTAAACGGAGAAGCTTCTCTGACGCTTTTTCACAGAGATTTTGAAACTGAAATTTCCAAACCCGTTTCCAACGAAGGCGCCAATGGGCTTCCCCATAGAACTTGCCAACCTGAATTCCTACAGGCTAGATGTGAGAGGCACATTCTGCTGCTTCCTCCCTTAGAGTTAAACTAGCTTCTGAAAGCTCAACCTCCGGGGAGTTTGTTTGGCAGAGATATAGAACACACTTTTCCAAGCCTGTTGGAAGGCATTTGCAGTTTCATTTCGCGTCTAATTTCCCAAACCAAACTGCTTGCAGCTCTAACTCCCTTCTAACTACCACTTCTTCGGTTCAGTGAGATATGCTGGATTCTAAACGGAAAGCTTCTCTGACGCTTTTTCACAGAGATTTTGAAACTGAAATCTCCCATGCCGTTTCCACCATAGGCAGCAATGGGCTTCCCCATAGAACTTGCCAACCTGAATTCCTACAGGCTAGATGTGAGAGGCACATTCTGCTGCTTCCTCCCTTAGAGTTAAACTTGCTTCTGAAAGCTCAACGTCCGGGGAGTTTGTTTGGCAGAGATATAGAACACACTTTTCCAAGCCTGTTGGAAGGCATTTGCAGTTTCATTTCGCGTCTAATTTCCCAAACCAAACTGCTTGCAGCTCTAACTCCCTTCTAACTACCACTTCTTCGGTTCAGTGAGATATGCTGGATTCTAAACGGAGAAGCATCTCTGACGCTTTTTCACAGAGATTTTGAAACTGAAATCTCCCATGCCGTTTCCACCATAGGCAGCAATGGGCTTCCCCATAGAACTTGCCAACCTGAATTCCTACAGGCTAGATGTGAGAGGCACATTCTGCTGCTTCCTCCCTAAGAGTTAAGCTTGCTTCTGAAAGCTCAACCTCCGGGGAGTCTGTTTGGCAGAGATATAGAACACACTTTTCCAAGCCTGTTGGAAGGCCTTTGCAGTGTCATTTCGCATCTAATTTCCCAAACCAAACTGCTTGCAGCTCTAACTCCCTTCTAACTATCACTTCTTCGGTTCAGTGAGATATGCTGGATTCTAAACGGAGAAGCTTCTCTGACGCTTTTTCACAGAGATTTTGAAACTGAAATCTCCCATGCCGTTTCCACCATAGGCAGCAATGGGCTTCCCCATAGAACTTGCCAACCTGAATTCCTACAGGCTAGATGTGAGAGGCACATTCTGCTGCTTCCTCCCTTAGAGTTAAACTAGCTTCTGAAAGCTCAACCTCCGGGGAGTTTGTTTGGCAGAGATATAGAACACACTTTTCCAAGCCTGTTGGAAGGCATTTGCAGTTTCATTTCGCGTCTAATTTCCCAAACCAAACTGCTTGCAGCTCTAACTCCCTTCTAACTACCACTTCTTCGGTTCAGTGAGATATGCTGGATTCTAAACGGAAAGCTTCTCTGACGCTTTTTCACAGAGATTTTGAAACTGAAATCTCCCATGCCGTTTCCACCATAGGCAGCAATGGGCTTCCCCATAGAACTTGCCAACCTGAATTCCTACAGGCTAGATGTGAGAGGCACATTCTGCTGCTTCCTCCCTAACAGTTAAGCTTGCTTCTGAAAGCTCAACCTCCGGGGACTCTGTTTGGCACAGATATAGAACACACTTTTCCAAGCCTGTTGGAAGGCCTTTGCAGTGTCATTTCGCATCTAATTTCCCAAACCAAACTGCTTGCAGCTCTAACTCCCTTCTAACTACCACTTCTTCGGTTCAGTGAGATATGCTGGATTCTAAACGGAGAAGCTTCTCTGACGCTTTTTCACAGAGATTTTGAAACTGAAATCTCCCATGCCGTTTCCACCATAGGCAGCAATGGGCTTCCCCTTAGAACTTGCCAACCTGAATTCCTAAAGGCTAGATGTGAGAGGCACATTCTGCTGCTTCCTCCCTTAGAGTTTAACTTGCTTCTGAAAGCTCAACCTCCGGGGAGTTTGTTTGGCAGAGATATAGAACACACTTTTCCAAGCCTGTTGGAAGGCATTTGCAGGTTCATTTCGCGTCTAATTTCCCAAACCAAACTGCTTGCAGCTCTAACTCCCTTCTAACTACCACTTCTTCGGTTCAGTGAAATATGCTGGATTCTAAACGGAGAAGCTTCTCTGACGCTTTTTCACAGAGATTTTGAAACTGAAATTTCCAAACCCGTTTCCAACGAAGGCGCCAATGGGCTTCCCCATAGAACTTGCCAACCTGAATTCCTACAGGCTAGATGTGAGAGGCACATTCTGCTGCTTCCTCCCTTAGAGTTAAACTAGCTTCTGAAAGCTCAACCTCCGGGGAGTTTGTTTGGCAGAGATATAGAACACACTTTTCCAAGCCTGTTGGAAGGCATTTGCAGTTTCATTTCGCGTCTAATTTCCCAAACCAAACTGCTTGCAGCTCTAACTGCCTTCTAACTACCACTTCTTCGGTTCAGTGAGATATGCTGGATTCTAAACGGAGAAGCTTCTCTGACGCTTTTTCACAGAGATTTTGAAACTGAAATCTCCCATGCCGTTTCCACCATAGGCAGCAATGGGCTTCCCCATAGAACTTGCCAACCTGAATTCCTACAGGCTAGATGTGAGAGGCACATTCTGCTGCTTCCTCCCAAAGAGTTAAGCTTGCTTCTGAAAGCTCAACCTCCGGGGACTCTGTTTGGCACAGATATAGAACACACTTTTCCAAGCCTGTTGGAAGGCCTTTGCAGTGTCATTTCGCATCTAATTTCCCAAACCAAACTGCTTGCAGCTCTAACTCCCTTCTAACTACCACTTCTTCGGTTCAGTGAGATATGCTGGATTCTAAACGGAGAAGCTTCTCTGACGCTTTTTCACAGAGATTTTGAAACTGAAATCTCCCATGCCGTTTCCACCATAGGCAGCAATGGGCTTCCCCATAGAACTTGCCAACCTGAATTCCTAAAGGCTAGATGTGAGAGGCACATTCTGCTGCTTCCTCCCTTAGAGTTAAACTTGCTTCTGAAAGCTCAACCTCCGGGGAGTTTGTTTGGCAGAGATATAGAACACACTTTTCCAAGCCTGTTGGAAGGCATTTGCAGGTTCATTTCGCGTCTAATTTCCCAAACCAAACTGCTTGCAGCTCTAACTCCCTTCTAACTACCACTTCTTCGGTTCAGTGAAATATGCTGGATTCTAAACGGAGAAGCTTCTCTGACGCTTTTTCACAGAGATTTTGAAACTGAAATTTCCAAACCCGTTTCCAACGAAGGCGCCAATGGGCTTCCCCATAGAACTTGCCAACCTGAATTCCTACAGGCTAGATGTGAGAGGCACATTCTGCTGCTTCCTCCCTTAGAGTTAAACTAGCTTCTGAAAGCTCAACCTCCAGGGAGTCTGTTTGGCAGAGATATAGAACACACTTTTCCAAGCCTGTTGGAAGGCATTTGCAGGTTCATTTCGCGTCTAATTTCCCAAACCAAACTGCTTGCAGCTCTAACTCCCTTCTAACTACCACTTCTTCGGTTCAGTGAGATATGCTGGATTCTAAACGGAGAAGCTTCTCTGACGCTTTTTCACAGAGATTTTGAAACTGAAATCTCCCATGCCGTTTCCACCATAGGCAGCAATGGGCTTCCCCATAGAACTTGCCAACCTGAATTCCTACAGGCTAGATGTGAGAGGCACATTCTGCTGCTTCCTCCCTTAGAGTTAAACTAGCTTCTGAAAGCTCAACCTCCGGGGAGTTTGTTTGGCAGAGATATAGAACACACTTTTCCAAGCCTGTTGGAAGGCATTTGCAGTTTCATTTCGCGTCTAATTTCCCAAACCAAACTGCTTGCAGCTCTAACTCCCTTCTAACTACCACTTCTTCGGTTCAGTGAGATATGCTGGATTCTAAACGGAAAGCTTCTCTGACGCTTTTTCACAGAGATTTTGAAACTGAAATCTCCCATGCCGTTTCCACCATAGGCAGCAATGGGCTTCCCCATAGAACTTGCCAACCTGAATTCCTACAGGCTAGATGTGAGAGGCACATTCTGCTGCTTCCTCCCTTAGAGTTAAACTTGCTTCTGAAAGCTCAACCTCCGGGGAGTTTGTTTGGCAGAGATATAGAACACACTTTTCCAAGCCTGTTGGAAGGCATTTGCAGTTTCATTTCGCGTCTCATTTCCCAAACCAAACTGCTTGCAGCTCTAACTCCCTTCTAACTACCACTTCTTCGGTTCAGTGAGATATGCTGGATTCTAAATGGAGAAGCTTCTCTGACGCTTTTTCACAGAGATTTTGAAACTGAAATCTCCCATGCCGTTTCCACCATAGGCAGCAATGGGCTTCCCCATAGAACTTGCCAACCTGAATTCCTACAGGCTAGATGTGAGAGGCACATTCTGCTGCTTCCTCCCTAACAGTTAAGCTTGCTTCTGAAAGCTCAACCTCCGGGGACTCTGTTTGGCACAGATATAGAACACACTTTTCCAAGCCTGTTGGAAGGCCTTTGCAGTGTCATTTCGCATCTAATTTCCCAAACCAAACTGCTTGCAGCTCTAACTCCCTTCTAACTACCACTTCTTCGGTTCAGTGAGATATGCTGGATTCTAAACGGAGAAGCTTCTCTGACGCTTTTTCACAGAGATTTTGAAACTGAAATCTCCCATGCCGTTTCCACCATAGGCAGCAATGGGCTTCCCCATAGAACTTGCCAACCTGAATTCCTACAGGCTAGATGTGAGAGGCACATTCTGCTGCTTCCTCCCTTAGAGTTAAACTTGCTTCTGAAAGCTCAACCTCCGGGGAGTTTGTTTGGCAGAGATATAGAACACACTTTTCCAAGCCTGTTGGAAGGCATTTGCAGTTTCATTTCGCGTCTAATTTCCCAAACCAAACTGCTTGCAGCTCTAACTCCCTTCTAACTACCACTTCTTCGGTTGAGTGAGATATGCTGGATTCTAAACGGAGAAGCTTCTCTGACGCTTTTTCACAGAGATTTTGAAAGTGAAATTTCCAAACCCGTTTCCAACGAAGGCGCCAATGGGCTTCCCCATAGAACTTGCCAACCTGAATTCCTACAGGCTAGATGTGAGAGGCACATTCTGCTGCTTCCTCCCTTAGAGTTAAACTAGCTTCTGAAAGCTCAACCTCCGGGGAGTTTGTTTGGCAGAGATATAGAACACACTTTTCCAAGCCTGTTGGAAGGCATTTGCAGTTTCATTTCGCGTCTAATTTCCCAAACCAAACTGCTTGCAGCTCTAACTGCCTTCTAACTACCACTTCTTCGGTTCAGTGAGATATGCTGGATTCTAAACGGAGAAGCTTCTCTGACGCTTTTTCACAGAGATTTTGAAACTGAAATCTCCCATGCCGTTTCCACCATAGGCAGCAATGGGCTTCCCCATAGAACTTGCCAACCTGAATTCCTAAAGGCTAGATGTGAGAGGCACATTCTGCTGCTTCCTCCCTTAGATTTAAACTTGCTTCTGAAAGCTCAACCTCCGGGGAGTTTGTTTGGCAGAGATATAGAACACACTTTTCCAAGCCTGTTGGAAGGCATTTGCAGTTTCATTTTGCGTCTAATTTCCCAAACCAAACTGCTTGCAGCTCTAACTCTCTTCTAACTACCACTTCTTCGGTTCAGTGAGATATGCTGGATTCTAAACGGAGAAGCTTCTCTGACGCTTTTTCACAGAGATTTTGAAACTGAAATCTCCCATGCCGTTTCCACCATAGGCAGCAATGGGCTTCCCCATAGAACTTGCCAACCTGAATTCCTACAGGCTAGATGTGAGAGGCACATTCTGCTGCTTCCTCCCTTAGAGTTAAACTAGCTTCTGAAAGCTCAACCTCCGGGGACTCTGTTTGGCACAGATATAGAACACACTTTTCCAAGCCTGTTGGAAGGCCTTTGCAGTGTCATTTCGCATCTAATTTCCCAAACCAAACTGCTTGCAGCTCTAACTCCCTTCTAACTACCACTTCTTCGGTTCAGTGAGATATGCTGGATTCTAAACGGAGAAGCTTCTCTGACGCTTTTTCACAGAGATTTTGAAACTGAAATCTCCCATGCCGTTTCCACCATAGGCAGCAATGGGCTTCCCCATAGAACTTGCCAACCTGAATTCCTACAGGCTAGATGTGAGAGGCACATTCTGCTGCTTCCTCCCTTAGAGTTAAACTAGCTTCTGAAAGCTCAACCTCCGGGGAGTTTGTTTGGCAGAGATATAGAACACACTTTTCCAAGCCTGTTGGAAGGCATTTGCAGTTTCATTTCGCGTCTAATTTCCCAAACCAAACTGCTTGCAGCTCTAACTCCCTTCTAACTACCACTTCTTCGGTTCAGTGAGATATGCTGGATTCTAAACGGAGAAGCTTCTCTGACGCTTTTTCACAGAGATTTTGAAACTGAAATCTCCCATGCCGTTTCCACCATAGGCAGCAAAGGGCTTCCCCATAGAACTTGCCAACCTGAATTCCTACAGGCTAGATGTGAGAGGCACATTCTGCTGCTTCCTCCCTTAGAGTTAAACTAGCTTCTGAAAGCTCAACCTCCGGGGAGTTTGTTTGGCAGAGATATAGAACACACTTTTCCAAGCCTGTTGGAAGGCATTTGCAGTTTCATTTCGCGTCTAATTTCCCAAACCAAACTGCTTGCAGCTCTAACTGCCTTCTAACTACCACTTCTTCGGTTCAGTGAGATATGCTGGATTCTAAACGGAGAAGCTTCTCTGACGCTTTTTCACAGAGATTTTGAAACTGAAATCTCCCATGCCGTTTCCACCATAGGCAGCAATGGGCTTCCCCATAGAACTTGCCAACCTGAATTCCTACAGGCTAGATGTGAGAGGCACATTCTGCTGCTTCCTCCCTTAGAGTTAAACTTGCTTCTGAAAGCTCAACCTCCTGGGAGTTTGTTTGGCAGAGATATAGAACACACTTTTCCAAGCCTGTTGGAAGGCATTTGCAGTTTCATTTCGCGTCTAATTTCCCAAACCAAACTGCTTGCAGCTCTAACTCCCTTCTAACTACCACTTCTTCGGTTGAGTGAGATATGCTGGATTCTAAACGGAGAAGCTTCTCTGACGCTTTTTCACAGAGATTTTGAAACTGAAATTTCCAAACCCGTTTCCAACGAAGGCGCCAATGGGCTTCCCCATAGAACTTGCCAACCTGAATTCCTACAGGCTAGATGTGAGAGGCACATTCTGCTGCTTCCTCCCTTAGAGTTAAACTAGCTTCTGAAAGCTCAACCTCCGGGGAGTTTGTTTGGCAGAGATATAGAACACACTTTTCCAAGCCTGTTGGAAGGCATTTGCAGTTTCATTTCGCGTCTAATTTCCCAAACCAAACTGCTTGCAGCTCTAACTGCCTTCTAACTACCACTTCTTCGGTTCAGTGAGATATGCTGGATTCTAAACGGAGAAGCTTCTCTGACGCTTTTTCACAGAGATTTTGAAACTGAAATCTCCCATGCCGTTTCCACCATAGGCAGCAATGGGCTTCCCCATAGAACTTGCCAACCTGAATTCCTAAAGGCTAGATGTGAGAGGCACATTCTGCTGCTTCCTCCCTTAGAGTTAAACTTGCTTCTGAAAGCTCAACCTCCGGGGAGTTTGTTTGGCAGAGATATAGAACACACTTTTCCAAGCCTGTTGGAAGGCATTTGCAGTTTCATTTTGCGTCTAATTTCCCAAACCAAACTGCTTGCAGCTCTAACTCTCTTCTAACTACCACTTCTTCGGTTCAGTGAGATATGCTGGATTCTAAACGGAGAAGCTTCTCTGACGCTTTTTCACAGAGATTTTGAAACTGAAATCTCCCATGCCGTTTCCACCATAGGCAGCAATGGGCTTCCCCATAGAACTTGCCAACCTGAATTCCTACAGGCTAGATGTGAGAGGCACATTCTGCTGCTTCCTCCCTAACAGTTAAGCTTGCTTCTGAAAGCTCAACCTCCGGGGACTCTGTTTGGCACAGATATAGAACACACTTTTCCAAGCCTGTTGGAAGGCCTTTGCAGTGTCATTTCGCATCTAATTTCCCAAACCAAACTGCTTGCAGCTCTAACTCCCTTCTAACTACCACTTCTTCGGTTCAGTGAGATATGCTGGATTCTAAACGGAGAAGCTTCTCTGACGCTTTTTCACAGAGATTTTGAAACTGAAATCTCCCATGCCGTTTCCACCATAGGCAGCAATGGGCTTCCCCATAGAACTTGCCAACCTGAATTCCTACAGGCTAGATGTGAGAGGCACATTCTGCTGCTTCCTCCCTTAGAGTTAAACTAGCTTCTGAAAGCTCAACCTCCGGGGAGTTTGTTTGGCAGAGATATAGAACACACTTTTCCAAGCCTGTTGGAAGGCATTTGCAGTTTCATTTCGCGTCTAATTTCCCAAACCAAACTGCTTGCAGCTCTAACTCCCTTCTAACTACCACTTCTTCGGTTCAGTGAGATATGCTGGATTCTAAACGGAGAAGCTTCTCTGACGCTTTTTCACAGAGATTTTGAAACTGAAATCTCCCATGCCGTTTCCACCATAGGCAGCAATGGGCTTCCCCATAGAACTTGCCAACCTGAATTCCTACAGGCTAGATGTGAGAGGCACATTCTGCTGCTTCCTCCCTTAGAGTTAAACTAGCTTCTGAAAGCTCAACCTCCGGGGAGTTTGTTTGGCAGAGATATAGAACACACTTTTCCAAGCCTGTTGGAAGGCATTTGCAGTTTCATTTCGCGTCTAATTTCCCAAACCAAACTGCTTGCAGCTCTAACTCCCTTCTAACTACCACTTCTTCGGTTCAGTGAGATATGCTGGATTCTAAACGGAGAAGCTTCTCTGACGCTTTTTCACAGAGATTTTGAAACTGAAATCTCCCATGCCGTTTCCACCATAGGCAGCAATGGGCTTCCCCATAGAACTTGCCAACCTGAATTCCTACAGGCTAGATGTGAGAGGCACATTCTGCTGCTTCCTCCCTTAGAGTTAAACTTGCTTCTGAAAGCTCAACCTCCGGGGAGTTTGTTTGGCAGAGATATAGAACACACTTTTCCAAGCCTGTTGGAAGGCATTTGCAGTTTCATTTCGCGTCTAATTTCCCAAACCAAACTGCTTGCAGCTCTAACTCCCTTCTAACTACCACTTCTTCGGTTCAGTGAGATATGCTGGATTCTAAACGGAGAAGCTTCTCTGACGCTTTTTCACAGAGATTTTGAAACTGAAATCTCCCATGCCGTTTCCACCATAGGCAGCAATGGGCTTCCCCATAGAACTTGCCAACCTGAATTCCTACAGGCTAGATGTGAGAGGCACATTCTGCTGCTTCCTCCCTTAGAGTTAAACTAGCTTCTGAAAGCTCAACCTCCGGGGAGTTTGTTTGGCAGAGATATAGAACACACTTTTCCAAGCCTGTTGGAAGGCATTTGCAGTTTCATTTCGCATCTAATTTCCCAAACCAAACTGCTTGCAGCTCTAACTCCCTTCTAACTACCACTTCTTCGGTTCAGTGAGATATGCTGGATTCTAAACGGAGAAGCTTCTCTGACGCTTTTTCACAGAGATTTTGAAACTGAAATCTCCCATGCCGTTTCCACCATAGGCAGCAATGGGCTTCCCCATAGAACTTGCCAACCTGAATTCCTACAGGCTAGATGTGAGAGGCACATTCTGCTGCTTCCTCCCTTAGAGTTAAACTTGCTTCTGAAAGCTCAACCTCCGGGGAGTTTGTTTGGCAGAGATATAGAACACACTTTTCCAAGCCTGTTGGAAGGCCTTTGCAGTGTCATTTCGCATCTAATTTCCCAAACCAAACTGCTTGCAGCTCTAACTCCCTTCTAACTATCACTTCTTCGGTTCAGTGAGATATGCTGGATTCTAAACGGAGAAGCTTCTCTGACGCTTTTTCACAGAGATTTTGAAACTGAAATCTCCCATGCCGTTTCCACCATAGGCAGCAATGGGCTTCCCCATAGAACTTGCCAACCTGAATTCCTACAGGCTAGATGTGAGAGGCACATTCTGCTGCTTCCTCCCTTAGAGTTAAACTAGCTTCTGAAAGCTCAACCTCCGGGGAGTTTGTTTGGCAGAGATATAGAACACACTTTTCCAAGCCTGTTGGAAGGCATTTGCAGTTTCATTTCGCGTCTAATTTCCCAAACCAAACTGCTTGCAGCTCTAACTCCCTTCTAACTACCACTTCTTCGGTTCAGTGAGATATGCTGGATTCTAAACGGAAAGCTTCTCTGACGCTTTTTCACAGAGATTTTGAAACTGAAATCTCCCATGCCGTTTCCACCATAGGCAGCAATGGGCTTCCCCATAGAACTTGCCAACCTGAATTCCTACAGGCTAGATGTGAGAGGCACATTCTGCTGCTTCCTCCCTAACAGTTAAGCTTGCTTCTGAAAGCTCAACCTCCGGGGACTCTGTTTGGCACAGATATAGAACACACTTTTCCAAGCCTGTTGGAAGGCCTTTGCAGTGTCATTTCGCATCTAATTTCCCAAACCAAACTGCTTGCAGCTCTAACTCCCTTCTAACTACCACTTCTTCGGTTCAGTGAGATATGCTGGATTCTAAACGGAGAAGCTTCTCTGACGCTTTTTCACAGAGATTTTGAAACTGAAATCTCCCATGCCGTTTCCACCATAGGCAGCAATGGGCTTCCCCTTAGAACTTGCCAACCTGAATTCCTAAAGGCTAGATGTGAGAGGCACATTCTGCTGCTTCCTCCCTTAGAGTTTAACTTGCTTCTGAAAGCTCAACCTCCGGGGAGTTTGTTTGGCAGAGATATAGAACACACTTTTCCAAGCCTGTTGGAAGGCATTTGCAGGTTCATTTCGCGTCTAATTTCCCAAACCAAACTGCTTGCAGCTCTAACTCCCTTCTAACTACCACTTCTTCGGTTCAGTGAAATATGCTGGATTCTAAACGGAGAAGCTTCTCTGACGCTTTTTCACAGAGATTTTGAAACTGAAATTTCCAAACCCGTTTCCAACGAAGGCGCCAATGGGCTTCCCCATAGAACTTGCCAACCTGAATTCCTACAGGCTAGATGTGAGAGGCACATTCTGCTGCTTCCTCCCTTAGAGTTAAACTAGCTTCTGAAAGCTCAACCTCCGGGGAGTTTGTTTGGCAGAGATATAGAACACACTTTTCCAAGCCTGTTGGAAGGCATTTGCAGTTTCATTTCGCGTCTAATTTCCCAAACCAAACTGCTTGCAGCTCTAACTGCCTTCTAACTACCACTTCTTCGGTTCAGTGAGATATGCTGGATTCTAAACGGAGAAGCTTCTCTGACGCTTTTTCACAGAGATTTTGAAACTGAAATCTCCCATGCCGTTTCCACCATAGGCAGCAATGGGCTTCCCCATAGAACTTGCCAACCTGAATTCCTACAGGCTAGATGTGAGAGGCACATTCTGCTGCTTCCTCCCAAAGAGTTAAGCTTGCTTCTGAAAGCTCAACCTCCGGGGACTCTGTTTGGCACAGATATAGAACACACTTTTCCAAGCCTGTTGGAAGGCCTTTGCAGTGTCATTTCGCATCTAATTTCCCAAACCAAACTGCTTGCAGCTCTAACTCCCTTCTAACTACCACTTCTTCGGTTCAGTGAGATATGCTGGATTCTAAACGGAGAAGCTTCTCTGACGCTTTTTCACAGAGATTTTGAAACTGAAATCTCCCATGCCGTTTCCACCATAGGCAGCAATGGGCTTCCCCATAGAACTTGCCAACCTGAATTCCTAAAGGCTAGATGTGAGAGGCACATTCTGCTGCTTCCTCCCTTAGAGTTAAACTTGCTTCTGAAAGCTCAACCTCCGGGGAGTTTGTTTGGCAGAGATATAGAACACACTTTTCCAAGCCTGTTGGAAGGCATTTGCAGGTTCATTTCGCGTCTAATTTCCCAAACCAAACTGCTTGCAGCTCTAACTCCCTTCTAACTACCACTTCTTCGGTTCAGTGAAATATGCTGGATTCTAAACGGAGAAGCTTCTCTGACGCTTTTTCACAGAGATTTTGAAACTGAAATTTCCAAACCCGTTTCCAACGAAGGCGCCAATGGGCTTCCCCATAGAACTTGCCAACCTGAATTCCTACAGGCTAGATGTGAGAGGCACATTCTGCTGCTTCCTCCCTTAGAGTTAAACTAGCTTCTGAAAGCTCAACCTCCAGGGAGTCTGTTTGGCAGAGATATAGAACACACTTTTCCAAGCCTGTTGGAAGGCATTTGCAGGTTCATTTCGCGTCTAATTTCCCAAACCAAACTGCTTGCAGCTCTAACTCCCTTCTAACTACCACTTCTTCGGTTCAGTGAGATATGCTGGATTCTAAACGGAGAAGCTTCTCTGACGCTTTTTCACAGAGATTTTGAAACTGAAATCTCCCATGCCGTTTCCACCATAGGCAGCAATGGGCTTCCCCATAGAACTTGCCAACCTGAATTCCTACAGGCTAGATGTGAGAGGCACATTCTGCTGCTTCCTCCCTTAGAGTTAAACTAGCTTCTGAAAGCTCAACCTCCGGGGAGTTTGTTTGGCAGAGATATAGAACACACTTTTCCAAGCCTGTTGGAAGGCATTTGCAGTTTCATTTCGCGTCTAATTTCCCAAACCAAACTGCTTGCAGCTCTAACTCCCTTCTAACTACCACTTCTTCGGTTCAGTGAGATATGCTGGATTCTAAACGGAAAGCTTCTCTGACGCTTTTTCACAGAGATTTTGAAACTGAAATCTCCCATGCCGTTTCCACCATAGGCAGCAATGGGCTTCCCCATAGAACTTGCCAACCTGAATTCCTACAGGCTAGATGTGAGAGGCACATTCTGCTGCTTCCTCCCTTAGAGTTAAACTTGCTTCTGAAAGCTCAACCTCCGGGGAGTTTGTTTGGCAGAGATATAGAACACACTTTTCCAAGCCTGTTGGAAGGCATTTGCAGTTTCATTTCGCGTCTCATTTCCCAAACCAAACTGCTTGCAGCTCTAACTCCCTTCTAACTACCACTTCTTCGGTTCAGTGAGATATGCTGGATTCTAAATGGAGAAGCTTCTCTGACGCTTTTTCACAGAGATTTTGAAACTGAAATCTCCCATGCCGTTTCCACCATAGGCAGCAATGGGCTTCCCCATAGAACTTGCCAACCTGAATTCCTACAGGCTAGATGTGAGAGGCACATTCTGCTGCTTCCTCCCTAACAGTTAAGCTTGCTTCTGAAAGCTCAACCTCCGGGGACTCTGTTTGGCACAGATATAGAACACACTTTTCCAAGCCTGTTGGAAGGCCTTTGCAGTGTCATTTCGCATCTAATTTCCCAAACCAAACTGCTTGCAGCTCTAACTCCCTTCTAACTACCACTTCTTCGGTTCAGTGAGATATGCTGGATTCTAAACGGAGAAGCTTCTCTGACGCTTTTTCACAGAGATTTTGAAACTGAAATCTCCCATGCCGTTTCCACCATAGGCAGCAATGGGCTTCCCCATAGAACTTGCCAACCTGAATTCCTACAGGCTAGATGTGAGAGGCACATTCTGCTGCTTCCTCCCTTAGAGTTAAACTTGCTTCTGAAAGCTCAACCTCCGGGGAGTTTGTTTGGCAGAGATATAGAACACACTTTTCCAAGCCTGTTGGAAGGCATTTGCAGTTTCATTTCGCGTCTAATTTCCCAAACCAAACTGCTTGCAGCTCTAACTCCCTTCTAACTACCACTTCTTCGGTTGAGTGAGATATGCTGGATTCTAAACGGAGAAGCTTCTCTGACGCTTTTTCACAGAGATTTTGAAAGTGAAATTTCCAAACCCGTTTCCAACGAAGGCGCCAATGGGCTTCCCCATAGAACTTGCCAACCTGAATTCCTACAGGCTAGATGTGAGAGGCACATTCTGCTGCTTCCTCCCTTAGAGTTAAACTAGCTTCTGAAAGCTCAACCTCCGGGGAGTTTGTTTGGCAGAGATATAGAACACACTTTTCCAAGCCTGTTGGAAGGCATTTGCAGTTTCATTTCGCGTCTAATTTCCCAAACCAAACTGCTTGCAGCTCTAACTGCCTTCTAACTACCACTTCTTCGGTTCAGTGAGATATGCTGGATTCTAAACGGAGAAGCTTCTCTGACGCTTTTTCACAGAGATTTTGAAACTGAAATCTCCCATGCCGTTTCCACCATAGGCAGCAATGGGCTTCCCCATAGAACTTGCCAACCTGAATTCCTAAAGGCTAGATGTGAGAGGCACATTCTGCTGCTTCCTCCCTTAGATTTAAACTTGCTTCTGAAAGCTCAACCTCCGGGGAGTTTGTTTGGCAGAGATATAGAACACACTTTTCCAAGCCTGTTGGAAGGCATTTGCAGTTTCATTTTGCGTCTAATTTCCCAAACCAAACTGCTTGCAGCTCTAACTCTCTTCTAACTACCACTTCTTCGGTTCAGTGAGATATGCTGGATTCTAAACGGAGAAGCTTCTCTGACGCTTTTTCACAGAGATTTTGAAACTGAAATCTCCCATGCCGTTTCCACCATAGGCAGCAATGGGCTTCCCCATAGAACTTGCCAACCTGAATTCCTACAGGCTAGATGTGAGAGGCACATTCTGCTGCTTCCTCCCTTAGAGTTAAACTAGCTTCTGAAAGCTCAACCTCCGGGGACTCTGTTTGGCACAGATATAGAACACACTTTTCCAAGCCTGTTGGAAGGCCTTTGCAGTGTCATTTCGCATCTAATTTCCCAAACCAAACTGCTTGCAGCTCTAACTCCCTTCTAACTACCACTTCTTCGGTTCAGTGAGATATGCTGGATTCTAAACGGAGAAGCTTCTCTGACGCTTTTTCACAGAGATTTTGAAACTGAAATCTCCCATGCCATTTCCACCATAGGCAGCAATGGGCTTCCCCATAGAACTTGCCAACCTGAATTCCTACAGGCTAGATGTGAGAGGCACATTCTGCTGCTTCCTCCCTTAGAGTTAAACTAGCTTCTGAAAGCTCAACCTCCGGGGAGTTTGTTTGGCAGAGATATAGAACACACTTTTCCAAGCCTGTTGGAAGGCATTTGCAGTTTCATTTCGCGTCTAATTTCCCAAACCAAACTGCTTGCAGCTCTAACTCCCTTCTAACTACCACTTCTTCGGTTCAGTGAGATATGCTGGATTCTAAACGGAGAAGCTTCTCTGACGCTTTTTCACAGAGATTTTGAAACTGAAATCTCCCATGCCGTTTCCACCATAGGCAGCAAAGGGCTTCCCCATAGAACTTGCCAACCTGAATTCCTACAGGCTAGATGTGAGAGGCACATTCTGCTGCTTCCTCCCTTAGAGTTAAACTAGCTTCTGAAAGCTCAACCTCCGGGGAGTTTGTTTGGCAGAGATATAGAACACACTTTTCCAAGCCTGTTGGAAGGCATTTGCAGTTTCATTTCGCGTCTAATTTCCCAAACCAAACTGCTTGCAGCTCTAACTGCCTTCTAACTACCACTTCTTCGGTTCAGTGAGATATGCTGGATTCTAAACGGAGAAGCTTCTCTGACGCTTTTTCACAGAGATTTTGAAACTGAAATCTCCCATGCCGTTTCCACCATAGGCAGCAATGGGCTTCCCCATAGAACTTGCCAACCTGAATTCCTACAGGCTAGATGTGAGAGGCACATTCTGCTGCTTCCTCCCTTAGAGTTAAACTTGCTTCTGAAAGCTCAACCTCCTGGGAGTTTGTTTGGCAGAGATATAGAACACACTTTTCCAAGCCTGTTGGAAGGCATTTGCAGTTTCATTTCGCGTCTAATTTCCCAAACCAAACTGCTTGCAGCTCTAACTCCCTTCTAACTACCACTTCTTCGGTTGAGTGAGATATGCTGGATTCTAAACGGAGAAGCTTCTCTGACGCTTTTTCACAGAGATTTTGAAACTGAAATTTCCAAACCCGTTTCCAACGAAGGCGCCAATGGGCTTCCCCATAGAACTTGCCAACCTGAATTCCTACAGGCTAGATGTGAGAGGCACATTCTGCTGCTTCCTCCCTTAGAGTTAAACTAGCTTCTGAAAGCTCAACCTCCGGGGAGTTTGTTTGGCAGAGATATAGAACACACTTTTCCAAGCCTGTTGGAAGGCATTTGCAGTTTCATTTCGCGTCTAATTTCCCAAACCAAACTGCTTGCAGCTCTAACTGCCTTCTAACTACCACTTCTTCGGTTCAGTGAGATATGCTGGATTCTAAACGGAGAAGCTTCTCTGACGCTTTTTCACAGAGATTTTGAAACTGAAATCTCCCATGCCGTTTCCACCATAGGCAGCAATGGGCTTCCCCATAGAACTTGCCAACCTGAATTCCTAAAGGCTAGATGTGAGAGGCACATTCTGCTGCTTCCTCCCTTAGAGTTAAACTTGCTTCTGAAAGCTCAACCTCCGGGGAGTTTGTTTGGCAGAGATATAGAACACACTTTTCCAAGCCTGTTGGAAGGCATTTGCAGTTTCATTTTGCGTCTAATTTCCCAAACCAAACTGCTTGCAGCTCTAACTCTCTTCTAACTACCACTTCTTCGGTTCAGTGAGATATGCTGGATTCTAAACGGAGAAGCTTCTCTGACGCTTTTTCACAGAGATTTTGAAACTGAAATCTCCCATGCCGTTTCCACCATAGGCAGCAATGGGCTTCCCCATAGAACTTGCCAACCTGAATTCCTACAGGCTAGATGTGAGAGGCACATTCTGCTGCTTCCTCCCTAACAGTTAAGCTTGCTTCTGAAAGCTCAACCTCCGGGGACTCTGTTTGGCACAGATATAGAACACACTTTTCCAAGCCTGTTGGAAGGCCTTTGCAGTGTCATTTCGCATCTAATTTCCCAAACCAAACTGCTTGCAGCTCTAACTCCCTTCTAACTACCACTTCTTCGGTTCAGTGAGATATGCTGGATTCTAAACGGAGAAGCTTCTCTGACGCTTTTTCACAGAGATTTTGAAACTGAAATCTCCCATGCCGTTTCCACCATAGGCAGCAATGGGCTTCCCCATAGAACTTGCCAACCTGAATTCCTACAGGCTAGATGTGAGAGGCACATTCTGCTGCTTCCTCCCTTAGAGTTAAACTAGCTTCTGAAAGCTCAACCTCCGGGGAGTTTGTTTGGCAGAGATATAGAACACACTTTTCCAAGCCTGTTGGAAGGCATTTGCAGTTTCATTTCGCGTCTAATTTCCCAAACCAAACTGCTTGCAGCTCTAACTCCCTTCTAACTACCACTTCTTCGGTTCAGTGAGATATGCTGGATTCTAAACGGAGAAGCTTCTCTGACGCTTTTTCACAGAGATTTTGAAACTGAAATCTCCCATGCCGTTTCCACCATAGGCAGCAATGGGCTTCCCCATAGAACTTGCCAACCTGAATTCCTACAGGCTAGATGTGAGAGGCACATTCTGCTGCTTCCTCCCTTAGAGTTAAACTAGCTTCTGAAAGCTCAACCTCCGGGGAGTTTGTTTGGCAGAGATATAGAACACACTTTTCCAAGCCTGTTGGAAGGCATTTGCAGTTTCATTTCGCGTCTAATTTCCCAAACCAAACTGCTTGCAGCTCTAACTCCCTTCTAACTACCACTTCTTCGGTTCAGTGAGATATGCTGGATTCTAAACGGAGAAGCTTCTCTGACGCTTTTTCACAGAGATTTTGAAACTGAAATCTCCCATGCCGTTTCCACCATAGGCAGCAATGGGCTTCCCCATAGAACTTGCCAACCTGAATTCCTACAGGCTAGATGTGAGAGGCACATTCTGCTGCTTCCTCCCTTAGAGTTAAACTTGCTTCTGAAAGCTCAACCTCCGGGGAGTTTGTTTGGCAGAGATATAGAACACACTTTTCCAAGCCTGTTGGAAGGCATTTGCAGTTTCATTTCGCGTCTAATTTCCCAAACCAAACTGCTTGCAGCTCTAACTCCCTTCTAACTACCACTTCTTCGGTTCAGTGAGATATGCTGGATTCTAAACGGAGAAGCTTCTCTGACGCTTTTTCACAGAGATTTTGAAACTGAAATCTCCCATGCCGTTTCCACCATAGGCAGCAATGGGCTTCCCCATAGAACTTGCCAACCTGAATTCCTACAGGCTAGATGTGAGAGGCACATTCTGCTGCTTCCTCCCTTAGAGTTAAACTAGCTTCTGAAAGCTCAACCTCCGGGGAGTTTGTTTGGCAGAGATATAGAACACACTTTTCCAAGCCTGTTGGAAGGCATTTGCAGTTTCATTTCGCATCTAATTTCCCAAACCAAACTGCTTGCAGCTCTAACTCCCTTCTAACTACCACTTCTTCGGTTCAGTGAGATATGCTGGATTCTAAACGGAGAAGCTTCTCTGACGCTTTTTCACAGAGATTTTGAAACTGAAATCTCCCATGCCGTTTCCACCATAGGCAGCAATGGGCTTCCCCATAGAACTTGCCAACCTGAATTCCTACAGGCTAGATGTGAGAGGCACATTCTGCTGCTTCCTCCCTTAGAGTTAAACTTGCTTCTGAAAGCTCAACCTCCGGGGAGTTTGTTTGGCAGAGATATAGAACACACTTTTCCAAGCCTGTTGGAAGGCATTTGCAGTTTCATTTCGCGTCTAATTTCCCAAACCAAACTGCTTGCAGCTCTAACTCCCTTCTAACTACCACTTCTTCGGTTCAGTGAGATATGCTGGATTCTAAACGGAGAAGCTTCTCTGACGCTTTTTCACAGAGACTTTGAAACTGAAATTTCCAAACCCGTTTCCAACGAAGGCGAAAATGGGCTTCCCCATAGAACTTGCCAACCTGAATTCCTACAGGCTAGATGTGAGAGGCACATTCTGCTGCTTCCTCCCTTAGAGTTAAACTAGCTTCTGAAAGCTCAACCTCCGGGGAGTTTGTTTGGCAGAGATATAGAACACACTTTTCCAAGCCTGTTGGAAGGCATTTGCAGTTTCATTTCGCGTCTAATTTCCCAAAACAAACTGCTTGCAGCTCTAACTCCCTTCTAACTACCACTTCTTCGGTTCAGTGAGATATGCTGGATTCTAAACGGAGAAGCTTCTCTGACGCTTTTTCACAGAGATTTTGAAACTGAAATCTCCCATGCCGTTTCCACCATAGGCAGCAATGGGCTTCCCCATAGAACTTGCCAACCTGAATTCCTACAGGCTAGATGTGAGAGGCACATTCTGCTGCTTCCTCCCTAACAGTTAAGCTTGCTTCTGAAAGCTCAACCTCCGGGGACTCTGTTTGGCACAGATATAGAACACACTTTTCCAAGCCTGTTGGAAGGCCTTTGCAGTGTCATTTCGCATCTAATTTCCCAAACCAAACTGTTTGCAGCTCTAACTCCCTTCTAACTACCACTTCTCCGGTTCAGTGAGATATGCTGGATTCTAAACGGAGAAGCTTCTCTGACGCTTTTTCACAGAGATTTTGAAACTGAAATCTCCCATACCGTTTCCACCATAGGCAGCAATGGGCTTCCCCATAGAACTTGCCAACCTGAATTCCTACAGGCTAGATGTGAGAGGCACATTCTGCTGCTTCCTCCCTTAGAGTTAAACTAGCTTCTGAAAGCTCAACCTCCGGGGAGTTTGTTTGGCAGAGATATAGAACACACTTTTCCAAGCCTGTTGGAAGGCATTTGCAGTTTCATTTCGCGTCTAATTTCCCACACCAAACTGCTTGCAGCTCTAACTCCCTTCTAACTACCACTTCTTCGGTTGAGTGAGATATGCTGGATTCTAAACGGAGAAGCTTCTCTGACGCTTTTTCACAGAGATTTTGAAACTGAAATCTCCCATGCCGTTTCCACCATAGGCAGCAATGGGCTTCCCCATAGAACTTGCCAACCTGAATTCCTACAGGCTAGATGTGAGAGGCACATTCTGCTGCTTCCTCCCTTAGAGTTAAACTAGCTTCTGAAAGCTCAACCTCCGGGGAGTTTGTTTGGCAGAGATATAGAACACACTTTTCCAAGCCTGTTGGAAGGCATTTGCAGTTTCATTTCGCGTCTAATTTCCCAAACCAAACTGCTTGCAGCTCTAACTCCCTTCTAACTACCACTTCTTCGGTTGAGTGAGATATGCTGGATTCTAAACGGAGAAGCTTCTCTGACGCTTTTTCACAGAGATTTTGAAACTGAAATCTCCCATGCCGTTTCCACCATAGGCAGCAATGGGCTTCCCCATAGAACTTGCCAACCTGAATTCCTACAGGCTACATGTGAGAGGCACATTCTGCTGCTTCCTCCCTTAGAGTTAAACTAGCTTCTGAAAGCTCAACCTCCGGGGAGTTTGTTTGGCAGAGATATAGAACACACTTTTCCAAGCCTGTTGGAAGGCATTTGCAGTTTCATTTCGCGTCTAATTTCCCAAACCAAACTGCTTGCAGCTCTAACTCCCTTCTAACTACCACTTCTTCGGTTGAGTGAGATATGCTGGATTCTAAACGGAGAAGCTTCTCTGACGCTTTTTCACAGAGATTTTGAAAGTGAAATTTCCAAACCCGTTTCCAACGAAGGCGCCAATGGGCTTCCCCATAGAACTTGCCAACCTGAATTCCTACAGGCTAGATGTGAGAGGCACATTCTGCTGCTTCCTCCCTTAGAGTTAAACTAGCTTCTGAAAGCTCAACCTCCGGGGAGTTTGTTTGGCAGAGATATAGAACACACTTTTCCAAGCCTGTTGGAAGGCATTTGCAGTTTCATTTCGCGTCTAATTTCCCAAACCAAACTGCTTGCAGCTCTAACTGCCTTCTAACTACCACTTCTTCGGTTCAGTGAGATATGCTGGATTCTAAACGGAGAAGCTTCTCTGACGCTTTTTCACAGAGATTTTGAAACTGAAATCTCCCATGCCGTTTCCACCATAGGCAGCAATGGGCTTCCCCATAGAACTTGCCAACCTGAATTCCTAAAGGCTAGATGTGAGAGGCACATTCTGCTGCTTCCTCCCTTAGAGTTAAACTTGCTTCTGAAAGCTCAACCTCCGGGGAGTTTGTTTGGCAGAGATATAGAACACACTTTTCCAAGCCTGTTGGAAGGCATTTGCAGTTTCATTTCGCGTCTCATTTCCCAAACCAAACTGCTTGCAGCTCTAACTCCCTTCTAACTACCACTTCTTCGGTTCAGTGAGATATGCTGGATTCTAAACGGAGAAGCTTCTCTGACGCTTTTTCACAGAGATTTTGAAACTGAAATCTCCCATGCCGTTTCCACCATAGGCAGCAATGGGCTTCCCCATAGAACTTGCCAACCTGAATTCCTACAGGCTAGATGTGAGAGGCACATTCTGCTGCTTCCTCCCTAACAGTTAAGCTTGCTTCTGAAAGCTCAACCTCCGGGGACTCTGTTTGGCACAGATATAGAACACACTTTTCCAAGCCTGTTGGAAGGCCTTTGCAGTGTCATTTCGCATCTAATTTCCCAAACCAAACTGCTTGCAGCTCTAACTCCCTTCTAACTACCACTTCTTCGGTTCAGTGAGATATGCTGGATTCTAAACGGAGAAGCTTCTCTGACGCTTTTTCACAGAGATTTTGAAACTGAAATCTCCCATGCCGTTTCCACCATAGGCAGCAATGGGCTTCCCCATAGAACTTGCCAACCTGAATTCCTACAGGCTAGATGTGAGAGGCACATTCTGCTGCTTCCTCCCTTAGAGTTAAACTTGCTTCTGAAAGCTCAACCTCCGGGGAGTTTGTTTGGCAGAGATATAGAACACACTTTTCCAAGCCTGTTGGAAGGCATTTGCAGTTTCATTTCGCGTCTAATTTCCCAAACCAAACTGCTTGCAGCTCTAACTCCCTTCTAACTACCACTTCTTCGGTTCAGTGAGATATGCTGGATTCTAAACGGAGAAGCTTCTCTGACGCTTTTTCACAGAGACTTTGAAACTGAAATTTCCAAACCCGTTTCCAACGAAGGCGAAAATGGGCTTCCCCATAGAACTTGCCAACCTGAATTCCTACAGGCTAGATGTGAGAGGCACATTCTGCTGCTTCCTCCCTTAGAGTTAAACTAGCTTCTGAAAGCTCAACCTCCGGGGAGTTTGTTTGGCAGAGATATAGAACACACTTTTCCAAGCCTGTTGGAAGGCATTTGCAGTTTCATTTCGCGTCTAATTTCCCAAAACAAACTGCTTGCAGCTCTAACTCCCTTCTAACTACCACTTCTTCGGTTCAGTGAGATATGCTGGATTCTAAACGGAGAAGCTTCTCTGACGCTTTTTCACAGAGATTTTGAAACTGAAATCTCCCATGCCGTTTCCACCATAGGCAGCAATGGGCTTCCCCATAGAACTTGCCAACCTGAATTCCTACAGGCTAGATGTGAGAGGCACATTCTGCTGCTTCCTCCCTAACAGTTAAGCTTGCTTCTGAAAGCTCAACCTCCGGGGACTCTGTTTGGCACAGATATAGAACACACTTTTCCAAGCCTGTTGGAAGGCCTTTGCAGTGTCATTTCGCATCTAATTTCCCAAACCAAACTGTTTGCAGCTCTAACTCCCTTCTAACTACCACTTCTCCGGTTCAGTGAGATATGCTGGATTCTAAACGGAGAAGCTTCTCTGACGCTTTTTCACAGAGATTTTGAAACTGAAATCTCCCATACCGTTTCCACCATAGGCAGCAATGGGCTTCCCCATAGAACTTGCCAACCTGAATTCCTACAGGCTAGATGTGAGAGGCACATTCTGCTGCTTCCTCCCTTAGAGTTAAACTAGCTTCTGAAAGCTCAACCTCCGGGGAGTTTGTTTGGCAGAGATATAGAACACACTTTTCCAAGCCTGTTGGAAGGCATTTGCAGTTTCATTTCGCGTCTAATTTCCCACACCAAACTGCTTGCAGCTCTAACTCCCTTCTAACTACCACTTCTTCGGTTGAGTGAGATATGCTGGATTCTAAACGGAGAAGCTTCTCTGACGCTTTTTCACAGAGATTTTGAAACTGAAATCTCCCATGCCGTTTCCACCATAGGCAGCAATGGGCTTCCCCATAGAACTTGCCAACCTGAATTCCTACAGGCTACATGTGAGAGGCACATTCTGCTGCTTCCTCCCTTAGAGTTAAACTAGCTTCTGAAAGCTCAACCTCCGGGGAGTTTGTTTGGCAGAGATATAGAACACACTTTTCCAAGCCTGTTGGAAGGCATTTGCAGTTTCATTTCGCGTCTAATTTCCCAAACCAAACTGCTTGCAGCTCTAACTCCCTTCTAACTACCACTTCTTCGGTTGAGTGAGATATGCTGGATTCTAAACGGAGAAGCTTCTCTGACGCTTTTTCACAGAGATTTTGAAACTGAAATCTCCCATGCCGTTTCCACCATAGGCAGCAATGGGCTTCCCCATAGAACTTGCCAACCTGAATTCCTACAGGCTAGATGTGAGAGGCACATTCTGCTGCTTCCTCCCTTAGAGTTAAACTAGCTTCTGAAAGCTCAACCTCCGGGGAGTTTGTTTGGCAGAGATATAGAACACACTTTTCCAAGCCTGTTGGAAGGCATTTGCAGTTTCATTTCGCGTCTAATTTCCCAAACCAAACTGCTTGCAGCTCTAACTCCCTTCTAACTACCACTTCTTCGGTTGAGTGAGATATGCTGGATTCTAAACGGAGAAGCTTCTCTGACGCTTTTTCACAGAGATTTTGAAAGTGAAATTTCCAAACCCGTTTCCAACGAAGGCGCCAATGGGCTTCCCCATAGAACTTGCCAACCTGAATTCCTACAGGCTAGATGTGAGAGGCACATTCTGCTGCTTCCTCCCTTAGAGTTAAACTAGCTTCTGAAAGCTCAACCTCCGGGGAGTTTGTTTGGCAGAGATATAGAACACACTTTTCCAAGCCTGTTGGAAGGCATTTGCAGTTTCATTTCGCGTCTAATTTCCCAAACCAAACTGCTTGCAGCTCTAACTGCCTTCTAACTACCACTTCTTCGGTTCAGTGAGATATGCTGGATTCTAAACGGAGAAGCTTCTCTGACGCTTTTTCACAGAGATTTTGAAACTGAAATCTCCCATGCCGTTTCCACCATAGGCAGCAATGGGCTTCCCCATAGAACTTGCCAACCTGAATTCCTAAAGGCTAGATGTGAGAGGCACATTCTGCTGCTTCCTCCCTTAGAGTTAAACTTGCTTCTGAAAGCTCAACCTCCGGGGAGTTTGTTTGGCAGAGATATAGAACACACTTTTCCAAGCCTGTTGGAAGGCATTTGCAGTTTCATTTCGCGTCTCATTTCCCAAACCAAACTGCTTGCAGCTCTAACTCCCTTCTAACTACCACTTCTTCGGTTCAGTGAGATATGCTGGATTCTAAACGGAGAAGCTTCTCTGACGCTTTTTCACAGAGATTTTGAAACTGAAATCTCCCATGCCGTTTCCACCATAGGCAGCAATGGGCTTCCCCATAGAACTTGCCAACCTGAATTCCTACAGGCTAGATGTGAGAGGCACATTCTGCTGCTTCCTCCCTTAGAGTTAAACTAGCTTCTGAAAGCTCAACCTCCGGGGAGTTTGTTTGGCAGAGATATAGAACACACTTTTCCAAGCCTGTTGGAAGGCATTTGAAGTTTCATTTCGCGTCTAATTTCCCAAACCAAACTGCTTGCAGCTCTAACTGCCTTCTAACTACCACTTCTTCGGTTCAGTGAGATATGCTGGATTCTAAACGGAGAAGCTTCTCTGACGCTTTTTCACAGAGATTTTGAAACTGAAATCTCCCATGCCGTTTCCACCATAGGCAGCAATGGGCTTCCCCATAGAACTTGCCAACCTGAATTCCTACAGGCTAGATGTGAGAGGCACATTCTGCTGCTTCCTCCCTTAGAGTTAAACTTGCTTCTGAAAGCTCAACCTCCGGGGAGTTTGTTTGGCAGAGATATAGAACACACTTTTCCAAGCCTGTTGGAAGGCATTTGCAGTTTCATTTCGCGTCTAATTTCCCAAACCAAACTGCTTGCAGCTCTAACTCCCTTCTAACTACCACTTCTTCGGTTGAGTGAGATATGCTGGATTCTAAACGGAGAAGCTTCTCTGACGCTTTTTCACAGAGATTTTGAAACTGAAATTTCCAAACCCGTTTCCAACGAAGGCGCCAATGGGCTTCCCCATAGAACTTGCCAACCTGAATTCCTACAGGCTAGATGTGAGAGGCACATTCTGCTGCTTCCTCCCTTAGAGTTAAACTAGCTTCTGAAAGCTCAACCTCCGGGGAGTTTGTTTGGCAGAGATATAGAACACACTTTTCCAAGCCTGTTGGAAGGCATTTGCAGTTTCATTTCGCGTCTAATTTCCCAAACCAAACTGCTTGCAGCTCTAACTGCCTTCTAACTACCACTTCTTCGGTTCAGTGAGATATGCTGGATTCTAAACGGAGAAGCTTCTCTGACGCTTTTTCAAAGAGATTTTGAAACTGAAATCTCCCATGCCGTTTCCACCATAGGCAGCAATGGGCTTCCCCATAGAACTTGCCAACCTGAATTCCTAAAGGCTAGATGTGAGAGGCACATTCTGCTGCTTCCTCCCTTAGAGTTAAACTTGCTTCTGAAAGCTCAACCTCCGGGGAGTTTGTTTGGCAGAGATATAGAACACACTTTTCCAAGCCTGTTGGAAGGCATTTGCAGTTTCATTTTGCGTCTAATTTCCCAAACCAAACTGCTTGCAGCTCTAACTCTCTTCTAACTACCACTTCTTCGGTTCAGTGAGATATGCTGGATTCTAAACGGAGAAGCTTCTCTGACGCTTTTTCACAGAGATTTTGAAACTGAAATCTCCCATGCCGTTTCCACCATAGGCAGCAATGGGCTTCCCCATAGAACTTGCCAACCTGAATTCCTACAGGCTAGATGTGAGAGGCACATTCTGCTGCTTCCTCCCTAACAGTTAAGCTTGCTTCTGAAAGCTCAACCTCCGGGGACTCTGTTTGGCACAGATATAGAACACACTTTTCCAAGCCTGTTGGAAGGCCTTTGCAGTGTCATTTCGCATCTAATTTCCCA